>NW_012101587.1:8394680-8416599 GCF_000951045.1 Mandrillus leucophaeus | reverse complement strand
ATCGAGACCATCCTGGCTAACATGGTGAAACTCCGTCTCTACTAAAAGTACAAAAAATTAGCCTGGCATGGCGGAGGGCGCCTGGAGTACCAGCTACTCGCTACTCGGGAGGCTGAGGCAGGAGAATGGCATGAACCTGGGAGGCAGAGCTTGCAGTGAGCCGAGATCGCATCACTGCACTCCAGCTGGGTGCGAGAGGGACACTCCATCTCAAAAAAAAAATTAAATAATAAATAAAATTAGATTTAATATAGATATATGGTTACTCAAATTTTAATTTTGTTCTTAGTTGAGTGTTTTGGTCAGTTGTATTTCAAAGAATTTGTCCAGTTTATCTAAGCTATTGAATTTATTGCCCTAAATTATTCATAATGTTATTTATCTTTTTAAAATGCATGTTCTGTAGTAATAGACTTTCTCATTCCTAATATTTAATTCTTTCTTCCCTTATTTTTGTCTGTCAGCCAATAGATGTATCAAATGTATTGATGTCCTGATGAATAGCCCCTTTATTATCATGAAATGACCCTGTTTATCTCTAGTAATATTTGTAACTCTGAAATATATGTCTAATATGAATATAGCCACTCCGCCTTTCCTTTTTACATAAACTTTTTTATTCTAAAGTAAGTTCAATTCAGATAAAAACTGCAAAAAAATTCTATAAGTTACTGCATACATTTCACCCAGTTTCCCTATTATTACTGTCTTAAATGATCGTGGTATATTCGTCAAAATTAAAATGCCAATATTTATACTGTCTACGTTAATGATTAGCTAAACTCCAGATTTATGCATGTTTAACTCGATGTTTTCCTAATATCTTTTTCTCCAAGACATGATCCCAGACACCTGCATTTAGCTATTATGTATCCTTAGGATCCTCTAGTCTCTAACACTTTCTCGATCTTTGTTTTTCCTAACCTTGGGAGTTATGAGGAAATCTAGTCAGGTATTTGTAGAATGTTCTTCACTTTGAGATTGTCTGGTGTTTTCTTCAACAATTATACCGAAGTTATAGATTGTGGGAAAGAATCCACAGGGGTGAAGTAACATCATAAGATTGCTCTGACTATTTTGACTTTTTTGTTTTTATATGAATTATAGAATAGTTTATTTTTCTAATTTTGTTAAGAATTACGTTGGTAATTTGATAGGAATAGTGTCGAATCTGTAAATTGCTGTGGGCAGTAGGGCTATTTTAGTGATATTGAGTCTTTCAATTCATTAGCATGGAATTTTAAAAATTTATTCATGTCATCTCTGATTTCTTTCAGCAATATTTTGTAGAACTCCATATAGAGATCTTTCACCTCTTTGGTTAGATGGATTCCTCAATATTTCATTTTCTTTGTGGCTATTGTAAATGAGATTGTGTTCTTTCTTTGACTCTCAGCCTGGATGTTATTGGCGTATAAAACTGCTACTGATTTTTGTACACTGATTTTGTATGCTGAAACCTCACTAAAAATCAGTTATCAGTTCTAGTAGCCTTTTGCCAGAGTCTTTAATATTTTCGAGGGATAAAATTGCATCACCAACAAAAAGAGATCGTCTGTCTCCTTCTGTTCTTGTTTGGATGCCTTTGATTTCTTCCCCTTGCCTGGCTGCTCTGGCTGGGAATCCAGTACTGTGTTGAACAGGAGTGGGGAGAGTGGGCATCCTTGTCTTGTCTCAGTTCTCAAGGAGAATGCTTTCCACCATTGACCATTCCATATGATGTTGCCTGTGGGTTTGTCACAGAGGGGTCTTAGAGTTTTGAGACATGTTCCCTTGGTGTCCAGCTTGTTGAGGGTTTTGATCATGAACGGATGGTGGATTTTGTTGAAAGTGCTCTGTGTTTATTGAGGTGATCGCATAGTGTTTGCTTTGAATTTCATCTATGTGGTGAATCGCATGTATTGATTAGTGCATGTGAAAATAGTCTTGTGTCCCAGGAATACAGCCTACTCGATCACGGTGCTTCAACATTTTGTTGTGCTGCTGTATTCGCTTTGTGGAGGATTTTTGCATCTACGTACATCAGGGATAGTTGCTGAAGTTTTCTTTTTTTCTTGTGTTTCTGCCAGATTTTTGTATCAGGCTGATACCGGCTTTATAGCATGAGTTAGAGAGGATCCCTAGTTTCTCAACTTTTTGGAACAGTTTCCGTAGGGTGACTATCAGTTCTTCTTTGTACATCTGTAGTATTTGGCTGTGAATCCATCTGGTTCACTAATTTTTAGTTGGTAAGTTTTTTATTATTTATTCAATTTCAGAGCTCAGTATATGTCTATTCAGGGTTTCAAACTTCCTGATTCAATCTTGGGAGATTGTTTGTTTCCATGCATCTATCCATTTTCTCTAGATTTTTGCATGTGCATGCATAGAGTTCTCTATAGTATTCTCTGAAGAACTTTTGTATCTCTGTAGGATCAGTTGTAATGTCGTATCTGTCATTTCTAATTGTACTTATTTGGATCTTCTCTTTCTTCTTTGTTAATCTAACTAGTGGTCAATCATTTTTATTTTTTCAAATAACCAATTATTGGTTTCATTTATCTTTTGTATGGCTTTTTGCATCTCAATTTCATCCAGTTCTTTTCTAATTTTAGTTATTTATTTTATTTTCCTTGCTTTCAGTTCATTTTTTTCTAGTTCCTTTAGGTGCTAAGATAGATTGTTAATTTGAGATATTTCTAACATCTCAATGAAGGCATTTCGTGCTATAAACTTTCTTCTTAATGTTGCTTTAGGTGCATGCTACAGATGTTGCTAAGTTGTGTCCCTACTTTCATTAGTTTAAAACATGTTTTATTTCTGCCTTAATTTTAATGTTTGCCCAGGAAGTGTTCGGGAGCACCTTTAATTAATATGTATTTATGAAGTTTTGAGAGGTATTCTTAATATTGAATTAATTTGTGTTGCACAGTGGTCCAAGAGTATGCATGGTATGATTCACATTTTTTTAATTTATTGAGACTTGCTTTATGTCTGAGCATGTGGTCAATTTTATAATATGTTCTGTGTGCAGATGAGAGGAATGTTTAGTCTCTGGTGCTGGGAGGAGTGCTCTGTAGATGTCTAGTAAGTCTAATTGGTCAAATGTCAAGTTTATTAACTAATTAATATACTTACTTATTTTTATTTCTATAGGTTATTGGGGACAGGTAGCAGGTAGTGTTTGGTTACATAAGTAAGTTCTTTAGTGGTGATTTGTGAGATTTTGGTGCACTCACAACCCAGGCAGTATACACTGCACCCTATTTGTAGTCTTTTACACCTCAGACCCTACCCACCCATTCCCCCTGAGTCCTCAAAGTCTATTCTGTCATTCTTATGTCTTTACATCCTCATAGCTTAGCTCCCACTTATGATTGAGAATATAGGATGTTTGGTTTTCCATTTCTGAGTTACTTTACTTAGAATAATAGTCTCCAATCTCATCCAGGTCTCTGTGAATTCCAGTTTAAGTGCAGAATTTATTAGTTTTCTTCCTTGATGATCCAACACTGTCAGAGGGTTATTGAAGTCCCCCACTATTATTGTGTGTTTGTCTTAGTGCTTTTGTCATCCTGGAAAAACTTGTTTTATGAATCTTGGTGCCCCAATGTTGGGCGGTTAGAATAGTTAAGTCCTCTTGTTGTATTGTACCTTCTACCACTATGTAATGGCCTTCTTTGTCCTTTTTTAAAGTTTTACTGGTTTAAAGTCTGTTTTATCTGATGTAAGGATAGTGATGTGTGCTCTTTGTTTTCCATTTGCGTGGTAGATCTTTCTTCATTCTTTTACTTTGAGTCTACAGATGTCGTTACGTCATGAGGGAATGGTCCCTTGAAGACAGCAGGTGATTGAATCTTATCTTTTTTTTCAGCTTGTCACTTTATGTCTTTTAAGTGGGGTGTTTAGGTACTTTACATTTAGGATTCGTGTTGATATGCAGGATTTTGAATCCTGTCATCATGTTGTTAGCTAAGTGTTTTGTAGACTTGATAGTGTTGTTGCTTTATAGTATGTATGGGCTATGTGGGCCTCAGAATCATGAAAGGAAGTGAAAGGCACTTCTTACATGGTGGTGGCAAGAGAAAATGAGGAAGAAGCAAAAGCGGAAACCCCTGATAAACCCATCAGATCTCTTGAGAATTATTCACTATCGCAAGAATAGCATGGGAAAGACCAGTCCCCATGATTCAATTACCTCCCCTGGGTCCCTCCTACAACACGTGGGAATTCTGAAAGGTAAAATTCAAGTTGAGATTTGGGTGGATATACAGCCAAACCATGTAAGACTGTTTTTAAATCGATCTGTTACTTATCAGGTTTCACCTCTTTGACTGCTCTCTTTCAGTTTTCTTTTCTAGGCCTCTCAACTTGACTTCTAAATTTAAAAAAATAATCATCTGGATTTTGTTGTAAGAAAATTCTCAACCTTATAGCCTTGTATGTGAGGATTGCTCCCCTAGTATTTCTTATATTATAAAATGAACTGAAAAATAGTTTGGCCTGTGTATTAGTTGGGGTTCTCTAGAGGGACAGAACTAATAGGATAGATGTGTATATGAAAGGGAGTTTATTAAGGAGCATTGACTCACACAGTTACAAGGTGAAGTCCCGCAATAGACCGTCTGCAAGCTGAGGAGCAAGCAAGCCAGTCTGAGTCCCAAAACCTCAAAAGTAGGAAAGCTGACAGTGCAGCCTTCGGTCTGTGGCTGAAGGCCCCAGAGCCCCTGGCAAACCATTATTGTAAGTCCAAGAGTCCAAAAGCTGAAGAACTTGGAGTCTGATGTTCCAGTGCAGGAAGCATTCAGCACAGGAGAAAGACGAAGGCCAGAAGATTCAGGAAGTCTGCTCTTTCCATCTTCTCCTGCCTCCTTTATTCTAGCCAGGTTGGCAGCTCATTAGATGGTGCCCACCTAGGTTGAAGCTGGGTCTACCTCTCCCAGTTCGATGACTCAAATATTAATCTCCTTTGGCAACACCCTCACAGATACACCCAGGAACACTACTTTGCATCCTTCAATCCAATCAAGTTGACACTCAATATTAACCAACACAGCCTACATCCTGACTAGTAGAAAATAACTACTCTAAGATGAATGTGAAGAGAATGTCAAACACATCTAGATAAAAATGGAAATTTTGGAAAAATCTGAGAAAATTTTAAAATTAGAACAAGAGATCCTATTAAATAGTAGGTGACATATTTTATGATGAGAGTAAGTGTAAAACAATTTAATGAGTCAAATGTCAGATAAAAGGCTCAGTGAAATGATAGGTGAATGTATAGGTTAATATGTGTCACTAAAGGGAAGTACAGCAAATAGACTGTCTTTACTCTGCAAATTGTTTAACATTTCATTTTTCCCTGAAGCATGTTAAATAGCAAACACTCAAAATTTCAGGGCAAATTAGATATGAAGATAGGCCAGTGCGGTGGTTCAGACCTGTAATCCTGGCGCTTTGGGAGGCCAAGTCAGGAGACTTGCTTCGGGCCAGGTATTCAAGAGCAGCATGGGCAACATAGTGAGACCCTACCTCTGGAAAACTGAAAAACTGAAAACACCTCAGTTGGCATGGTGGCACGTGCCTGTAGGTCTAGCTACTCAAGAGGCTGAGGCAGAGGATTGCATGAAACCAAGAGATCAGGGCTGCAGTGAGCCCTGATTGCACCACTGCACTCCAGCCTGGGCAACAAAGGAAGACCCTGACTCAAAAAAAAATACAAAGATAGATTATTGCTCAGAGGACTCTTTAAATTTTTGTAGGAACAGTTATTAAAATCTCAGTATCTAGATTGTCTACACATGCACGCACACACACTGACATACATACACAAACACACAAGAATATGTTTATAACATCACACAAGATGTGTTTCTAAGCAGAAGACATTATCCAGAAAATTATTTTATAATGTTTAACTTGTTAATTAAAAGTTTCAACAGACAAATAAAAATTGGTATCAGCAGAAAATGATCTATTTTGTTTTTAGGCCAAGGAGAGAACAGACAGCAGAGACAGTCCCAGCCCAGTGTTATGGAGGCATAACTGAACCCAACTTGTGCATGTCATCTGGGGCCCTGTTATCCAGGACAGTAGCATTGTGGCCTGGGCTGAAGCAAGCCATTTCTGGTAGCAGTTTCGGTATCGTCCAGACTCATAAATAACAATGCCCAAGTTTGTGTCTAGCGGAAAAGAAGAAAAAAAAAAAAACGTGCAAACTCTAACAACCACCTATGGGTTACAAGACACATAGCAAGAAGAGGAACAGAGAGAAAGATACACAGGACTCCTTGTCTGTCTGGCATGGGGAGTGCATGTGTTAAAGGCCTCTGTGGGAGGCGGCTGCACAGCAGCAACCCTGTTGCCCGCGCTCTGTGTTATAGCATTCTAACCACTCAGTACACAGCAGGCTACGTTTGTGCCACATGGTGTACAAGGATCTGAGTATGCTAGTGTGAAACTCTCAGTTACTGTTGGTAAAAACCACGTGGAGAAGCAGAAAGTATGGCACTGGGTGTTACCCACTGATGTACTGTGCACAGCCCTGACAATTTCCAGGTGTGTGAAAGAGGAGACGATGGGTGCGATGGAGCTGAAGCTCTCCCTATTATGAGACAGCTGCACTCCGGACAGCAGAGCAGCAGCAGCCTTCAAGGGAAGGATGCTTGAGGAGCAGCAGGGATCATGTGGGGAAAACAGAAGATAGAAGTGAGCAGTTAATTAGAGCAGAGGAGCAGTGCAGGACTGTCATCGAACAGCGGCCCGTGAGGATCTGTGTGCCATGCAAACACTGAGAACCCCTGCCACAGACACTGTTTTATTGATGTACTTGGTCTTCAGGAGGGCTAAGAAAAAGCATCATCATATTTATTAATTCACATGAGCACTTCCACTTGTACTGTACAGGTATACTTCGAGACCTTCAGGACACAAGCTCTGTAAAATATTTTTGAGGATAGTTTGTATAATGATTTTATATCTTAATAAAAAGATGATTCAGAAAAGTTAAATAGTCATTACTGGAAGACTGGAGGCCAGGTCTTCATGTGTCAACTCTGACGCCACTTCTATACTACATTTTCTCACCAAGTATGAGCTTCAAACACTTCTTATCATTTGCAACTTTGATTTACTAAAATACACATAGATTTATAGCTAGTACATAGATATTTACCCATATATAATTAGGTATCTTACCTAATACTTAGCTGTATACATACTGATGCATAGATACTTACCTGTGTATCAGTTCCAGTGGTTACAACACAGTTGTAAATAATTTGGCAATACAGATGTAAACATTTTAATTTAGGGTTATAAAATGCATGGAAAAATGAATTTAAGCATTTACAAATTTGCCCTTGTCAAAGAAAACCAAATGTTTCTAATTATGAAAATTTCCATCTACATTTTCCATAATGATAAATAAACTTTATTTCTCTATAAACTTGAGACCCTAGATCTATATAGACATTTCTTTCATTGCTCTGCTATAAAGTAAATATAAGCAAATAAAAGTAAGGTAAGACATAAGTTTTGTGAAAAGCATAAACTTTTACATAGTTTTATTGAATTTACTTAAGACTCTAGGTGATGAAAATAAAAGCTGTGAGAGTGAAAGTTGATGAAAAGATGTCAAGGATTATAAAACAGTATCTTGAAATATCTCCCTTAATGTAATTAAAATTAATGAAACGTTTCTTGAAAATGGGAAGAAGACAATTTAAATGTGAAGGAAATATGTCAATAATAAAAAGAATGGTTCTTCTGATGTTTAATTAAGTGGATATCAAACTAAATCTGATGTGAAAATAAGTCAAAACCTCGATGAGCTTAAACAAGAGACTTTACCATAGTACATCATTAGTATATTTTCTGAAGCGTGTTACCTTGGGGTTATAATAAAAGTTTAAAAAACACGTATGTGCACGAGAATGGCATTTTTACAAACTACAATTGAATGATTGAAAATGTGCATTGCATTTATCGTCTGTGATAAATTATTTAAGCTAAATTAAGTGCTAGTATGCCTTGGAGCGTACACCCAAAGGTGAAATCCCCTTTTAAAGCTTCTATGGAAAGGCAGCATAGCTTCATCTAAAACTATGTATCAATTTCAAGGTAAAATAGATTATTGAGAGTGAAATCTTGCCAGCTGTGTTTTTTATTTTCTGAAGTTTTAGCTATTGCGCTCAGTTGGCTAGTCTTACGTCACATTTAGTATTCCAGGTAATATGTCGGTACGTGGAGTCAGGAATCCTGTGTCCTTCAGTGTTGATGCACTGGACCATCCAAGCATACAAATAACACCTCAGAAGTTCAGCTGGTGCACATCTCCCCCATCCTGTTGGTCCATCTACCAGTAGAGAGAACTAAAGCTAAGTGCAGGGCACACCCTTCTCAAAAGACATAGCCAGTCAGCTGTACAAAGGCCGCTTTTGCATATATTGAAATTTCCCTGAAAGTCTTCAGAGGGCCACAGCTGGCTGCATGGGAGGCAACTGTACCGCCCTCTGACTCACTAAAAATGCGATTATGGCTTTAAAGAAAACATGGTGATAACGGACCTTTCAGGAAACCACCTGTCTAACCACGCTGTTTCAAACTTATTTTTAAGAATGGTAAGTTTTCTTTTTTCTTCATAATTTGGGGCAAATAACAGCAACAGTAATATCATTCATAGAGTGCATAAAACAGAACAGGCAGGAAATATAAGTTTTATTATTTAGAATACCTGAGGAATAAGAACATAAACTTCTTGTAGACATTATTAAATATTAAGTCAGGTGGAACATCTCTAAAGATAAGCTCAACCCATACTACAATGATTTCCACTTCAAATTAAAATTCTGACTAGGTTAACTGTGTCTCCTGTGAATGTATGTTACTACTTTTCATGAATTAGAATATGCAGATATTTATGCTCACATAGTCTAAAAACCCTCGTGTGTTTAGTGAAACAAAAGTATGCAAGCAAAAGAAGCATCAGGCCATTCACCTGGGGTTGTTTCTGCGCCCGGTGCTCTTATATCAGCAACTGCAACGCAGCACGGAAACACTTTCTGTAACTGGCTTCAAACCAAACCAAACCAAACAAAACAAACAAGAAATCCGTCTCAGTCCATCACAGACAGTCAACCAGCTGATGTCTGGTAGAACCAGGGACATCCCATTGGATCATATCCAAATTAGGCCAATGTCTCATCACAGCATTCTCAAATAAGGCAAATGCCTGGCTGTGGTCAATCAGGTAATTTATTTACTTTGTCTCTGTGTTTGGCCTATACACATCCATGGCTCACCTATGCAATTTTTTCAGAGTTTCTGGAAAAAGTATGGCCTAAAATTTTAATGCTGATCCAAGTTATGCTTCAGTCGTAAAGGCAATAAACAAAGATTTCCCATGTACAATGTTAGCGAATATCACATGCATATACCCTTCTATAAGCTACTCAGTATGTAAAACCAGTAAAAAAAACTATCCTAAATTTGGTGTTTATAATTACCATGCATGACTTTACAATTTGAATGTATCTATCTACATGTCATATTGTATTGGTTTACAAATTTTAGATTTTTGATATGAAGGAAATAATACTAGACAGAAATTTCTATACTATACAGTACCTTCTCATTTTATTCTTGTGAAAAATAATCACAATATCTCTTTACCATTTTATTCATAATACATATAAATTTTTAATCAAATATTCTCTATTAACTGGAATTTGGGGAATAAACAACCTTGTATATTTTATCTGTGTGCATGTTCAAGACATCAAAGGTTTATCAAACTTTCTCTGTGAAGGAAAAGACAGTAAATATCTTAGACTTGAAGGCCAACTCGAAGACGTAAGCCTCAGAATTTCTGGGTTTTAGTTTATGCACATAATCAGCTTTCTCATAGAATGCCAACTTGTTTTTGTAATTGTTTAAAAAGTTTTGGAAACAAAAATCCCATTAGCAAGATGAGAGTATTCTTCTTACTCCATATGCTGGCTAATTCTTAAAATTGACATTATTTCTAAATTTGTGTTGCTCTAATGGCCAAATTTCCTATTTTGCTGATGGCCTGTTTCTAACTTTTGATTATATTTATTGTGTCTTCAATATTATGACAGAATTTTAAAAATTTCAAATGGATGAAATTGTTTCAGATACTCTAGGACTCAAATATAGCACATGATTTAAGTAGAAAATTTTAAGTACAGAGAAAACGAGTAGATGTATAGGGCCAATTTTTTGTGTTGTCATTTAAAATTTCAGTCTATGTATGCACTGTATAATTAAAAACACATTGCATATAAACAGGTTAATATTTTTCATAATTATAATTTTCCATTTATTTTGATATTTAAATATATTTGTCTGTAAAATAACAGTAATATCAATAATACAAAAACAGAGCTAAGGGTTGAGCACACATACTACAGAAATTGTATACATAACAAGTATGATTTTACTGGAAGAGTAATTTTTCAAAACCATAAAAGTAAAAAGCCAACATGATATAGGACTTCTGCCTCAACAGTAGCAATCTCTCATTTATTTTTTGACTTATTCTACTTTTTGCACAAAAAAAGAAACTAAACTATTCCAAATCACCTAGATTATTTTCCTCACCCCTACGAATGAGTCAAAATCTAAAGTTAATGAGTGTTTCTATGCTTAGTGGTAGTAAAATCTAGTCAACCATGATTCAGCAATTACAGTCCTTGGCATTTACCCAAATGAGTTGAAAACTTACATCCACAAGAAACCTGCACACCAATGTTTATAGCAGCTTTATTTGTAACTGTCAAAACTTGGAAACAACCAAAGTGTCTTTCAGTAGGTGAATGGATAAACTGTAGTACATCCAGACAATGTTATATTAGCCAGCACTGAAAAGAAATAGTTTATCAAGCCACAAAAAAAAAAAACTTGGAGGAAAATTAAATATATATTACTAAGTAAAAAAGCTAACCTGAAAAGACTCCATAATATATTATTCCAAGAGTATAATAGTTTGAAAATTCAAAATGAAGGAGAAAGTAAAACAGATCAGTGGCTGCCATGTGTTGGAGGTAGATGAATAGGAAGAGCATGGAGAATATTTACGGCAGTGCAATTAATCTGCATGATAACGGTGAATACATGTGATTATACATTTGCTAAAATTCCTAGACTTTACAAGACCAAGAGTGAACCTGAACATGAAATGTAGACTTTGCATGATGATATGTCAATATAGGTATATGGATTCTAACAGATGGACCACTGTGGAGTGGAATGTTGATAATGGGGGGAGGCCATGCCTGTGTTGGGGCAGGCCTTACATGAGAACTCTCTGTACTTTCTGCTCAATTTTTCTGTGAACCTAAAACTCCTCTAAATGTGAAGTTTATTATAAAAAACTTAATTACTTCACAGTAATCGTTCACAGTGTGATGCAAACCTGACTTTAAGTTTTCTTTGCAGGCTGTGGCCTTTAGTTCTATTTGCAACTTCTTCATCTGGTTGCTGCAGCCTTGATGGGTGATTTGCAGTTTCAGTGGTGATGAAGAGTTAATTACAGAAGAACTAAAGTAGAGAGATCTGAATAACTAGACGTAATAAGAACAGTCCCTTACATAATGAATATTTTGTTACTGTGATCAGAAATAAAAGAACATTGCAGTATTTCAGGAGGATATGGAATTACTTCTTACCATTCTTATTAGGCTAAAATACAAATTCATAATTTAAAAAAATTTGATAGATTAAAAAGCTAACTACTCTGAATAGTAAATCTCAGTAAAGGTTTAAGTAAAAATGAGAAAAATAATTTCCAGTGAAAATGACCTTGCTAGACATATTTTAGAATTCTCAGATAGGTGAATGACTAAGAATCACAAAGAGAATAAATGATTTTTCTTAGTAGTAGTAGTCATTCAGATTATACATTCTAAGAATTTAAATACAGACAAGCAAACAAAAAACAATTCAGTGATGAGTGGCGGACAGGGGTTGGGAACAGAAGGAGCAGAGGGTGAGGGAAGGTGCAGTGTCTCGGCTGCAGGGGTGGATACAGCAACCTACACATGCACTAAAATTGCATAGAGCTAGTATTACATAGCATTGACAGTTGCACAACATCGTGAATATACTAGAAGCCACTGAATTGTGCACTTTTAAATGGTGAAAATAGTGAAAAATGTTTGGAAGTAAGTATATGTATACACACAAATGAGTACAAGTCGAATCTGAGTGAACCTAAGTGGAGTGCATCGATATCAGTATAGTGATTGTGATATTCAAAGAAACTGGACTCAGTGCAGTCTCTATTCTTTCTTATATCTGCATGTTCCTTTAAAACTATTCAATAAAGTCTCAGCATAAACCATTACTGTAGTAAAAATATCAACAAAACTTACCAAATATTTTCTTTCATTACTGAAGTAACCATATACATAGTAAGAAAATATTGTGAAATTTAAATATGGAAATTTTTGAGAAAACGGTAATGAAATACTTTTAAAATAATAGAGTAGAATTGGATAGAGAAAATGGACTCATCTTTACTATGCATCATATATTATACTAGCAGTCTATACCCTCAAAGACATGAATTTCTCTGATAGAGATTAGTAATACAAAGATGGCCCTATTAAAATAATCTAGTTCTTGGTATCTTACAGCATCTTAATAAAACTTTTGAAGAACACAATAATTTAGCAAGGAATTTGTCGAGTATTTTATTATCATGCATCTGTGCTATACCCTAATTATCCTGCACTTTGTAGTAATGCATTTACATGATTGACTATAACCTCCTAAAACAGTACATAACTAATAAATAATGATTTTAATTAGTGAAAATAATTTAGGACACCAGGACTAATGTCCCATAGCGTTATGTATGTGGACTGGTGGTGTAACTTATTTTCTGTAAACATAGGTTAAATAAAATCACTAATGTTCAAAATTACGCATACTCCCCACACATTCACCATTGTAAGACAGAAACCTTAATTATCGGCCATTTTTACGTGGCTACAACACTATATTTGGGAAGTTTAGTATTAATAGTCAAATAAAAATATATGCTATCATATATTTGGGCACATACATTCTAGTCCCATGCTGATCTTTTTGTAAAATTAGATCTGGCTTTCCAACAGCGCCTACTTATTTTTCAGAATATATTTCAAATAGCTAAGTTCAAATCGCGTGTGTCTCTTTATAGACATTCCAGTATCACACAGGCAAAACCAAACCAAACAGAAAGCGGCAAAGACTTGACTATCCATTGTTTATCACACAGTGGGGGTGCAGGAAGTAATGTTGCCAGAAAGAACTGTGCTTGCTGTCCTATGTTTCACTATGTTAATACCACAAAATGCCCTTACTCCTGGTCTAACTGGATTCCCTTGTAAACTGACTGGTTTGTTAAATTACATGTGAACAGACTAGTTTAATTTAAAGATGTTGCTCAAAATAACTTTTCTATGACGATTAACGTGATCTTTCATAAAAGTTCTTTAAAAGAAACTAGCAATTAGAAATAGGTCTGGTTGAGAACGATAGTAAATTACACTGGAGTCATTCTTTCCACAAGAATCTACTGCAGAAATATGCACCAAACACAAGGTATTATATGTAGTATTCAAGAATGCCTAAAACATTAATCTTGTGCTATTGAAACCAGAGTCTGCGAAAGCAGTGGACATACGCACAAACTGCTATTCAACCACACACTTATTATATGCAAACACACATCCATATATTTGTACATTAATATATACATACACAATGATTTCTATATATACATTTACACAATGCATATATGCAAACACATACACATATACATGCATACACATTACATTTATTTTAGGCTGTCAGATTTTCCCTGAAATTTTTTAGTAAAAGTTTCCTTCATCTATTTCTTAATGCCTTAAATAAATCAATTCGTATCTATCACCTCGACAATAGGCTTCTTTTTGGTTTTCCTTCTTTATGTATTCTCTAAATTCAAGAGTGAATCTTCCTGATCCTTTGAGGGATTTTTAGAATACAAATCTTATCCAGCATCTCTGGATCTTCAAATTCATTCTTTCTACTGGCTCTTTCGACATCTACATTTAACATTTTAATATTTCCCTCCAGCTCACCTTTTTTCATACAGAGAATTCCCTCTTCCTTTTTGTAGAGTTAGTTACATTTGTTTCCACATTTTTGTTACCTTCAATTTCCAGCTGTAAGTGACTCCTATGCATACAATTTAAACATTTTTTTCTCCTCGAGGTCACATCTATTTCACATGATCCAAAACATATTCTCTACTTCCTTTCTGTCCTTCCCACCGGCCAAATTCTCAAAGAATCATCAACACACAAACTTTGTAGCTGCTAATTTTCTAGCCTCTCCATTCTGGCTTCTGCACTTTTTAATCAAACAAACACTTGCTCACTTCACTACTTCCTTCATGTTTCTAAATGCAATAAATTCTTTCGCTTATTTTCCTTTTTCCTAAGCTGTTAGAAAATTATAACACTCTTGACCCTATTCTTATTTCTGAGTCATCTTTATTTACCTTTCACCAAATCATACTTTTTAGTATTTCCTCTTTTCTTTGCTAGCTGTTCTTCTTTACACTGATTGTTCAATTTTGTCATTATTCAAAATTTCATCCTAGCCAATCTATTATATTTATTCTCAATAAATTCTCTATTCTTACACAACCTATATAACTAATCTTCTAAGCTACATTTTTGGTTCAGAGCTATTGTCTGAGTAAAACTCTTTATATCTAGCTGACAAGTAGACATCCCTATTAGGTTATATCAAAAACATTTTAAACACTGTATATAATCTATTTTTCACCTTATTCATGATTTCAGTGAATTTCCTGAGAATGAGGACGATGTTATTATGCAACCATAAAACATACAATAAAATCAGATCTTTTAACCTTAGGACAAATACCACAAACCTTGTGATATGGTTGGGCTTTGTGTCCCCACCCAAATCTCATCTTGAATTGTAATTCTTATAATCTCCATAATCCCTGTATGTCAAGGGAGAGACCAGGTGGAGGTAACTGAATCGTGGGGGCGGTTACCCGCCTGCTGTTCTTGTGATAGCTAGTGAGTGCTTATGAAATCTGATGATTTTATAAGGGGCTCTTCTCCCCTTTGCTTGGCACTTCTTCCTGTCCACAAGGTGCCTTGCTTCCCCTTCGTCTTCTACCATGATTGTAAGTTTCCTGAAGCCTCCCCAGCCATCCTGAACTGTGAGTCAAATCCTTTTCCTTTATAAATACCCAGTCTTGGGCAGTTCTTGTCACTTGGGAGGCTGAGGCGGGAGGCTGGCTTGAGCCTAGGAGGTGGAGGTTGCAGTGAACCAAGATTGTGCCAGTGCACACCAGCCTGGATGACAGAGCCAGACCTTGTCTCAAAAACAACAAAATGATTTTTGAATTGGTTCTTAGATATCTGGAATTTGTTACCTGATCTGAGTAGATTAAAAGCCATTAAAGAACACTTTTTCCATTGATAAAGGGCACACTAGGAGCACGTCATACAGCTGCAAAACAGTCATTTAATTTTATCAACTATACATATAATGACATCAAATTATTAAAAGTAAAACATTTTAGGTGGCAATGTAGTTGTCACAGAATAATGAAAATAAGAAATATTGTATAATTTACTAGTTATTTCTTGTAAGAGAGGTCAGTTAAAAAATATTCATCTCAGATCTTTGTCACCAGTTCAACATCCAAGTAAGAGATCAGAAAATTCTATAATTAAAAGGAAACCCTGTCTCCTCCAGCCTCATGGTCAAAATTCGTAAAAATGAAATGCCAGATCCAATATTCTCAGTGGTCAAATTAAACACAAACTTAATTCACAATCTGTTATGTTAAAACTAGAACATTGGCTGGGAAGGAATAAGACCTTTAATATGAAAACAGAGACACAAAGGCAGATTCCACTGAATTTGGGAATCTTGAATCCCTAAATGCTATCAAGTCTCCTTTATCAATAGAAGAGCCCTGTCTTTTCTAGGATTGAGGAAATCATCCACTCATGAATGAAGAATTTGCAATCACCACCACTACTCTAGTTGCCTTTCTAGGAAAATCTGATTCTCTTAAGGACCCATCTTCACCATTTCTCATTGCGTCCAGACCTAAAACTCCATTAAAGTTCACACCTAACTCAGTGGGTGAGTAGGTGTGACCTCTTAGCATGTGTGAAAAACACTAAACAAAATGTCTGTCAATATTATTGATAGAAATCTGGGGTACATTTATGAAAATGGATCCCAAAATTGTTGGCCTGTGGTTAAAGAAATGTAATGAATTAGGAAGAAATGATTGAGATACAAGTTTACTAGGCAGGGATTCTGGGTGCATTGGTTGAGTTAAAGATTCTGAGAGTGGTTGTCATGACTAGCTGGTCAGTTGCCTGAAACTTGAATCCTAAAAATGCTCAAATGCCAGTCTTGGTATGTTGTAGAGGAAGGTATCCAGAGACTCCTGAAGATTGGATTGCTAGACTAGACTTATTGTGTAAGATTTATTCACTCACACCCTAAATTCATCCCTCAGTCTGTTCATATGACTTTTCCCCCATGAAGACTGAGAGAGGTATACTCCTGGCAAGAGGCCCAGTATCCTTGAGGAATTTTAAGGTGACTCAAACTGGCAATAGGAACTGCTGCCATCAAAGTAGGTTCTTTAAATTCTGTGGGGTTGATTGATTCTGGGGTTGCAAGGGTCAAGAAGTGACACTTTGTCACCTACGGCAAGGTTGGCACAGCTGCTCCAATGGGAATGGGCCCCACAGCCATGAAAAGCCAGTTCGTTCTGGCTGGTTGGAACTCCCTAGTATCCCAGCCCCATGTGATCTCTGGACTCTGTTCAGCTTCAGGCAACCTGGTTATTATTCACTTGCTTTATACATTTTTACATTATGCCTGTATGGCTTCATATTTAGACAAACAGAATCCAAATGGCCCTATGTGGATTTCTTTCCAAATTCTAGCTGCAGCAGCTACTTGAACTCTGATCTCTGTCTCTTCACTCTGGAAAAAGGCGGCGATCCTTTTGCAATAACCCTCCCTGAACCATGACCGAGACAGACACTCCAAGGCACAGATGCAACGCAACCCAAGATATCACCTTATTTGTTTGCCTTCCTTCAGGGACTATGGTGCTACGCTGATAACTATACAGTGTCTTAAGCAGTTGACAGATATATTTGCCCAGTGTTTGAATTGTTTATGGGAAGCAATACATGACCCAATTATTCCATCATGGCCATAAACCGTACTGTGCATTTGGCTCTGGACTTTCTTTTTTCCTTCCTTCCTTTCTTTTTTCCTTCCTTCCTCCTTCTTTCCTTCCTTTCTTTCTTCCTTCCTTCCTTCTCAATTTCTCTGCTGAGGTTTGTTGACTCTTTTCTGATTAAGATAGCATTTTACTTATCTGAACATATTTTTCTGTAATTCCTTGAATTCCTTTCAAATACTCATCTTCTAAATCCAGCATCTAGGCTATCTTGGGTTCAAATGGACTGTTTCATAACTATACAGAGAGCACATTTTTCTCATCTTTGCTTGTCTGGTGTTTTGTTTGTTTATTTTTTATCAGATGTATTTCATAGTGGATGATACAAAGTAAAGTACTTAGATCCTATTGTTTTTCTCAGAAGTTGATTCTAAATAAATTTGCAGATTATCAAATAAGAAAATGCACCCATTCTTTTTTCTCCTTATGTAATACATATTTAATCTATATTCACATATATCTTTAAACACTATACATTTTAAAAATCAGTACATATGCTTTATAGGTTTGTTTTTCTATTTATTTTAAAACATAATGATATAATTTAAATATTAAATTATTAAACAGTACTAATTGTATATATCCTATGGGAGTAAAAGATAATTTAAATCTACATTTATTATGCTTAACTCAGCAAAGAATATTTTAAAAGCATGTGATTAAAAATTTCCCTGGATAGGGTATTATTATTTCTAAACATTGACGTGACAAGCAACTTGTTATATTTCTAAATATTTGGCAAATTATAAATCACTATTGCTGAGTCTCAATGCACACAGAAAATGCAGATAAACTGAGAAAATTGACTGTCAAATTTTTATCATCAACTTTGGCTTTAATCATCATTTTCTCTTCTTTAGGCTTAATTTCTTCGTTTAATTTTTTGTGAAATTAAAAAAAAAAACTTTGGGGAAGCTTTCTTATTGGCCTCATAATATATTTGTATCTTATCCCTCCAACTTGAGAGAAAGCATGCAAAACATACCTCATGTTTTCAGTAAGACCTAAGTCAGTCTTTACCTACACCTTTTCCTTTGAGCTCTGTTGCTCCTGAATTTTATTCTGGTCTTCCAAGGCATGAGAAGTGGGACATGGCTTTAGGCTCTTTTTAAAAATATCAGCCATATGGAAGTAACAAGAATCAAGAAGCTACAGGGAAGCATTCTTTTTAAGAAGAGAAAGCTTTTACTTCCTTATTCTGAAGGCGTTTCTTTAAAATGTTGGCAAAATATTGTGTATCTAATTACTTAAATTTGCAGGTAACCCCTGTGGGGCTCTGCATGGATATGGACCAATCTTGAACTTACTCTCACTGCTTGAACATAAGGCCAGTGAAGATCAGGAAGAGATTACTGAGTTAAAGCACATAGTTGAGGCCCCAAATTACAACTGCAAATTTTTGCTGTGCCTCATTGTTCACATATCTCTTCTTATGTTATTGATACTTTCCCACGCCAAGAATTTACACAAACTAAATGGAATTTATGGATCTATACTGTGGAATAAATCAAACAGGATTTACTATTAGCTAATATAAACAAAACCTTTGATTATTAATTTGCATTTGAACTTATATGTCTCATTCATCTTAGTATGCTACACAGAGGCTAAAATCATTTCTTGTACACAGTAGGTAATAACTGCATGCTTATCACAGGATTTCATTAAAATGGGTCACTGATACTAGAAAACAGATTCAAATTTCATTTAGTGAAGAGGATACATTTGTGTATAAAATGATACCTTCCTATACTTTTTCTCGAACTAGAATAAATTAAAATGGCACAAACAAGAATTTGAAACTGGTAATTATTTATTTGTGCTCAATATGCTCTGAAATTCTATTGTAGAGACTTTGGGATACTGCTTTTATATTTAGAAGGTTAATTTGAAAGTGTTATCGAGTTAGATATCATCGAATAAAAATGAAATGTTATAATGTGAAGCAAGATGTTTTATAAAGCTTTAAATATAGTTTTTCATAACTGTTGCTTAAGATTTGAGCAAATATAAATTGATAAAAATGGAAGCAGAATATCTTACCATTCTTCCTAGGCATTAAATAACATTAAGTTCTGAATAATACAGATAAAGGATTTTAACTTTTTATTTCAACTTCTATACATGGATTTCCAAGCCAGCAGTCAAAAAAAAAAAATAAATAAAAATAAAAGCTATATTTTTTAACCTGAAACCTGAAACCATGGAATGTATTATCCCAGATTTATTTAAATTTTTTACATTCTTCTAAAATTCAAACTTGTGAAATGTACTTTTCAGACTTGCTTACCCTTAGGTCGCCTGCTTGTAAGCACTGATAATGGAACTTTTTCCCTCTCCTATACATCACTTTCCTAGTCATTACTCCATTTTTTTCCCCTGAGCAATCTGAGTTCCTCCACTTTCAGCCTAATCCTGATCCTCCTAGTGAATAAGACTTCCTCTTCATTGCTCTTCTTTTGCAGACAGGATCTTTCTTCCCCACATAAGTCATAAATGGATCCCATTTCACGTAGAGTAGATCCTAGTAAAACTCACTTAGGGCATGTGCTCTGATTTCTTTCTTCCTTGGTTTAAATCCTGTCTTCAACAATTATTCGTCTTTGGGCTGTTTGTTAGTTATTGAAACTTGTTAAATTTCATTTGTTTTTTCATTACTAAAAAAGAATTTACATTATAGGGCTACCAAACAATCAATAAGATAATATTAAAAGGCAGTTAGATTCATAGTTGGAACACAATGATCCTTCAAAAGCCATGAACAATTATAATCATTAAGAAATAAACATACACTTTATATCTATTTTATTAAGGAAGTGAAGTTTCTACTGTTAAAAATATTGCCTATGAGTTCTCTAGACATTTCTGAAAATTGTTGAAACCTTTCATTATAAAACATTTACATTTTATATTCCAACTAAAAATCAAAGTGAAGTTATGAAGATTTAACATAGGCATCATGTTAAACAATAGTTACTATGTTTTCCTTACTGTCATACTA
The DNA here is from genome assembly GCF_000951045.1 of Mandrillus leucophaeus. NCBI lineage: Eukaryota > Metazoa > Chordata > Mammalia > Primates > Cercopithecidae > Mandrillus > Mandrillus leucophaeus. The sequence continues at coordinate 8,396,299 of NW_012101587.1, read as the reverse complement.
GTCCAAGTGTATTTCTTGAGCGGATAACGATACAGATGTGAAACTTTGTAAGTTTTCTTTTATGTCTTCACCTCTCACAAGGCACAACTATATGAGAGCAAATATTTACTAGTACTAAAAAAAAAAGTTGTCTTCCAGCAACATGTAAGTCCACTTCATTATTTAAATTAACTATTTTTAAAATTATGGTTTTAGAAGCAGTTACATTAAATTCAATGAGAAAATTATAGGATATATCAAGCAAAAATTCAATGTTTGCAAATAAGACACCAACTTAAGTAGTTTTTATGGATATTGCATATTTTTTCTTTGAAAATGAAATATGACAGACACATTCAAATTTTGTCTTTAGCTTGAACTTCTCCCCTGAACTCCAGACTCAAGTATCCAATTCTGCATTCAGCCCTTTCACTTGAATGTTCAATGGGCCACACAAATGTCACATGCCTCATCTCATTTCTGGCTATTCCCTCTGGCCATTTTTCAAGCTATGAGTTAGATCATTTCTGACTGATGTCGTTCCTAATCAAATCATACCTGTAAATCCTTCCATTTTCACTCAGAGCAAAACTCAAACTCCATGCAATGATCCCTGAATTCCTCCATGATCTGCCCTTAATTCCTTACATCACTACCTTCCACTGTCCTACCACACTGTTGTGGCCACTCCATGTACCCTGGTTACACCTGATATTTTTCTATTTCAAGATCTATGCATTTGTCTTCTCTTCCTGGTGCACTCACCTATCAGTACTCTCCATGACTTCGTGCCTCACTTTTGTTTTCCTTTCTCCAAATATTACCTATTCGATGACTTCTTGATCAACAGTTAAAATTTTAAGCCCAATTAGAAATTTATCACCTTCATACTTGATTGTCCTCATATCACTTAGCAACATCTGATTTAGTTTTAAAATTATTTGTTTATTGTCTATCATGTCATTAGAATGTAAAAAAAAAAAAAAAGAAAAGAGATGCTTTGTTTATTTTATTGGTTGCTATATACTCTGTGGCTGGATAGATAGGAACTTAATAAATAGTTGTTAAGTGAATAATTATCAATTATTTGCAGATGAGAGGATACAGACACATGTAAAAATCCCAGCAGTTATCTTCTTTTGAATGTGCAGAAAGAAAGGAAAGGTGACCTGTGAAGTTAGCATTTTTGACTAAGAGAAGTATTTTCTACAAGTGCAAGAGTGTAAGTTTCTCTTTCTCTCTTTCCTTTCATTATCATTTTAGGATAAAAAGTTCTAAAGAGGTTATTACCTAAATTAGATAAGGTCTGTGGGTGTGTGTGCACACATGTGTGTGAGTATGTGTGTCTGTGTGTGTGTGAAAGTACATGCAAATGTGCGTGTGTGTGGTTCATTTATTTCAATGGAAAAATTGCTCAGCCATTAACTTTCTGGTGTCAGTATACAAATCACCTATGAATTGTTTGGTATATCATACTCATGAAATAATTTTTAAAGTAAATATAGATTTTAGGCTTTATAAATCACAAAAGATGGCTCCAAGATTGTTCATTGTTGTACAATCCATCTCCAACTTTCCACTTTCTTGAACAGATAATCATAGTCAATTGCCTCATTCCTTATTTCCTCCCTCGTTTCTCT
>NW_012101587.1:8308123-8394630 GCF_000951045.1 Mandrillus leucophaeus | reverse complement strand
TCATTTGTTTTTTCATTACTAAAAAAGAATTTACATTATAGGGCTACCAAACAATCAATAAGATAATATTAAAAGGCAGTTAGATTCATAGTTGGAACACAATGATCCTTCAAAAGCCATGAACAATTATAATCATTAAGAAATAAACATACACTTTATATCTATTTTATTAAGGAAGTGAAGTTTCTACTGTTAAAAATATTGCCTATGAGTTCTCTAGACATTTCTGAAAATTGTTGAAACCTTTCATTATAAAACATTTACATTTTATATTCCAACTAAAAATCAAAGTGAAGTTATGAAGATTTAACATAGGCATCATGTTAAACAATAGTTACTATGTTTTCCTTACTGTCATACTAGTCCAAGTGTATTTCTTGAGCGGATAACGATACAGATGTGAAACTTTGTAAGTTTTCTTTTATGTCTTCACCTCTCACAAGGCACAACTATATGAGAGCAAATATTTACTAGTACTAAAAAAAAAAGTTGTCTTCCAGCAACATGTAAGTCCACTTCATTATTTAAATTAACTATTTTTAAAATTATGGTTTTAGAAGCAGTTACATTAAATTCAATGAGAAAATTATAGGATATATCAAGCAAAAATTCAATGTTTGCAAATAAGACACCAACTTAAGTAGTTTTTATGGATATTGCATATTTTTTCTTTGAAAATGAAATATGACAGACACATTCAAATTTTGTCTTTAGCTTGAACTTCTCCCCTGAACTCCAGACTCAAGTATCCAATTCTGCATTCAGCCCTTTCACTTGAATGTTCAATGGGCCACACAAATGTCACATGCCTCATCTCATTTCTGGCTATTCCCTCTGGCCATTTTTCAAGCTATGAGTTAGATCATTTCTGACTGATGTCGTTCCTAATCAAATCATACCTGTAAATCCTTCCATTTTCACTCAGAGCAAAACTCAAACTCCATGCAATGATCCCTGAATTCCTCCATGATCTGCCCTTAATTCCTTACATCACTACCTTCCACTGTCCTACCACACTGTTGTGGCCACTCCATGTACCCTGGTTACACCTGATATTTTTCTATTTCAAGATCTATGCATTTGTCTTCTCTTCCTGGTGCACTCACCTATCAGTACTCTCCATGACTTCGTGCCTCACTTTTGTTTTCCTTTCTCCAAATATTACCTATTCGATGACTTCTTGATCAACAGTTAAAATTTTAAGCCCAATTAGAAATTTATCACCTTCATACTTGATTGTCCTCATATCACTTAGCAACATCTGATTTAGTTTTAAAATTATTTGTTTATTGTCTATCATGTCATTAGAATGTAAAAAAAAAAAAAAAGAAAAGAGATGCTTTGTTTATTTTATTGGTTGCTATATACTCTGTGGCTGGATAGATAGGAACTTAATAAATAGTTGTTAAGTGAATAATTATCAATTATTTGCAGATGAGAGGATACAGACACATGTAAAAATCCCAGCAGTTATCTTCTTTTGAATGTGCAGAAAGAAAGGAAAGGTGACCTGTGAAGTTAGCATTTTTGACTAAGAGAAGTATTTTCTACAAGTGCAAGAGTGTAAGTTTCTCTTTCTCTCTTTCCTCTCATTATCATTTTAGGATAAAAAGTTCTAAAGAGGTTATTACCTAAATTAGATAAGGTCTGTGGGTGTGTGTGCACACATGTGTGTGAGTATGTGTGTCTGTGTGTGTGTGAAAGTACATGCAAATGTGCGTGTGTGTGGTTCATTTATTTAAATGGAAAAATTGCTCAGCCATTAACTTTCTGGTGTCAGTATACAAATCACCTATGAATTGTTTGGTATATCATACTCATGAAATAATTTTTAAAGTAAATATAGATTTTAGGCTTTATAAATCACAAAAGATGGCTCCAAGATTGTTCATTGTTGTACAATCCATCTCCAACTTTCCACTTTCTTGAACAGATAATCATAGTCAATTGCCTCATTCCTTATTTCCTCCCTCGTTTCTCTGTTTCTTCCACTCCCTTCCCTCCATCTTTCCCTACCTTCCTTTTTTGTCTTATTCTCCTTTTCTAATATAATAATATTCATTTGAAAACTACCAAGTATTTCTACAAAAGTACATAAAAAGGAATAAGATAAATTAATCATTGTTTCAACTTTCTCATTCTTTTGTTGATCAAGATGTAACAGGATATTCAACAATTTAATATTTTAGCTAAAGTTGAAATAATTTTTTTGTACATATGATTAGCTTGGATTTTCCATCTACAATTAATTAAAGCTTAAATTAGATTATAAAAGAATCTAGAGTAATATTTCTTCACTGTGATTCAGGATGATGTATTCTTGTTTTAAGTTGGCATATTGAAAAGATGGTATTCCTCTCAACTGACAGCGTGAATGTGAGCTAAAGAGACAAAGGGTATTCACATTAAGCTTGCAGAGAAAGAGTAATCCAAAGAGCTTCACTGAAAGCAGGCAGGAAACTATCTACTCACTGACTGGCTTATATGATTTTCACAATTTGAATGTTGTGACCAAAATACTGAATATTTTAGTATTTACTGTTACAAAGCAAATATATAACAATTAAGTTTGACTTTCAAATATGTTTTTGTGTTTACATTTAAAATATAAGGAAAAATTAGATTTAATAATAATTCTACGTAAGTCTATCATTAAGAATATTCGGCACAAGTTAATAGCTAAATGCAGCCTACCAATTTCTAAAGCAAAAGCAACATAAGAAAAACAGCTTTTCTCTCTAAAAAATAAATTTTTAAAAATTGCAGGAGGAGATGGAGGCATGTGTTTACATATTTGGACAAAGACTTACAATGCCTTTCTATGATATAAGCTACAATAATTAAAGGTGGTTAACTCCAAAACCAAAAATAAATGATTATGCAAAGTACAATTGTCTCTCAGTATCCATGGGAATTTATTTCTAAGACCCTCTGCAGATAATCTGATGATACTCAAGTCCTTTTATAAAACGGCATGGTATTTGCCCATAACCTATGTACATCCTCATGTATACTTTAAATCATCTCTAGATTACTTATAATATGTAATACAATGTAAATGCAATGCAAATAGTTGGTACACTGTATTATTTAGGGAATAATAGCAAGGAAAAATAGTCTTTACATGTTCAGTGTAGACACGACCGTCCTAAGCCTAACTACATTTTCTATCCATAATTAGTTGAATCTTTGATGTGGAATCTGTGGCTATGAAGGGCCAACTGGATTACAAGGAGTAAATAATTATTTTTCTCTAAAGACAACACTACCTTCCCATAATCCACTTATAAATATGTTTTCTTTATTTAATGCTACATAACTTTTCAGGTCTCGATTGTCTTGTTAGAAGTAAAAGAGAATTTTGCTATTCTTGCTGAATAGATGGAATAATGCATCTCAGAATAAGGTATCATAAAACTAAGGTAATAAAATTACTAGGTATACTACCAATAAAACAAAGCAATACAAGCTGTGAATGGTTGGTTTACTTTCCCAAAAGAAATCATAGTATCACACGTGAATTTACAAAAATTTTTAAATGTTTCCCTTGCATAATTGAAATTGTGTGTGTGTGTATTTGTGTGTGTGTGTGTGTAACTTTTTTACTCTTGGGGACATAATTATTATAAAGCCAACTCTGAAAGCATTTTTTCTAGTGTTTCGCCTGCCACACCATAAGCTTTATCAGTGAGCCAAAAATAAATAACCTAAACCTTTTATAATAGCTGTCACTAGAAAGCTAAACAAAGTCACCATTCATCTTACTCATAGTCATTTTACCCTTTAGCAGATGTGTTCTTTGAACAAATTTATTGGCCTTATGAATAAAGATTAGCACTACTCTGTTCCACTCTGTTGGGAAGAATATTATTCTACTGTAAATGGACACAACATCCAACTAAATGAATGTTTACAAAGGGAAAAAGCATATTCTTTGAACTAAGCTTTCTGAATACCATGTGGAATTGGCTTTCTCAGGGATATTTAATGAATATGTAATATTCACCACCATCCACATCTGTAAATATGTACATAAAATAGAATTACATTTTCAATTATAATGTTATACTGAGCAATTCATAACTGAATTTAATAATATTTATAGTTACAAAGATATTTATATGCATCATAATATTATTTGTTTTAATATTTATTCTTTGGTTATAATAGTTTCTAAACACTCACACATATTTATACATGTATGACTTATGAAGAATTGTAAACAGTTCCCCTTCTTTTACTTCCAAGAATAAAGGTATATGTTGAAATACAAAATTGTAATTGTTTTTGGAATATTAAATATACTGTATTCTCATCACTCATCTACATTTATTTTGAAAGTCATTAGTCATTTACAATTTCATATGTAAACTGGGTGGCTCAGGTAACCAGGACAGTGTTCATCTCCACTGTTTAGCCCCTTCTCTTCTGTAGACATTCAATAGTGTGGCAAAGAAGTGAGCTCCTGTAAGGATATGTGTACCATTTTAATTACATATGCCTAAAAATAATTAAATACATTTAGTATATAATCATGTAAATATGTGCACTTCCCCATAAAAATATATGAACTATTTTAAGTTTTAGTATTAACAATCACCAATTAGGAAATGCTAATTTATGTATAACATGATGCACACATTTTGCAAATAGGTTTTCAGACCAAGGTTTTGAGCTTAAAAGCTGCAGACAATTGAAAGAAGGAAAATAACATACCTTTCGCTTTCTTTGCCTGTGAGCATTAAATAACATGGAAAAAACAGAAAACATTTGATTTTCCAGTATCTGCTTCATTCTTTTATGACGGGTAAGAGAGGTGAATTTTTTTCTGGAAGTATTTTATAGCCAAATAATGACTTGTAACTGATTCTAATTAATGTTCATGCCAAGGACAGTGAACTGAACTGAAAACACACAAGTTCCTGACCTGGCTAAAAGGGTAAGGTATCTTAGATGGCTTCCCAGGGATTGTGGAGCATGAAAAAAACTGTGTAATCTGCTAGTTTCTCTCTCTCTAATAGAGATATGCATTGGAGTTATATGCTAGGACATCAAACAACAGTTTTAGGTCTTTCCCTTACAATTGCACTTCAGATGTTAATAGAGTTAATAAGGGAAATTGTTTTATTTTATGTTTAAATATTTTAAAAAGCATTACAGTGAGATAAAGTTACTTTTCTCTGTAGAAGATGTATGAGGTGGCCAGAAAAATAATATAATTCTTTTCGATTTGGAACCATGTTACCCAATTAAACATTGCTTCATATAGAGCTTGAGGTATTTCGATTTCAGCACAGTTTGTTTTCAGGTGAGAAGGTTCCTGAAAGCTTGTAAACACTTAAAGGTCCTTTCCAAGGTCTTCATGCATCAAGTCAATTACCTATAATTTTTAATCTTTAACTTATTATATCTGAGGCTAATTTGCATTACTCTACATTTGTCAACATTTAATTTCATTTGCCACATGTCAGCCTATTTAAGTAGCAAATTCAAAATGTATTGTAATATACTAGATGTAATTTGAGCACCACTATTTAGTAATTTTCCCCCAATCTCCACGTTGAAATGTCCCAGCATATCAAGAAAAAGTTAACTGTCTAAAACAAAAAAATGGGAGGAAAAAAATAGAATTTGTATCATTGCCTTTGATTGAAAATATTTATGCTTGTAGATTTTTAAAAAACTAGCCACACTATTATTTCATTGAACAGTGGTGTAGCTCTCCTTGAAGAGGTCCTTCACATCCCTCGTAAGTTGGATTCCTAGGTATTTTATTCTCGTTGTAGCAATTGTGAATAGGAAGACATTCAGGCAGCCGATGGAAACATGAAAAAATGCTCATCATCACTGGCCATCAGAGAAATGCAAATCAAAACCGCAATGAGATATCATCTCAGGCCAGTTAGAATGGTGATCATTAAAAAGTCAGGAAACAACAAACGCTGGAGAGGATGTGGAGAAATAGGAAAGCTTTTGCACTGTTGGTGGGAGTATAAATTAGTTCAACCATTGTGGCAGACATTGTGGCAATTCCTCAAGGATCTAGAACTAGAAATACCATTTGACCCAGCCATCCCATTACTGGATATATACCGAAAGGATTATAAATCATGCTGCTATAAAGACACATGCACACGTATGTTTATTGCAGCACTATTCACAATAGCAAAGACTTGGAACCAACCCAAATGTCCATCAATGATAGATTGGATTAAGAAAATGTGGCACATATACACCATGGATTTCTATGCAGCCATAAAAAGGGATGAGTTAATGTCCTTTGCAGGGTCATGGATGAAGCTGGAAACCATCACTCTCAGCAAACTTTTAGAAGGACGGAAAACCAAACACTGCGTGTTCTCACTCATAGGTGGGAATTGAATAATGAGAACATTTGGACACAGGGCAGGGAACATCACACACCGGGACCTGTCAGGGGGTGGGGGACTGGGGAAGGGATAGCATCAGGAGAAATACCTAATGTAAATGACGAGTTGAGAGGTGCAGCAAACCAACATGGCACATGCATACCTATGTAACAAATCTACACGTTGTGCACATGTACTCTAGAACTTAAAGTATAATAATAATAATAATAATAATAATAATAATAATAAACTAGCCACACTTTTGTTTTAAGTTTCAGTTTCAATTTGGCAACATTATTTTTAAGATGTTAAGTTTGCGGAGAAATCATAAACAGTTAATATTTACTGATAACATTAAAGAAACTGGTGAAATAACAATTGACAAGTTTGAAGTATTAAGCCTATAAATAAATAGAATAAATTATCATTAATATCAGTAAATTTTTACATTTAAAGCTTATTTCAATTACATTTAAGAAAAGTAAATCATGTACTTTGCTATTAAAGGAAAATATAAACATGGCCATTGAGAAAAATTTATAACAAAATTATACAAAAATACAAATCAGGAAGATTTGATTATATGCAGATAAGTCTTAAAAATAACTAATATTTATAAAACTGTTTTAGACATTTGCAGATTTTAAGAGGGAGTAAGATTTCCAAATAATTGGAAAATGTACTCATAACATATCATGCCTATGTGAATATTCTGATTGCAATTTAAAGCTATTTTTAAATGTAAAATATGTGTAGAAGAATATGTCATTGTCTTACTACAGGAGGAGCCAGTATTGATAGAATGTTCTTGGAATGAGTCTAAGCTAATGCATTTAAAAGATTAAGAAAATCTATAAAAATATGTCATCATTTTGGAAGAACTGCCAAGTAACCAGAGTTATTCTCAAATAAAGTACATGCACTCAATATACATTTTCTGCAGCTTAGTTGTATATTTTAGGGATTATTAAATTTTGATCAGAGGTGAATAAAAACATATTATAGAAATATATATCTTCCCAAAAGAATTGAAAGCAGGAACTTGAACAGATATTTTTTACACCCATGTTCATAGCAGTATTATCCACAATAGCCAAAAGGTAGGAGCAAACCAAATGTTCATCAGCATATGAATGGATATACTATAAATATATGTACATGAATATTATGAATACAAGAATATTATTTAGCCCTAAAAAGGGAGGGAATTCTGACACTTCCTACATGAATGAACCTTGAGGACAATATGCTAAGTGAAATAAGCCGGTAACAAAAGAAAAATGCTACATGATTCCATTTATATGAGGAAATGAGATGAGTCAAATTCATAGAGACAGACAATAAAATACCAGATGCCAGTGCCTGGGAATATGGTGGAATTGAGAGTTGTTGAATAGGTACAGAGTTTCAGTTTTGCAAGATAAAGAAAGTTCTAGAGGTAGACAGCGGTGATGGTTGCACAGCAAAGTGAATATACTTCATGCCACTGAATTGTACATTTAAAACTAATTAAACCGACAAATTTTAGGTCATGTATATTTTTTCACCCATGAAAATGTATATAATCTATCTATATTTACATTTAATAGTTTTATCAGTTTATGTTAGTTTAATATTTGAGTATTGTACTATTAGATATTCTATGTATTTCATGTTATTAGGTTGGCGCAAAAGTAATTCGCATTTTTCGTGTTGTTGAAATTTGCAGTTTGATACTGGAATACATTCTTAAACAAATGTGGTTATGTTATATTTCATTTCTCTTTGAGCAATTTTCTTGTTAGAGTTCAAATGGGTCGTGAAGCAGCAGAGACAAATCGCAACATCAACAACACATTTGGCCCAGAAACTGCTAATGTATGTACAGTGCAGTAGTGGTTCTAGAAGTTTTGCAAAGGAGGTAAGACCTTGAAGATGAAGAGCATAGTGGCTGGCCATCAGAAGTTGACAATGACTGATTGAGAACAATCATCGAAGCTGATCCTCTCACAAATACATGAGAAGTTGCCGAAGAATTCAACACTGACCATTCTATGCTTGTTCAGCATTTGAAGGAAATTGGAAAAGTGGAAAAGCTCAATAAGTGGGTTTCTCACGAGCTGAGCAAAATTTTTTTAAAATTGGTCGTTTTAAAGTGTCGTCTTCTCTTATCTATTCCCAACTTAAAGACTGTATATATAGTTAAGAGGGAAAAACGATCTAAGAACATCAGTGAAGATGTCACAAATGAGCATCATTTATATGTGATCAATTTATTGAAATCTGAAGTATTCAACATATAATATTAAAAAGGTGTATTTGGAAAAAGCAAAGAATATAGATACTTGCCTCATGACCTATATAAAAATACACCTAGTATGTTAATAATCCTATGTTTAATATTCGTGTTTAAGAAACAGTATAACATATATGCAATTACTATCACACAATTGGTGGTAAAAATAAAAGGAGAGAAAATATCTAGGAAGCAATGCTATTAAATTCTGGATTTAATTTGGTCCAACATACAGTTTGTATTTATCAACAAACCATGAATATTATTTTATGTTTTTATAGATGGTAAATATGCTATGTGTATTTTAGCTCATTGTAATAAGATTTATTTGTGCACTGAAAAATATCTAGCAAATAAATACTTATTTACCAGAACATTCTTTTCTCCTAAAGCAGATTATCTAGTAAGTTCCACTGAAATGTTTAGCTGTCATTTGTCTCATTCTATTTTTTCTCTATCACTTCTTCTTTTTTATTTTTAAGTTTTAAAACGTCACTATGTTTCCCTCCACTCAGAATTTTCTCTTTTCTTACTTTTTTATTCTCTCATGACAGCATTATGTAATTACACTATTGATAATCATAAAGTCAAGGAACAAGAGAAGTTGTTCCACATAGGAACAAAGTGAGCAATATTCTGAGTATTTGAACAATAAACTAAATATTCCTTTAAAGCAATGGAAGGCGGAACTTGTTTTACTCGGTGACAGTGATTACACACACACACACACACACACACACACACTCTTCTCTCTGTCTCGCTCTCTTGGTCTCTCTCTCTCTTTCTGTCAAAGTAACACTGTATAGATATATATTACTTTTTATAGTACGCTAGTGCTTTTATCGCAGCTAGTACAGCACCCAAATGACATACACCGGGAATAAACAGCCTCCACAGCTGCTTAAAGACATCGTTAAGTTTTTCACTTTTTACAATGAAGTTTCAATTTCTCATGTGATTTCTAGGGACACATGTTGACCAAAGTTTTGGAAATGGACATGAATCTTGGTCTCCATTATCTTTCAGAAGCTGTCAAAGGCAGTTTTCCTGTACATGCAATCCCATTGAATTTTCCCACTGCACTGTGGGCTTCCAACGTGACTACATCAGAAAGTGGATATACGTGGTAGATGCCTTTTTAAAGAGAATTTGTATTCAGATGAGATTCACTTAAGCTAAAAATATTTTAAAGCGTACAATTCAGTGGCATGTAGTACATTTGACATGTGCTTGAAAAACAAATCTATCAAGCTCCAAAATACCTTAATAGTCCAAAAATAAAATTATATTTTCATTAAGCAATCTCTCCCCACTTCTCCGTCCTCTCAGTCCCTGGAAACCATTAATGTGCTTTCTTATGGATTTACCTATTATGAATATTTTGAATAAATAAAATCACACAATATGTGACCTTTTGGATGTGTGTTCTTTCATTTAGCGTTATGTTTTTGAGGTTCATACACAATGTAGCATGGGTCAGTAATTCACTCCATTTCATAACTGAATAACTTTCTCTTGTATGTTTATAACACAATTTGTTAATTCATTGATCTGTTACTGGATGTTTGGGCTGTTTCTACCTTTTGACTATTGTGAATGGTGCTGCTGTGAGCATTCTTATACAAGTATTTGTTTGAATCCCTGCCTTTTTTTTTTTTTTTTTTTTTGAGATGGAGTGTCCCACTGTCTCCCAGGCTGGAGTGCAGTGGCGCCATCTGGGCTCACTGCAAGCTCCGCCTCCCGGGTTCCCGCCATTCTCCCGCCTCAGCCTCCCGAGCAGCTGGGACCACAGGTGCCGCCACCACACCCGGCTAATTTTTTTTTGCATTTTTAGTAGAGACGGGGTTTCACCCTGTTAGCCAGGACTCCCTGCTTTAAATTCTTTGAGTTGCATAACTAGGAGCAAAATTACTTAGTCATGTGAAAATTGCATGCTTAACTTTTGTGGAGCTAACAAAACCTTTTCCACTGTGGCTGAACCACCAGACATTCCCACCAGCAATGTGGGAGGAGTCAGTTTCTGCACATCCTCGCCAACAATTGTTTTTTTCTTTGTTAAAAAGTTGTAACAGTCCTAGTGAGTATAAAATGGTTTCCCATTCTGGCTTTTATTTGAATTTTCCCGATGACTGCTGACGTCGCATAACTTTCATGTGCTTATTTGCCATTTGTATATCTCTCAGAGAAACATTTATTGAAGTTTTTTTTCATTTTATATTGAAAAGTTTATCTTTTTGTTGAGGAGTTATAAGAGTTATTTATATATATTTGTACTAGATCCTTTTCAAATATGTGATTTGCAAATGTTTTCTATTATTCTATGTTATCTATTCTCTTTCTTAATAATGCCATTTGATGTATACACATTTTAAATTTTGATGAATTAAACATATTCATTTATTTTGTTTCTCATGCTTTTGTGTAATATCCAGAAATTCATCATGAAATCCAAGATTTCAAAAATATACTTCAACGTTTTCATCAAGAGTTTTATAGCTTAACTCTTTTATGTAGGCAGTTGATCCATTTTGATGTGTATATGTGTGTGTGTGTGTGTGTGTGTGTGTGTGTATTGTGAGAGGTAGGGGTTCATATCATTCTTTTGCATGTGGATATTCAGCAGCCTGTGTCCAAACATTTGTTGAAGACAGTTATTTCCTCACTGAATTGACTTGGGACCTTGTAAAAATAAATTGATTATAGATGTATGATTTATATTTGGACTGCCAATTCTATACTATTGATCTATAAGTCTATCCTCGTGCCAGTACAACATTAGTCTGATTAATTCATCTTTGCAATGAGTTTCAAAATCAGGAAGTGTGATTCCTCCAACTTGTTCTTCTTTTTCAATAATATTTTTGTGGTTCAGTGCCCATTGAAGTTCCATATAAATTTGGCAATCAGCATTTCCATTTCTAACAATAAAAAGACATTAGAAATTTGTTTTTTTGTTTGTTTGTTTGTTTGTTTGTTTTTTTTGAGACGGAGTCTCGCTGTGCTCCCAGGCTGGAGTGCAGTGGCGTGATCTCGGCTCACTGCAAGTTCCGCCTCCCGGGTTCACGCCATTCTCCCGCCTCAGCCTCCCAAGTAGCTGAGACTACAGGCGCCCGCCACCACGCCCGGCTAGTTTTTTGTATTTTTAGTAGAGACGGGTTTTCACCATGTTAGCCAGGATAGTCTCGATCTCCTGACCTCGTGATCCACCCGCCTCGGCCTCCCAAAGTGCTGGGATTACAGGCTTGAGCCACCGCGCCCGGCCAAGACATTCTAAATTTGATAGGGGATTGCATTAAATCTGTAAATCACTTGGAGTACTATTGTCATTTTAACAGTGTTAAGTCATCCAATCAGTAAGTCATCCAATCAGTGAATCCAGGACACAGGATCACAGGATATCCTTCCATTTCTTTGGGTCTTCTTTAATTTATCTTAGAATTTTCTTTTCTTTTTTTTTTTTTTTAGCTTTCAGTGTGCCAGTCTTTAACCTCCTTGGTTGAATTTATTGCTAGGTGTTTTATTCCTTCTAATGCTATTGTAAAAGAACTATTTTCTTAATTTGTTTTCAGATTATTCATTGCTAGTATTTCAAACAAAATAAATTTTTATGTGTCAATCTTGTATTCTGCAACTTTGTTGAATTTGGTTAGCTTTAATGTTTTTTTTTTTTTTTTGAGAATTATGCATTTGTTTATTTTTAGACTTATTTGGAGATTATTTGGACAATTGTCCTTTTGGGAACTACAAGACAGGTCAAAACAGACTTCTTCTTGTTTTGAGAGCGAGGCCTGTATTGCTCTCCTGGTACGAGAAAACTGCACTAGGAACCGGGGCTGCAATTTCCACAGGCCTTGCTGAGCTGGGACATGAGGGATAATAGGCTATAAGCAAAAATGCACCTTCTAATCAAAGTTTAGCAGCTCATTTCTTCATTAAACATTCCTCTCATGGGTGTCAGTGTTCGATTTGATGCCAGAATTCCAAAAAGTTGACTCTATCTATTTCTGTCAACTTAATGGTTGCTTTAATGGCTGAACAAATTATTGGAGCTTCCTAATCTGACATGCCCATGATGTTAGGGCTCATGGCAGGTATCTTTTTAGTGGAAGAATTTTCTGATCTCAGTTTCTGGACTATCTTTATTTCCTCAAAGAGATCAATCCATATATTTCCCTAGAGTAGATTTAAAACAAAAGTCTTCATTTCTTTTTTCTACCATGTTATGATGGCACTTCATCCCAATGGTCACAAAGAGATATGATCTTTACAATTAACTACATCAGCTAATCTCACAGTTTCTTAAGCAGATTCTCTTTTCCAGGTTATGATTCGCCTTGGCATTTGCTTTAGAATTCTCTGATGACATTTGGATAGGTGCTACTCAGAGGCTTTAACTCCTGGCTGGTGGCAGAAGTTGGGGTTGGGCTTACTGTAACTTCAAATGTATTTTTAATGTTGCAATAAGTTTTCTAAAATAAAGGCTATGTTTAATTATGTTATATCCCAAACAAAACTTTTCCTCAAGTTCTATTCATAATGTATCTCTAAGTCTATGTATACGTGGAAATAATAGATTTAGTAATTTAAAATATAGGAAATGATATACATTGAAGGCTACACAGATTTATAAGACTTTATAAACTTTATATGTTTAGTATTTGAATTATCAAACTAATTTATCAGAAATAAATCTTTCATATCTATCATATCAGATTATAAGGAAACATATAGCATTTCTAATTTTTTAAAATTGTGTTCTAGATTCAAATCTCAGCTTAATCTAGATTGATGGAATCTCTCTATTATCAGACCACATCTACATAACGTTAGGCATTTTCACTTAAGTCACTTAACTCATTCTAATTAATGCCTTTGTCCCCCAATCCTATGTGAGGATCCATGTGAGATCCAGGTTCTTGAGCATACGGCCTGTTACCCCTGCTGCCTAGCACAGTGCCTAACACATATATAGGCAAAGAGTTAGAAGGTTGAATGAAGGAAGAAAATTTGTGATCATATTTCTTTTTTTCATTTTTCTTTTAATTTTTTTGAGGCAGGGCCTTGCTCTGTTGCCCAGGCTAGAGTGCAGCCGCATCATCTTGGCTCACTGCAACCTCCACCTCCCGAGTTCAAGTCATTCTCATGCCTCAGCCTCCCAGGTAGCTGGGACTACAGGTGTGCGCCACCATGCCCCACTAATTTTTGTATTTTTAGTAGGGATGGGTTTCACCATATTGGCCAGACTGGTCTCGAACTCCTGACCTTAGGTGATCCACTCTCCTTGGCCTCCCAAAGTACTGGGATTACAGGCATGAGCCACCAGGCCTGGACTTACATTTCTTTACTAATATAGCGGGGAGCAGACATTATTTAGTACTTAGTAATTTCAGCCATCTATCTGCATTGCAGGGCAACACTAAAAGTCCCAGCTCTCAGCATGCTAGGTGTCAAAGAGTTCTAACTCTTTGGGATTGTTTTATTATCAAGAATTAATAGAAGAGAATATATCAAGTGTAGAAGAACAATTTAGGGTACAGAAGCCACCCATTTACCAATGTTTTTAAAAGTTTTACCATGGATATTTTCAAAGGTACACAAAGTAGAGTGACCTTTTAATGAACTGCGATGAAGTCATCATCCACTTATAAGCTCATCATCCACTTTCAAATATGTGAAAAATTTGCTGATTCCCTGTTTCATTTGTTTGTTTTTGTTTTCTGTTTTTTTTTAATTTTGTTTTGTTTTGCTTTTAACTGGAGACTATGAAACAAGATTGAGACATAACAGTATTCTCTGCATCAACTATACATTATGCATTCATAACACATAAGGATATTTTATCAACAAAATGAAAATAGCTTTTGAACACCTAAAAGCTAACAGCAATTCATTGACATAACAAGCAGTTTTTACTCAAATGTTCTTTATTGTCTTAAAGTGATTTCTGTACAGTCGATTTAGTTAAATCAGGATTCGAACAAGATCCTTACTGCTTTGATCAGTATATATTCTAAAAATCTGTAAATCTTCTCTCCCTTTTTATGGTTTTTGTGTTTTTGAAAAATTAGGTCATATGCCTCATGGAATCTCTCACATTTTTTGTTTGGTTTACTGCATTCTAATAGTGCCAATTCAAGACAAATGACATATTCCACTATCTTCTACATTTGCTACAAACTGATAGTTGGATTTTAGAATTACTTTCCTTTCAATATAGCTTATTAAACTGCAATACATCAGGAATCATGAGATATATCTTGTCCTGGTCTTACTGATGGTATGATTAGTCAATGGATGTGAGAACTGACAGTTTGATGTATGTCAGTCTGATTGATTTAGTAATCACTTAGGACCTTGACTAGATGCACTATTTCACTTGTTATAATGGAGTAATTTTATAATTATAATTTTATCATGTTGTTTTTTCTTCACTTATAACTGGAATTTTTCTACAAGGTCAGCTTTTCCCACCCACTATCTAATAACCCCAAAATAGAGAGTGTAAGTAAAGGACTGAATAAATGTTTGATTCTATTAATATCTTTTTACTTACCAGTTTTTAAAATAGTAAATCTGAGCCCACTACGAAAGTAACAATTAATTATCTTAATACCATTATAAATTGATAGGTTCTTATGTATTTTGTGTTTTCTGATAAATTGCAGTTAATATTTTATTTTATTTTTGTTCAAAATGCGTTATTCTACACCAATAAGAGGTGTAGAATAAGAGATGCTTCAAGTTATCTTCTGTTTCCTTATTCTGGCACCTATGGTGTTTGACATGTCCCTGATGCAGGCCTGACAATATGTTTTAGACTTACATATTTCTTCACCGGATTTTCAAGAGGCTGCTTTCTTCTTTGTGGTCAATAATATTTAGAAGCAAACACGTTGGTGCCAGGAGCTCCTGAATGCAGCCAGACTCCTACCTCATAGGAATTTCAGGTAAAATGTAGATCTAAAACTAAATGTTTCACATCAAAGATTCAAGAAGATAAATGAGAAGAATATTTTATGACATTAAGGTTGGCAAACATATTTTAAAGAGGAACAAGAAGGATAGAGCTTAAAGAATGGGATTTATAAAATGGACTACTTTAAAATGCCGAGCCTCTCTTCATCTGAAGACACAATAAAAGGATTGAAATTACAAGGCTTACAATAGGAAAATATACTCCCTGTTCCATATGACTGTCAAAGGGATTGTATCCAGATTGTATACATAACTCCAATAACTCAATCTGAGTAATAGAGACAAAATATAGAACATGGGTGAAGGGTTTGAAGAGCACATCATAAAAGAATGTATATATTTTATATATATATATATTCATATATATTTATTTTTATATGAGTATAGTCAATAAGCCTGTGATGAGAATAAAAATCATTAATCATCAGAGAAATGCAAATTTTCAAAAAACATGAAAGACAACTATAGATCCAACCAGAATAGCTAACATTAGACTGATAATGCCACATTAGTAAAAATGAGGTGCCACACAATCTTTTATATTCTACTGGTGTGAGCATATATTGGTACATGGGTTTCAAAATGGTTTCACATTATCTTACAAGCACATATCCATTGAACTAGAATGCATTCCTGGGAATACAGCCAACAGAAATATACATGCATAAGAAGACATGTACTAGGATGTTGATACCAGCATTATTCATATGCAGAAACAATCCCGATGTTCACCAATGCCAGGATGGATAGTGTTTTATACTCCTGCAATAGACTAAAGTATAGCAATGACGTTCAATCAAGTGTGAATATATACATCAACGTAAATGAAATTCTCAAACGTAATGTTTAAGGAGAAAAATGAAGCACGATAACAGACACTGTATATAGAATAATAAATGCCAAAGTAACATGATGATGGAAGTGAGGATTGGAGGTGGGGGTCATGTTAAAAGGCACACGAGGAACACCTCTGGGAGATGCCTATGTTCTGTTTTATGGCTTAGGTGGTTATAATTCTTCTAGATGTGATACTTTATTTTGCCTATTCATTTGCTATTTGTTATGCCCTTAAATTTAAAAAAATACTTTGTCTATAGTTAGTTAAATTTGCATTTTTCTTTGTCACCGTTATATTAACAATAAGTACTAACATTCATTCAGCCGTATCTTAGTTTTGTAGATTGTTTTTATTTTACCATGAAATGTAGTATTTTTACATAAACACTAATAAATTGATAAAGAAGTTGAGATAGCATACTTGTTCCCTGTACCCTATTTATTTTGTTGCTTCTTAGTAAACTATTTTTACTTTGTCCGTTACTTAATGCAATTAAATATTTACGTAAATTCATGTTCCCTTGCTTTTCCACAAAGGGATGATATATCGTTCCATTCAACATCTTGGATTTTGTTGTTGTAGTTTGTAATTGTTTTTATTTTTTACTTTGAAATGTAGCTTGGAAGATTTGTCCCGGATTGCATGTAAAAGACATCATCATCTCTACATTCCACGGGAGGATTCCACGTGAGTAAATGTACCATAATTTATTGAGCTGGCCACTATTAATGAACATTTGTAAATTTGCTTGATATGCCTACAGATTACTTTACCAAATCTGATCAAAAGGAAATACATGATATCTTGTGGAATTTCCAGAAAATATTAAAAACAATGAAAAAGTAATTCATCTGAACATGCAGGACACAGCTAAAATACGTCTCAATAAAACTTTTGGATATAAATATTTACGTCAAATAAAAACAGCTTAAAACAGTTTAAATATTAGGAAAAGCAGAAATGTAACAAAGTATTGAAAGCATAAATTAATCAGTATAAATGCAGTAATCATGAATGACAAAGTCAAAAAATGGTTATATATATTTACTAATATTTATTAGTAAAATTGTCTCTTCTGTATAATCTTTTCTGATTTTTCATGTCAATGGCATGCTAGCTTCAAACAAGTATTTGGAAACATTTCTTTTTATCCACGATGTTATGAAAGAGTATAAGTATAATTAAAACCTAATTCATAAATGCTTCTCGTAAAATTATGTGTATCTTTACATAATTCATAAAACTTCCTGGAAATTACATGGATCTTTACATAATTCATAAAACTTCCTGTAACACTATGTGGATGTGATACTTTAATTTGGTTTGCTCTGATTTGCAGACTATTATGAAATTTGCTTTATGGAAATTATTTTTTAAAGCTTTCTCGTTCTATTGGGATTCATTTTAAAATGTAATATATTCATACCACAGTATTATTTCACCTAGGTATTCACATGCATTTGCATACCCTTGTTCAACGTGGTATCTACTGATTCCCTCTGTTTTTTCGTTTTTGTTTTTTTGTTTGTTTTTGTTTCTTTGGTTTTTTTTTTTGTTATTTCCCCCTTGCCAGTTCTTTGGTGTGTGTATATTTGCAGGATTTTTGCCCCTTTCTCAAATTTTTTTTAAATATTAGGAAATAATGTGTTTATTTTGTTAATTTTTGGAGTCATTTATTCATAATTAGTTCAAATTAGTATTTTCTCTTTTTGTTCATAATATTAAATTACTCAATCATCTAAAACCATAAAAAACATCCCTCAAAAACA
The DNA here is from genome assembly GCF_000951045.1 of Mandrillus leucophaeus. NCBI lineage: Eukaryota > Metazoa > Chordata > Mammalia > Primates > Cercopithecidae > Mandrillus > Mandrillus leucophaeus. Next base: position 8,376,405 of record NW_012101587.1, on the reverse strand, counting down.
AAACTAAACAATGGAAGATACTCTTGTGTTCTTTTCTTTAAAGTGACTTTAGACTGGGCATGGTAGCTCACGCCTGTAATCCAAGCACTTTGGGAGGCGGAGGCGGGCATATTACCTGAGGTCAGGAGTTCAAGACCAGCCTGGCCAACATGGTAACACCCTGTCTCCAATAAAAATACTAAAAAATTAGCCGGGCTTGGTGGTGCATGCCCGTAGTCCCAGCTACTCAGGAGGCTGAGGCAGGAGAATTGCTTGATCCTGGGAGGTGGAGGTTGCAGTGAGCCGAGTTAGTGCCACTGCACTCCAGCCTGGGCAACAGAGTGAGACTCTGTATCAAAAACAAATAAACAAATAAAGCAGCTTTTTTTTTGTCTTCAGTGTTCACATTTTTTGCACATCAATATCAACTATATTTTTGTTTTCTGTATTAAAATTGGCCATTTATTTATTTTTTTTAGAGTTTTAAGGTATGTCCTTTCAAAAATACATTCGTGTCTTCCTTAGTTTTATAAATTTTAATATAGTCATTTACTACTTGTTCTATTAATTATTTTTTGTGCTTTCTTATTTTACATTGATCATAACACAGCTTCCATATATATGTATATATATGTGCATATATATTATATATATATTTCTCTTGAGTTCTTTACATATTTTTCTTTACTTCAAAACATTTTGTCTGATTTTTCTCCCTTCAACTCCGTTTTCTCTTACTGCAGTATTTATGGTTTGTTTACTCTAGGTTCATCATAAAATACTGATTCTTTAAAAATACCTTATTTTTTTCAGCTCATTTTTTATATCCTTATTTTCTCAGAACATATAATAGTTGAGCTTTCTTCATTCTGATGTATGCTATTTTTTATAGCTCCTGCCACTATTTCGAATGTTCATCTTTTATTGAAATAGTATAATTTTTAGTATTTTAAGACATCATTTATTAAATTAGACGAGCATAGGGAAATACTCAGAAATCGAAAGAGTATTTGGATTGATATTGGATCTGATACTGTTAGTTGGTGACTTTAAACATCAGTGATGCTCCCCAGTTGTAGTAAACGTTTCTCAAGGTCAAGGGATCAAGAAGTTATTGGCCTAAGTACATCTTCAAGTAACTCCAATGAGTCTTGAGACCTAATTTATATTTATTTGCCACATTCTCAAGTATAATTAGGACAGATATGCTTAGACGCTGACTAAACACTCCAATTGATTTACAAAATATAGATGACATTTTGGTAAGAAGAGCAAAATTCAACCTCCCCCGATGTAATTTTCCCCAATTTCCAGGGAGCACACACTACAGTAGAGTCAGTATTACATCTTGAGTGGAATTGCAGAGATTAGTGGAACATTGATTACTTAGAGATTGCAAACTTGCTAATCCTCCTAATATCCCTGCTCAAATAGACTGCATAACTGCTATGAAACCCAGACGGTTATTGTAAAATAAGACAGGAGACTACCACATATTTAACTAAGTGGTAGCTCTTATTGCAGACAGCATGTCATGTCAAGTATCTCTACGTTTTAGTATTTGACAATTGATGTGTAGTTACTGATCTGGAAAGTGCCTTCTTTCCCATCAAAAGTTCTAAATTGGCTGGGTATGGTGGCTCACGCTTGTAATCCCAGCAGTTTGGGAGGCTGAGGCGGGCGGATAACATGTGGTCAGGAGTTCAAGACCAGCCTGGCCAACATGTTGAAACCCTGTCCTTAATAAAAGTACAAAAATTAGCCCAGCATTGTGGTGCGTGCCTATAGTCACAGCTACTCCAGAAACTGAGACAAAAGAATTACTTGAACCAGGAAGGTGGAGGTTGCAATGAGCCGAGATCGCACCACTGCACTTCAGCCTGGACGACACAGTAAGACTGTCTCAAAAAGAAAGTTCTAAATTAATTTTCATTTTCTTGGAATGGACAGTCATACCTAGGATACCCAAACACCTGTTTGCCTGGGACTGAGGGTTTCCATGACATAGAACTTTCAGTCCCAACACCAGGAATATCTTGGACAAGCTGAGACAGTTACCCTAGCTGTACTCATTGGTGACCTTGCTCAGTTGTTATTTTAATTCTCATGCTTTCTTTAATAATATATTCTTTAAAAAATACTTGATTATCTTGTCATTCTATAACTATGCACGATAAAGTTGGATACTGTAGGGACTCTCAGACAAGACCCAGTAAGAAAGTCACAGTGAAAATCCTCAGAGTTTCTGAGCAAGACCATGTCTTCTGTGGCATAGAACTACTTGTGATGAAAAACAGCTGCTGTCATGCTTCTTGGCATTAGTAATAACTACGCAGCTAACAATGGGTCACCAAGTGTCTACACTCATCCATCATTTGCTGAATGTGGTTACAGACAACAACTCAGATGCTTTGAAGAGATGGAACTAAACACTGTATGAGGGGAAAGGTGCATTTGATATGAAACCTGGGCAATTCCAGAAGTTACAAGAAAGCTACATGAAAAGGAAGCGTACGGAATGACACCTATCACTTTGTATTGGTATTTCTAACCCTGCTGGTATCTGTGGCATCATGGTAGTTCCTACACTGTACTGAGAGAGGAGAGTTTGTATCAGGTATGATTCACAGGTGCATGGATGTAATCTTTTGTGTTAGCAAAATCATGAACTGATTCTGCACTACGGCCTAACTCATGAGTGGCTCTAAATAACAAAAGGGAAATAACTCTTCCTGAGAAATCTTTCAAGCTGTGAACACGATTCTCAACAAGAGACATGATCCGAGATAAGAATATAACTGGGATTGTGACCTATGAAGAACTATTTTGTTGTGACTTTGAAAGAGTAAGATTTGAAAAATGAGGGACACTGATGTCAGAGAAAGAGGTGTGTGGATTGACATATGGGAGTGTACAGGGAATGGGAAGGTCACATCAATGCCCAGTCTCCTAGGAAGCACTCAGTTACCAGATCGTCCAAGTGAGTCCACTGGTGGATGTCATTCTGAGCTTTCCTTGGCCTCCAATGCTTGTGTCAAGGGCCCATGCATGATGTGGCGTTGGTGGCTGCAGTGAATGTTATTCAAGGGAGTAGCAGCACAGACTTCCTTTCAGGAAGAGCCACCTAACCAATGTCAATGCTATATCGCAATATCAGTAGCGATCACTTTGAGACCTGAAAGGGCACCATCCCTTAGGGAGACCATCTTACCACGTAATGCTGGGTTGACCACAGCACACTTTATTTTTTTTCCCACATGGAGAGGGGGAACTTATGATAACTGGCAGTCAGTATTTTGGATCCGGCAAATAGTTCCACTGAAAAATAAACTTATTTTAGGTTAACGTATTCCACAATTGGCACATGGCTGTGTGCTGAGACCACAGCACTGGAATGCATCAAACATGGTACATATAAGACCAATGTACTGAATGTGCCAGATTGATAGCATCATGAAGTCCTGGCATGCTATCCCCCAGCATGTGGTGTATGTGCTGAACCAAAGGCTAAGTATGCTGCTATAATCCCAAGATTTTTTGTTAATATTTTAGCTAAAATATACAGAACAGAAAACAAAGATGGAGGAAGTATTGACCCCTTTCACCATTGCTCCTATCGACTTATTGCAAATGTGTTTTCATCCCTTCACCCTAGACTTTGGTGAGTTGTATATTCTGGGTATGAATGCTTCTACAAAGGGACACAATGAGTGCTTGGTTGTACCTAAAGTTATGATTCCCATGTAGACGATTCTAGGAACTCATATTGGCAGACTAAGAGGTAAAGGAAAAAGGTACCATGGTGGTATGGAAATCAGTATTGAACATTATGAGGAACTAGGACTGCTGCTTCAAAATGAGGCAAGAGAGAGGATCTGGTATGTGGAGTATACTAGAACATGTCTTGGTGTCTCCTTGCTTGGTGATGATCACAGTAATGGCTGACTAATGATTAGATAAACAAATCTCAGCCATCTTTAGGAGAAAGGCCTAGTTCACCCACAAAGGAAAGCATCCCAGAATAGTAGCAGGTCAACCTTGGTGTTGGAGGAAGGAGTTAGATGTTGGTTATTGGTTATAATTTCTGGGCCAGTTGCAACAACCCAGACTACAGTTTATCCCAACAACCTTCTCCCCCTTTTTTCTTTCAGTTGTTGAGAGTAGCACTGATTTGAAGAGCTAGGGATAGAGCGGACTTAGAAAGCATAAATGGACACGAGCAGTGCAGGGTGGGAGGTACAGAGGAGAGTTTACAGCAGCAAACACCACATTCCTTTAACCACACTGGTTCTGGCACAACTGTGCTTGACAAGTCCCTCCACTTCTGTCCTCTCTTCAAGCATGCATTGTAGCTTTTATCTGTTATGATTTTGCTGAAGATGCAGAATGTTGCTTAGCTGCAGATTTGCAACATGAAAGTTCAGGGTAGTTAAGGTGACTGGAGGTACCCCTCAACAGAAGAAGGCAGAAAACTGATGAATAAATACTCAAGCCTCCTTTCTCTAGTGCAACAATTTTGAGACAATTTCTCCACATTTCCCTAAGAGACTTTCGAATGGGATTGAATTCCAGTTGCCCACAGTGGATAATAGGGTAGTAATACATTCTTTGATTGGCTTTTCTGCCCCCCTGTCTTATTTCTCTACACTCTTGTTTCTAGGACTTGAAGTGCCTCCTGAAGCAACAACTTGCATCCAAGTCTTTGTTCCTTGTGTTCGTTCACATTACCCCAAACCAAGTCCAAGGTTTTTTACATATCATTCCTTCTCTAAAAAATTTCTTCATCCTTTTATTATCCAACTGGCTTCATCACAGATTAAATGATACTTCGTCAAAGAATATTTCCAAAAAAATGGTACCATAGAATCCTGAAACATTGCTCCACATTTTTTTTTGCTTAAAAAAGCAAAAGAAAAAAAACTAACGTAAAAAGTATTTGCTGTTTAAAATGTTTGTGTTCTGATTTCCCTATATCTTAAACTACTTGCATAATATATTGTAATGCTCCATAAAATTTACTAAATAAATGACTAAATGTGAGTGAAGGAACAAATATTTTAGACATATACAACATGTGTGAAACCACATATTATTTAATATTTACAAAAAATGTACAATTTTTTTTACAGTGTTCTTTTATCTTACTCATGGGTATTTTATATCTGTGAATATGAATATACAGCATCATTTCAAAAGCTTCATTGAATGGCAATGTATAAACATATAAAAATGCACTTGCCTAAGTCATATCTTCAATTCCCAACTTATTAAAAAATTGTAATGTTCTCAATATTTTATGTAATAGAGTGCTGAGAAAAAAACAGTATACGTGCATTTTGTGTAATTGTATGCCTTACAATAAAGTACTTAATGAAGAATTGCTGGAATTAACAGTGTTCATAGTGTAATCACACATTAATGATGTCCAAATAAGGATCCAATAAAATTTACTTAATAAAACAAAATGACTGGTACATATTCAAATGTCCTGGTTGAATACAGTACAGTTATATTGTTGTTGACTGTCTCAAAACGTGTTTTTCAATTTTTTTCTTTCAAATTAGGATTCAAGCAGGTTATACAAAGAATAGTCAGATCTTAAACCTCTTTCATTCAAAATTATTTTTTTCTGCAAACACACACAAACACACACAGACAGTTGATTTGCTAGATAAATTGGGGACATTTTTTCCATTGCATTGTCTCACATTTTTAACTGGCTGATTGCTATCTCAAGTCATCCATTTAGTTCTTTTTCTATACTTTTAAGTCTTCTATCTTTCATAATCCTAGTGGCTATTTAGATTCAGAATGTTTTAATTCAGTACAGAATAGCTCAAGCCAGTGTGGACTATCTTCCGTTCCATCAATTAGATGTGCAATAATGTCTTACTATTTTCATTTTATTCCAATGCTATGATGATTATTGGATTCAGATCATGTCAGTTTGATTCCCTCAGTAGAAAATTTCCCATATAACTATATCTAAGTGTTTTGTACCTAATCTTTGAGGATCATCATACAGATTTACGTTTCATTGTGCATGGGAAAAATGGTGAATTTTCAATATTCTTAATCTTTTCATTTTTTTTGGAAATAGTCTATCTAGAAATCTTTCCCTAATCAAATACCCAGCTATTGAGAACACAATATATAAATAAAGACATAATAGATGCTTTAATATTTTATTTATCAATTCTCAAGTAATGAGCTGGCAACTTAATGACTTTCAAAATAAGTAATGAGATTGATAATATGCCGTGCCTTGATCACTATGAATTAATTATAATCTTGAGATAAACATATATCTAATATGAGTGAACCCATTTCCCTTCATTTTTTTGAGGTTCGAATTTGCCATCATAGGACGGTGGGAGACCTTCTAGGTAGGCTCTTGTGTGCTTTTAAGATGACCTATTAGTCTATGTTCCCTTCCTTGATATTTTGCTCTATAAGATGTTCCAGGATTATATGCCTCCCCAAGAGAAAGTATGTTCTCAAACACCAGAAATATTTCAGCAGAAGATATTACCATGTAATTGATTTTGGTGAGAGCACTCACTTATCATTAAGTGTTGTGCTCGATGATCTGTAAAAAAACTCGAAAAAATTTAAACTGAAATTCAAAGATTTTTAAATAAAAATATATTTCATAGTAAATAAAAATATGTTCCAAGTGCTTTTCCTAAATATCCTATAGGAGAACTGGAAACAGATATTACTCCAAAAAGCCTTGGTTTTTGCTATGTATTATGTAAGTTGTTATTAATAATCTGATCACTAGTGATGCCATTACTATTGGTTATATTTGCTTTTAAATGCATTCAGTGAACAGGATTAGAAAACTTGTATTCTAGGAGTTCACGAATTCAATTCGAAATTTCTGATTTAAGTTTATAGGTTTTCTGTTTCAGCTTCCTTGATTTCATATGTCTTTTATTTTTATACAGAAAATCTTGATGTTACTATTATCTCTGTAGTCATTTACTTTTCAAAATATGTATAATAATAATTTCAGAGTAACAATAAACCTATTAAATATATTTGAAAGTTTAATATTTGTATCTGAGTTCTTTGCCTATTTTGAAATGGCATCATTTTGTTTTAATTAAGTTTAGGAGTTCCTTATATATGTCAGAAATTCGAGCAGGTATAACAAAAGATGCTCAACATTGCAAAGCATCAGGGAAATGCAAATCAAAATGATGATGAGATATTTGTCACCTCACACCTTACATTCTTTTATGATGCCTATTATTTTATAAGAAATATAACAAGTGCTGGCAAAGTTGTGGAGAAATTTCACTTTGTATACTCTTGGTGGGAATGTAAAATAGTGCATCCACTATGGAAAACACTACAAATGTTCCTCAATAATTTAGAAATGGAATTAACATATGATCCGGTAATCCCACTTTATGGCATATAGTTAAAAGAATTGAAGTCAGAATCTTAAAGAGCATCTATACTGCCACTCTTTATTGTGGCATTATTTACAAAAGCCAAGACAGGGAGACCACTAAATATCCATAAACACGAGTGTATTAAAAACGAGTGTTGTATATACATATAATGGAATAGTATTTAGCCTTTAAAAAGAATGAAATCCTACCATTTTGACGACGTTAATAAGCCTGGAAAACATTTTGCTCCGTTAAATGAATGAGCCCCAGAAGGTCACAAACCGCATGGTTCCTGTTATATGCAGACTCCAAAATATTCCGCTCTGCAGAAGCAGACAATAGAATGATGGTCACCAGAGGATGTTGATAAAGAATATAGGGAGGTTTTCTTCAATGAGTATGAAGTTACAGTTATATTACATAAGTAAGTTCCAGAGATCTTCTATATAACATAAAGCCTATTGTTAAAAATAAGATTTTTGTGTGCTTAAAAAATTAAAAAATTAAGAAGGTAGCTATCATTTTAAGTGTTCTTACTGAAAACAAACAACAAACAAACAAAGGGAAACCAGAAAACCTGAGGTGATAGTTCTGTTTATTACTTTGATCGCGGCAATGGTCAGGTATGTATGCATGTATTCAAACTCATCAAATTGCATGCATTAAGTATATGCAGTTTTTCATGTACAAACTATACATGGATAAATCATGTATCAATTAAATTTTCATAAATTACATTTTGATAAACTATCAATTTGTGTGTGTGTGCGTGTGTGTGTGTGTGTGTGTATACATTTAGAATTCCACAGGGAATTACATCAAACATGTTCTGTTTAAAGTCCGTTGAATAAATTGCTTTCACCGTGTGTTGAAGGACAAACTTAATACAAGGTGAGATAATTTCTTTCAATTTTCTTTTAAACTATATATATTATATTTATTTATTTTGAAACAGTGAAGATTACGAAATATGACTTTTATTTCTGTGTTTATTTTGAAACAGAGGCTGGCTCTCACCCAGGCTGGAGGGCAGTGACACAGTCTTGGGTCACTGCAACCTCTGCCCGCTGGGTTCAAGCTATTCTCCCAACTCAGCCTCCCAAATAGCTGGGATTACAGGTGCCCACCACTACGACCAACTGATTTTGTATTCTTAGTAGAGATGGGGTTTCACCATGTTGCCCAGGCTGGCCTCAAACTCCTGACCTCAATTGATCCACCTGCCTAGGCCTCCCAAAGTGCTGGGATTACAGGCGTGAGCCAACACGCCCAGTCATTGTAGAAGTAAATCACAGTAAATTAGGAACATTTAGTAGACCTAGTTTGTTAAAATATGCCAGGAATGAATTAATTTCAAAGAAAAGAGTAATATTGAATGGAATACAATGCTGTTCCCTTTTGTTCAGTGCAGGCAATAGTTAATCCAATGTCATAAAAATATATAGGATGAAGGAGAAATAAGAAAAAGATAAATTGGTTATTTAGAGCATTAAATAATTGATATATACACATTATATTTTACACATAAGCTTGTTATACACTATTTCCCTTTGGAGTGCTATTCGTTGCATGATATTTCAAATTTCAAAGTAATATTCAGTCACAGGTACTACTAAAGGTACCTGAAACAGAAGTGCACCTTCAAGCAAAGACTTTTCGTTTTGGAGCGTTAAGTGGTGCAGTAATGTCACAGACTTCTAGGAGTAAAGAAATCAATCAATATCTTGGTTATATAGCAGAGGCACCCTGGGATTTATCTGACAAGTGATGAGATCTCAGCCATTTTTCCTGCTATTCCTCTACAACTCTATTTAAACTCTTCAATAGGAAATCTGGCCAAAAGCAGCAAAAAGAAGAAGAGAAAGAGTATGAAAAAAATAAGTCAAATGCTAAAAAATAAAAGTAACAATGCACGTGAACTCTCTGACCTGAAATAAAAGGGGGAAAATGTACAAAGTATGGTGCCGAACAAAGCCTCAGTGAAATAAAGAAAAAGTTTTGGTTTGGCTGTCTGTGCAGATGGCTTAGTATATCACATTTTACTATAGATACTTTTTTCAATATGTTCTTCATTTCACTGAGAGCTTACGTCCATAATCAGCTTCACTAAATGTTCTGCAGAATTTCTAAAGCAACTAATCTAGTCGTATATAAATCATATATTGTACTTGAAGGTTTTGGAAATAAAGCACATGCTCCAAAAAACTTACAAGGAATTAGAATTTTCAAAATATTAGACCAAGAACTATATTGAGAAAAATATTTACTCTTTTGATTTGCCCTTCTTTAGCCAGCTGTAATTAATATTATACTCACTATTTTGAAAATATTTAATATATTTTCAAGTTCTGTGAAATGTGCAAAATGTTTAACATTTGAAAATATCTAATATCAGCACTATATTAAAATACATATTCTTATACAGTAAGTCTTTGGTCAAAAAGATATGAGATCAGATTGTAATAAGGAACAAGGAAATAAAGGCAATGATTTTTTTCTTTTTTATTGAGATACATTACTTACAGTATAAGGCACAGATCTTAATTGTAAAATTCAGTACATTTTACTTATTTATATACCATGGCACCACAACTCAAATGATGAAAATATTTCAAGCTTCCCAAAATACAGTTCCATAATTTTTCTGATCAATAGCCTCTTGATCATTCCATTACTGGTAAACATTTTTGGGATTTGTTTCACCATGTTAGTATTGCCTGTTTTTGAATATCATATAAATGGAAACTTAATACTATGTAAAATTCATCCATAGTATTGTGTCAAACTTTAAATTCCTTAAGTTTCTTTGTTATAAATAACAACTCTGGCTTTCTATTGGTCTTTACATAAAAAGCTTTATTGAGATATAATTGAAATATGTTCCACTGTACAGTTTCTTAAGTGTTGACACATGAATACTGCTGTGGAACTCTCACCAAAAACCCAGGTGAACACGTTGATCACTCCCAAGACTTTCATTGTCTCCTTGTAATCATTTTCAGTCATTCTCCCAGACCAGCCTTCCTTCCTGTTAAGTTCAATGTGGCCTAATGCTGCCTCTGTACTTTGAGTTCCTAATTAGCAAACTGCAGTCTAATTTAAGAGTATATTCTCATAACAAATAGCTGAGTCTCAGCCAGTCACAGGCTGCCAACTGATCAGACCATGCCCATATAACGCAAATGCAGACCTGTGACCAGTTAAGTTGTTTCTGGGCATCCCTTTTTTCTTCTGTCTGTAAATATGACCTGTCCACATTGCTGGATGGAGATAGCTGAATCATTCTTGGTTCTGAGGGCTTTTACTCAAGTAAGCTCTGCTAAATTTAATTTATTAAAAGTATTTCTTTGGCCAGGTACGGTGGCTTGTGCCTGTAATCCCAGCACTTTAGGAGTCCAAGGCAGGCGGATCTTGAGGTCAGGAGATTGAGACCATCTGAGCTAGCACGGTGAAACCCTGTCTCTACTAAAAAAATACAACAACAACAACAACAAATTAGCCGGGCGTGGTGGCAGGTGCCTGTAGTCCCAGCTACTTGGGAGGCTGAGGCAGGAGAATGGCTTGAACCCGGGAGGCGGAGCTTGCAGTGAGCTGAGATCATGCCACTGCATTCCAGCCTGGGTGACAGAGCAAGACTTTATCTCAAAACAAATAAACAAACAAACAGTATTTATTTTAACACTAGGAAATCACTAATCTGCTTCCTGGTGTTATGGATTAGTTTGCATTTTCTAGTATCTTACATAATTTAATCACAGAATATCTACTTTTGGGGTATAGCATCAATGCTCAGTATGATTAATTTGAGATTCGTATTTGCTGTTGTATTTATCCATAGTTCGTTACTTTTTATTATTGAGAAGTATTCCAATATTTTCATATACTAATAAATGTTTATCCATTCCCCTGCTGATGGACATTTGGGTTGCATTAAGTGTTTGACTATTGCAAATAAAACTGCTTTGAATATTCACATACATGTTTCACAAGGATGTATGCATTAATTTCTCTTGAGTAAACACCCAGGATTGAAATGGCTGGGGCATAAAGTATATTTACTTATATAATGTAGTTACTAATCAACTACCTGACTGTTTTCCAAGTGGTTTTAATTTATATGTTCTTAATGAGTAATGAGATGGCTATCAACCGATAAACTTATTCACTACATATGTATATATATGTGTATGTATATCTTTTTGTCTGAGGAGGCTGTTAAATACTTTGCCATCTTTAATTGGGTTGTTTGCATGCAAGTTATTGATTTGTGAGTGTTCATTATGCAGTTTAGATTCATGTAATTTGTAAGAAATACATTTCTTTCTGTTTGTGGATGGCTTTTTCATTGTTTAAAGGTATCCTTTGAAAATAAAAAGGTTTTAATTTTACTAAGCACAATTTTTGATTACATAGTGAATGCCTTTTATTATCTACCTAAGAAATCTTAACCAAGCCCATGTGCTTTTTGACACCAATATGTCCTCTCTCATAGAGAGTCTATTTAAACTTCTGCCCACATTTTATTTTCTTATTTGTTTGTTTTCTTATTATTAAGTTTTGAAAGATTGTCATGTATTCTGAATGTCAGTCTTTTATAATTCTCTAAGAACATCATACTGTGATCATGGTTGTACAACTATGTGAATATAATAAGAACCAGTGAATTGTACTATTTAATTTGGCGAATTTTATGGTGTGTAAATTATGTCTTAATAAAACTGTTTAAAACCCTATTCATTTTCTTAGAGGCATCTTTAGAAGAGCAGAAGTTCTTAATTTAAATGAAGTAAAAGTTCTCTTTTTTAAGCTGATCGTAGTTTTGTTGTCATACTTAAGAAATGAGGCCGGGCGTGGTGGCTCAAGCCTGTAATCCCAGCACTTTGGGAGGCCGAGGCGGGTGGATCACGAGGTCAGGAGATCGAGACTATCCTGGCTAACATGGTGAAACCCCGTCTCTACTAAAAATACAAAAAAAAAAAAAAAAAAAAAGAAATGTTTGCTTAATCCAAGATCACTGGAAATTTATTCTTTTCTTTTCCTACAAGTTTTATGATGTTATTTATTTATGTATTTAAATTGATAAAATTGTATGTATTTACTTTGTACAACATGATACTTTAAGGTATATATACATTGTAAAATGATTAAATCTAGCTAATTAACACATGCATCACCTCACATGGTTATCACTTTTGTGGTGCGAACACTTTACATCCACCGTCTTAGTATTTTTAAGAATATCATATATTATTAACTATAGTCACCATGTTGTATAATGGATCTCTTGAACTTATTCATCCATCTAACTGAAAAGTGTAAATTTACATTAAGGTCAGTGATCTAGCTTTAGCTTATTTTGTAAATAGCGTGCAGGTATAAATTACACTTCATTTTTTTTTTTTTTTTTTGCATGTGGACATACAATTGTTCTATCACTACTTGTTGAAAGATTATTTTTATTGACTAAATTGCCTTTGCACTTCTATTAAAAATCAATTGAACATGTATAAGTGAGTCCAATTCCATATTTTCTATTTTGATCCACTAATAAGTTTGACTGAGAATTGAATACAGGCTACGGGGGAGAAAGTACAGAATCTTAACTACCAGACTGCAAGGTAGAGTGACAACACTAAAATATTAGAATATTTCAACATCACCACCACACTGTCTTGAAGAGTAGCTGACTTAATAAACCTTGAATCAGGTACTGCAATGCCTTAAACTTTGTTCATTTTCAAAGCTGATTTGGCTGCTAGAAACTTTGCATTCCCATGTAATATGTAGAATCACTTTGTCAGTTTCTCTAAAAACAATCCTGCAAAGTGTTTACTGAGGTTACAATAAATCTGTACTTCATTCTGGAGAGAATTTATATCCTAACAAAATAGAGTCTTGCAATAAATAAACCCATTACAACTTCCTTTTATTTAGACTTTGTTCAGTGTTTCTCATCAATACCGTGTATTTCAGTATTTAGGTCTGTGCATATTTCTCCAGATTCGTCTGTATTTTATATTTTGTGCTATTATATATGATTTTGTCTTAAATTTAATGTATGTTTGTTGAGAATATAATGAAATGCATTGATTTTGTGTGTTGATCTTGTAACTGAAAAACTTCCTTGACTTGCTTAGTTCAGGTAGAGGTTTAAAGATTTCATAGGATGTTTTTTTGCCAGCTATGTTGAGACATAATTCAGATAGTTCAGGTAGAGGTTTAAAGATTTCATAGGATGTTTTTTGCCAGCTATGTTGAGACATAATTCAGATATCATAAATTGTAAGAATTTATTCAGTTTTTTGAGTAATTTTGGCAGCTTGTATTATTCAAGAAATATATCAACTTCATCTATTATCAAGGCTTCTCCACTTTGGCCGGCACTATTGCCATTTTGGACAGGAATGGAGAAGAGAGGGTGGGGAGGAAAGTCACTTCTGGGTGAGAATGTTGCTGTAAGTTGTCAGATTTCCTAGCATAACTTTTTTAAAATAAAGGTTTCTTATTCTCCTATGTGTGTTCTATCTTGATCTTTATCTGTGTCCATACACATATGTATATTTTGCATTGATGTCACCTCTTTCATTCCTGAAACATGAGTTGAGATAAGTTACATGCAATTCTGTCCTCTCCCTTGGTAGGCTTTGGAGCCTGGCTGCCAGAGTGTTGATTGTTTATTTGAACACCCTTTCACCGGCCACCCATAGCAAGTCACCTGCACCCTTCCTGTGCTCTGGAGGTTACTTGCTTCTTGCCTAGGGAATTCAGGCTGGCTCTGGCCTTACCAAACCTGTACATTTCTCTAGCCGTCAATGGGCTGCAACTATAATTTCTGCAAAGAGGCCTGAAATCCATTCTCAGGAAACGAACCCACTTCCAAAATTCTCTTTTTTTAGTGGTCCTCTCCCTCAGCCCATATGGTATCATGTAGTATCTTCATATGCCTTATAGTCATTCTTTTACCAGAATAAATAATAATTTCATATGTTACACTTCCCCTGCTTAAATCTTTTAGTGGTGTCTATCTCTTGTGTGGATGCAGATTAACATAGAATGGCAACTGCTGCCAGTGAATTAAGAGGTTTGTGAATTACGAGAATTTCATTTTGGATTTTGCAAACACATGCTCTGCCAAACCTGGTGTGACCCTAGAGAACTTTTCCCTCCAATCCTTTGGGTGATGCTTTACCCAGCTGAGATAGTTTCCTCCCAAACGTATGCTCATTGGTACTCAACTGAAAACCCAACACAGACACAGCTGATTTACTGACAGCACTCTCTACTTTGCCCTGTGAACTCACCTTGGCCTCCCTAGACTCCCTGTTCCATCTGCTAAAATCAGGGAAAATGCCGCCAGGCTGTGCCTGGGTTCCCGTCCCTGCCGCACAGGGAGCCTGGACACTTTCTTCACGCTGTAATCTGTGGCCAGTGCAAGGCTCACCTTGCTGGTTTCCCATCTCTTGGGGATCATTCTTCTTCATTATCTGATACTTCCCTTTTAGATGCTGGTTCCTGATTATGTATTTCTCTTTCTAAGATCCCATCTTAGGATCATATTGTTACTCATGCAAACATGAACATAAATATGCCAGCTCCACTGTCAGATGGAAGTAACGCCTGAACAATGCCCATCACGTTGCTTTGTCGATTAAGGGCATCTATTTAGAATTCTATAAACAACTTTCATCAGCACAAAACCTTCTCCAGGTGCTCACTCTAATTCCTGAACTCATCGTAGTCAAAACGAAACTGCATTGTATCCTTGAATCTTCTCAGAGTGAAATTACTTTTGCATTTGTTAGGCTTTTATGCTGTATTCTCTTTTAAAATATGATTTCTGCCTGATAGGACAAAAATACTCTATGTCTTGAAAAACTCAGAAAAATTATGTGGTTTCTCAAGATTTGAGCTGTAAAATTTAGCATGCAATATTTAGCATGTTTTCCTATTTGTTCCTCCTCTCCCACTGTAACATTCTGGGCACTTATCAACTATTAAGGAACAGAGGGGAGAAAAACACATGGGGTCACTAGCGTTCAGATCAGTTTGAATAAACCACAGTTTCTATATCATGGCCTTTTGCTTTGAAGCCCTAGAGACTTACCTTTGTCAGATCCTACAGATGATTGAGCCTAGAGGATAATTATAAGTTAATTTAAAAATATGCCCACTACAGTTGATAACAGAGTGACAGCTTGTTACGAACAAAGACAAAAGCAACTGTTGCATGAACAGGGAGTCTTTAAAACCATTCAATTCATTCACATCTTTTGGTAAACCAATTGAAAAGAAGTCAAAAGCAAGAACTTCTTTATTGATTTACTCTAAGAAATATCTGACTAGGATGACTAGAAAGGCCCATTGCTGTTATGATTTGCACATTTTCTCCGCATGGACTGATATACCTTTGAATTGGAAAGTCATTACATGAGGATGTGGTGAAAAGAAAAGGAGCTAGTTTTTTTTTTTTTTAAGTTAATGTTTATTGTTACCAGGCTAAGATATACAAAGTCCATTATTACTCCAGACACATACATGTAGACACACACACACACAAACATGCATTTACCTTTAATACTTCATGATAGGGGCAATTCTGAGTTGGAACCTGAATCTCAAACTCCAAAAGTGTGATGCTTCTATGTATCACATTGGTTACCTGTTACTATGTAACCGATTACCCTAAAATTAGGCACTTAAAACAATACGCATCTATTTTATAGTTTTTCAAGAATTTAGGCATAGCTTACTGAGGTTGTCTGCTTCCGGGTCTCTCAAAAGGCTCTGATCAGATTATCCTCCAGGGCAAGGGTCTCTTATGAAGGCTCAACTAAAAGATCTCCTCCACCAGTTTTGGTAAGAGTCATTTCTGAAGGACTGATGGACTGAGGACCTTATCTCCCCACTGGCTCCAGGCCAGAGCCCACCCACAATTTCTTGCTACGTGGATCTCTCCAACTGGACAACTTGGTTCATCACATCCAGCAAGAGAAAGAGTCAGTGAACAAGATGGAATCACAATCTTAGGTAACCTAATCACATCCGTTACCTTCCACCAACTTTGCTTTATTCTGTTTGTTAAGAAGAAAGTCTCTAAGTAAAGCCAAATGAAGCACTGAATATACAAACAATGACCAGTTCATATACAAAAGGAGAGAATCTGACTCACAATATGCAGCAACCAGGGAAACAGCCCCTTTTCTCACCGCAGGGGAGAGAAATGTCTTTGAGGTGATGCATAAGTTAATGAGCTTTCTTAGCCACTTCACAATGTATACATGTGTCAAAACATGTTGGACACCACAAATATATACAATTTTGTTTGTCAACGGAAAACAAAACAAAACAGGAAGCCAGCCTGTTATAAATCAGACCTGTGGGAAGCCAGTTTGCTGTCTCTAGTGACAATTCAGAAAGCTAAACAATAACTTTTGCAATAATTGGTTCAAAATGACCAGAACTTTAACAACTCACAGTTTCTGTAATTTTTGTCCCATTTTCTAACTCAAGATCAACCAGAGAAAGACAAATACACACTCCTAACCAATCCCATAGGATGTCCCACTTCCAGGTAGTTGGCCTGCAGCTTCTTCATGCCAGTAGCCTCCAATCATGGCAAGCCTGAAGCTGTCCTGTTTTTCACTACAAAGCTCTCGCACTTCTCTGCCTGCCTTTGAATCCATGCCAACATGCAGGTAATGTTGGTTGACTCTCTTGCTATGCGAGCACAGGATAAATGGCCATTGTTTTTCTCATTTGGTTGGTCTTTGTATATATTTTTTTTACCACATTCGAAGGGAGGAGGTGTTACACAAGGGTGTCACACAAGGATTTCTGGGTCATGCGGGCCACCTTAGACATCTGAGTATCACAGTGCTTAAGCAGACATTGTAAGAATTCATCCTCCCACAGCTGTTTTTCTTTGCTTCTGTTGATTCTGGTCAGTAGTGTTTCTGAATGACACATTCCATCTTTGGAATTTTTTTTAAAAAATATGCTACTGATTTTATTTATCATCCCACTCAAGGTCTGTATGAGTGCTTTCCCGATGTACAATGAGATGAGAGCTTTGCTATTCGTTCGTTAAGTTTCAACTCCCACATCTACTTTTACTCTGAGTCCCTCTTAACATCGAGTACGGCACTTTCACCAAATGTCTCCGACCAGCAAGTTTTCCTTTTTATTTTCATCGATTGTCTGACCAAAGAACTGTTCCGTAATTGAGGGATTTGGTCATTTGGACTCTTCTCAATTTTTTTCTTCCACATTGAATTTGGACTGTAACAGAAAATTTATCTGCAAAATGTAAATTTTTAGGTTTAAATAAATACACGACAATAAGTTATGGAAATGGTAGCCTTCAAAATAGAAAGTTGAATATGAGCTTCAATCATTAATACGTTTGGTTGTTTATGATTCTTATAGACATCAATCACATCACTCTCTAGTAAGACACTCATTATCCATCCTCATACCGATCAGTTACCTTTTACCCAGCAAAACACCAAATAGTGTCTCCTTGTACATAAGTCATCATTCGTTTTGCTTATAAGTGACTTGACTAGAGTACAAGTGCCCTTCTAAACAGGGAGTTGACTGTCTTTTAGCCAGGTAACCCTCCAGTCGAATTTGAATATAAGGTATAGAGAAAAAGAATGCAGGTGGTAAGATCGGCAACATCTAGATCTACAAACAGAAATGCTTTCAAGAATGTATAAAATAAAAGATTAAGAAAGGTATGGAATAAAAACATTCCAGCAAAAGTATCCCACCCTAGACTACCTTAAATTTGAAAGTTATTTTTGAATTTTTATAAGATCTTGTCAAAATCAGAGAAAATTTGCACATAAATGTTTGGGTTCAGGGTTCTAACAAAATAATACCTGTTTTTCCATATTGAGTTCATAAAGGATTGAAAAACAAGCACATGAATCAGAAGAGTGGGAAAACAAAAAGTCTAATTGGTAAAATTAGAGAGCAGGATGTTTGATTCCAAGGTTATTCCCTTTAAACCTGCCTGAGAGATAAGCCGATAGCTCCTTTGAAGAGGCAGATACATTCCTGCTCTGTGGTGGAGGGAAGGCGGGAATGTCATTCTAGATAGGCATCTGGATCATGAACTGAGAGAGAAAGGAGTGTTGAGAAAAGAATACGCTAGCCTGTTTATTTTCTTCTTCTATTTTCATGTATCATGTAACTGGTTCTTTTCGGTGGTGAGAAAAAAAAAGGGGAGGAGAGACTGCAGTGGGACTTTGAGGAGATGCCCTCATGGAGACTCGATACCATGAACAGCTGTTCTCCCCAATCGTGGGCATCTTCACGCCGAGTTCATGCATGTGCTCTCTGAACTAGCATGTTTTGAGTCCTTACTCTACAATAGCCACTTGGCACTCATTACAAAGATGAATAACACAGTCATTGCCCTCAAGGAACTTACATTCTGAAGAGGAATATAAGGAAGCCGACATCATAGACTGTGATAAATGCCATTATTAAGGTTAATTCAAGATACTGTGGCAGAAAAAATAAATTGCATTTAAAGTACTTTTCTATGGAGGGTCATGTTCATGTACTAGTTAGTGGGAAGCATCTGGTCCTACTGTGATAATTCTAGGAATTTTGGTATAGTTTGATATTGAGGTTTAACACAGGAGAGAGAAGAGATAAATTGAACTGAATTAAAAACCAGTCTCCTATTTCCAGGAAACAAATTCACATTTTCCTAAAAACAATGGAAGTACCTTAAATAACTTCAGCCATGTAAACAACATTATTAGATTCGTGTTCTTAGGAATGTCATACTGCCCTGAGTGTGTTAAAATAAATCAGATGAGAAAGGTCAAAAGGCAGTAATCTCATTTTGAAAGTTGCCCAAGCAATTCAAGTAAAAAATCATAAAGGACTAAACTATGGTAGTAGCAACAGGATTGAAAAATGTGGCTAGATGTAGGTAACATGAGCTTTTTTTCTGCCAGGTATTTTTAAAATTATTTTTTGTTGTCGTTTTTGTTTATTAGGCCACCATCCTTTGCTGGTTCGCTGTACTATGTTATTCGTGCAAATAAAATAACTTTCCTTTCTTGGTATAGGGATGACTCCAAGTCCCTATATGTTGAATCATTTAAATCAACCCCCTTGGCAACTATAACTTGTCATATGTATGGGCATATATTCCAGGAGAAGCCAATTAGTGTCTTTATCATTGACATAAGAATATTGACATAGAGGAGAAATGACAGGTAACTTGAACCCCAAAGAATGAAAAGAACAAGAAATCTTGTGTTGCTAAATATCAAAGAACATGGAATATTTTATAAACAGATATAATCTGCTATATAAACATAGAAGTCAATAGTAAAATGAGAATGATAATATATTCTCCATATAGTTGGACTTTGCAAAAATGACACCAATTGCAAAACAAAACAAATAATAGCAATATCAAAAGCCCCACACAACATGTTAGATTTCACTGCATTAAATCTTTAAATGCACACATTTCTGTGGCTCAAAAATACCTAGTAGAACACTAAAAATAAAAGACATCATTAGAAATAATAAAAGGAAGATTAGAAGCACATAAACTTCGTCTTGAAAACGTTTTCTAAAATCTCTTAAAGATTAACCAGAAAAGATAAAAATCTCCCGAGAAAAATGTGAACATAATCGGAAGACATGATCATTCACAAATAAGAAATGTTCCAACCAAAAAACAGGCAAAGTATCTGAACAGATTACTCCAAAAAACACATACGAACGGCCAAAAAAGTGTATTTTAAAAGCTCAGCATCACTAATCATCAAGGAAATGCAAATCAAAACTATAATGAGACAGCATCTTCCCCCAGTTAGAATGGCTATTATCAATAAGACAAAAAAATAACGAACATTGGTGAGGATGTGAAGAAAAGGAAACTCTTAAACACCATTGGTGGGAATGTAAATTAGTACAGCCATTATGTAAAACATTATAAAGATTTCTCAAAAAACTGAAAATAGCACTTTGGGAGGCCGAGGCGGGCAGATTACGAGGTCAGGAGATCCAGACCATCCTGGCTAACACGGTGAAACCCCGTCTCTACTAAAAATACAAAAAAAAATTAGCCGGGCGTGGTGGCTGCGCCTGTAGTCCCAGCTACTCGGGAGGCTGAGGCGGGAGATTGGCGGGAACCCGGGAGGCGGAGCTCGCAGTGAGCCAAGATGGCGCCACTCACTCCAGCCTGGGCGACAGAGGGAGTTCCTAGCCAAAGGAACTTGGGTTTGGTGGGTGCTTCGTTTTTATGGCATCATTTTTTCTTCATTTTATCCTGCTTGCTTCATGTTGCCTGACTATTGGGTAAGACTATTTCAGATTTTTTAAAAGTGGCATGCCCAGAGAACTCTGATGGATGAGGGTGTACCGCAATGATCTTGGAAAAAGCAAAACTGAAAGTAGAACTACTACATGATCTAGCAATCCTGCTACTGTTTATCCAAAGAAAAGGAAATCAGTACACTGAGGCGCCATCTACACCCCCCGTTTACTACATCATTATTCACAATAGCCATGATATGAAATCAGCCTATGTGTATAACAACAGATGAAAGGATGAGGAAAATGTCGTTCATATACACAATGGAATATAATCAGCCATAAAAGAATGAAATCCACATTGTGCTATTTCTTTCACAGCAACGTGGATGAGCCCAAAGGACATTAAGTAAAATAAGTCAGGCATAGGAACACAAGTATTGCATGTTCTCGCTCATACATGGGAGCCAAAAAAAATTTTAGCCCATAGAAGTAGGGAGTACAATTGTGATTATTAGAAGCTGGAAAGCATAACAGGGAAGGGAGGATGGGGAGAGGGTGGTTAATGGATGCGAAGTTAAAGCTAGATGGAAAGAATGAGTTCTCGTGTTCCATAGCACTGTAGGGGTGTTAATAGTTAACATACTTTAATGTATGTTTTCAAATAGCTAGAAGAGAGGATTTTGAATGTCCCCAACACAATGAAATGATCAATGTTTGAGCAGATGGATGTACTAATTTCTCTTATTTGAAAATTAAACATTTTTTAATTTTATACATATATCAAAATAACACTATCTCATAAATATGTACAGGTGTTACATGTCAACTAAAATAAAAGAAGAGAACAAAATATTCAATCTCATTAGAAAGCAAAAAATGCTAAATAAATGTAAAAATTAATGAGATATTTGCATATGAAGAAAGTCAAAAGTGTATGTGGAAAAAATAACTAATAATCAGAATTAAAAGAATGGGCAAATAGTGGGAATCTTAATTGGCATAAATATTTTAGAGAATGAACTGTTAAGAATTCACCAACTGTTAGGAATTCATTCAACACATTTTGAAAACTCAAAATTTGGCATGTCTTTCAATTAATCCACTTTTCAAAGAAATTACGTGTAAAAAGTTAAAATGAGATTTTCTTTATAGAGAAGTATACTGTTGCAGTACATTAGTATCAAATTACAGTCAACAAAAAGGGAAAATTTTGTTTCTTCCATAAAATGAGATTTGTTTAGTTAATTAAATATGATATAGTGGAATATTTTCTGCATAATATAAAGTAGAGATACTTTTGGAAATACATATTTTGTGAAATATTTACTTCTTGATATTATTCATACTAATATATCCTGTTCAGGAAATGCTGGTAAGTGGACCCGTAATACATACATTTCATCAATAGTTTCACCCTTCTTAATGACAATGAAATGCCTGGTAATTAAAGCAGCTAAAATATATCAGCAATAATACAGCATACACAAAGACATCACTGTTTCTTAATCTGCATTATTTGAGCTAAAATCTAGCTAAAGGAACTTGGGTTTGGTGGGTGCTCCGTTTTTGTGGCATCATTTTTTCTTCATTGTATCCTGCTTGTTTCATGTTGCCTGACTATTTGGTAAGACTATTTCAGATTTTTTTAAAGTGGCATGCCCAGAGAACCCTGACGGATGAGGGTGTGCTGCAATGATACCTGGGGAAGAAATGAGGAACACAGCCCTGATGCAGCAGCTGCACAGGCGGGGCTCAGGAAAGTAAATACTTGTGTGGATACGGCAGCAGCTAGAACTGCCTTGTGACACAAATGCAATTGTAACAATTTCACTTTTGAAGCCCACATTCACTGCTTCTTAATGTAGAAATTTGCCATCCTATGTATCTCTCTGACACAGAATTGCAACTGATGCCCCAGAATTAAGAGATTTGTGAATTATGAGAATTTCATTTTGGATTTTGGGAACACGTGTTCTGCCAAACCAGTGTGAGCTTAGAGTACTTTCCCTTCTAATCCTTTGGGTGATGTTTACCCAGCTTAGATAGTTTCCTCCCACATGTGTGCTGATCAGTCATCAACTGAAAACCTGACACAGACACTGCAGAATTACAAATATTCCAAAATAACTTTCAGATGTAAAGTTGTCTGGAGTGGTGCACATTTGCTGCCATGTTTTTATGCCAATGACAGAAGTCAGTTAGGAGTTACTGGAAAATCGTAACTGCAGAAAAGACTGTACACTCATCAGGTGAAGTCTGAGAGTTACCTAAGTCCTCATGTTATCCAGTTTTGCAACAGGAAAATTTGACACACTGAAAGGTGGAGTGACGAGTTAATATTAACAACCAACAGCAAATTCACCTGCTTTCTTTAGATCATGTTGTAGAGAGGGTCTTAGTTACAAGTTCTGCTGATTTCCTTGTACATTGTATAAAACAAATTTGCCCTATCATGTAATATGTAAATTGCATTCTTAATGTAGAATTACAAAAACATATGTTGCAATATTGTTTATCTCAAATTGCTCTAGTTTGTGAAAAACATGCAGAAATGACCCCTTAACGCTCTCAGGAATAAATATTATCTGAGCCTTTACATTAAATCTTCTAGAAAAAAAGAGCAGATGATAAACTAGATAATAAAGACAATAAAGAAAAGAATAACTGAAAGCAGTGTCTTAATATATTTTATATATATTCACATATAGAAATAATGAAGAAAATTATACACAATTATTTTAAGTTATAAATTTGACCATTTTGTTGTGAATTTGTACGGGCACACATCTAGCAAAATATATGATGGGATAGTCAACAGAAGGTCAAGAGTCCATGTGTTAGTTATTGCTGTGTGGCAACCTCAGAACCTTAGTTGTTTATGACAATACTTTTGTGTTTTACTCACAGGTCTCCATTGTCTGGAGTTTGTCTGATCATGTGTGAGCTCAGCTTTGCCTGCCTACCAATTGGGGTTTGGGCCAGGTCTGCTTCCTCTCTGTCTTCATGGTACTTGACAGAGTGACTCTCCAGGGATTGTTCTTATAGCAGATAGTAGAAGTGGAAGAGGGAAAGCAAAATAACATAAACATATTTAAATCTAATATTTGGTTCATGTTATGTCTCTTAATAATACATTAGTCAGAGAAAACTGCATATACAATCTCTGCTTTCCTGGTATATGCCAAAATTAAACGATGAGAAAACAAAGAATTAGGAACAACCATGTCATCTACCAGAGGAGTATATCTGGAGTGGTAGGAGTTCTGGTGATTTTATTCTTGCATCTTGTTTTTAAGGGAATTTTGATTAGTAAGTTTCACAAGATTGAAAAATATTAAGGAGTTGAGCTACATACCAATCCATATCATTCTGTTCTACAAATTCAGGCATTTTTAGAGTATGGTGTTGATTGTATTTAGTACTCCTTAGCATCTTGCCTTTTAGTTCAAATACCAAGGTTGTTAGAGACTCAGAAGAGACTTAAATCACCCCGAAAAAATGCTTTAAATTATTCCATTATAAATTCTTAAGTGTCAATTCAGCCTTTATTTGAGGGGTTAAGAGACTACACCTATATTTTTTTCTTACATATCTCCTAACGTGATGTGATAAGCCATCACATTCACTTCTGCATATTAGCGGCATTATGCAGCATTAGCAATCCTTGTGAATAGAGTCAAATGAACCTGAATTCCTACCCCAGCTCCATGGTTTATTACATTGCTCGGATGCCTTAACAGCTCTATACTATGAACTGCACAGAATAAGAATGCTAATGCTTACTCCAAACTGCTTTTGTGAAGACTTTATGAGATCTCTTATGCAAAGTAGCTGACACAAAACACACTTAATTGATAATTTTAATATTAAACCCAAATTCTCTTTGACATTTAGGAAAATCATAAAGGCTGAAATTCAAAATTATCTTGCTCATATAATTTCATATTTATATATTTTGCTGCTGAATATTATAATATTACCCATTCAATGCTAAAACTAAAAAAAGAGCACTCCTTCCATGGTGAAAATTTGTATGTTTACATAGATTATATTGAATATTATATATCCATGTTTGGAAAAATACAAGACAATCAACATCTGATTAATGGACATCTATGCCAAATCTTCAAAAATATATATTTTAAAAATACTACACTCAAATGAATCAAAATCAAAACTGAGAAAGAAAAATTTTGAGTGAATTATATCTTTTAATGAAAATTAGTCACCTTTGTTACACAAAAGGGAAAAAATTGATGTCTTATTAAAAACAAACTATTGGGGTAAAAATGTTCAATTAGTATAACTAGAACACAAAAATAAAAGTGAAACAAATCCCTGAAATTATATATCCAACGATTAATAGATAATTTTCTGAGCATTCAACCAGGTAGTTCATTAACATAAATAAGAACATGTAACCTGTGTGTGATTAACTTCTTCAATTTAAAAATATGTTTACTACAAATCATATGTTTGCATTGCATTGATAAACAGCATACGATTGTCCTTTTTGGTTAGTGCATTTTTGGTTGTACATAGGATAGTTGCATCATGTTAGGAGAAACTATTAGTTATCTTTATTTGCACTTAGTGGAAAACTCAGATGAGTGGACTGACACAATGAAAATTTCAGTTTTAAAATGAATTATTTGTCTGCATTGGCATTTCTTTCAGTTGATGAAATTCCAAGAATTTTTAATGAATTAAAGCTACATTTGCCTGAAGAAATCAGTGAAGCTACTGGCTAATTAGGAAATAATTATGTGCAATGTAGGTTAAGAAGACACTTATGCAATGATGTTGCTGTTTGAGCACCAGTATTGTTTCCACCAAATCTGTGGCCTGTAGATAGGAGCATGCAGAAGGATTTCTCTTCACCCAAAACAACACAGAAGCATGGCAAATAATATGGCAAAATTTAATAGGAAATGTTCATGTCAGTGTATCATGGGATTCCATAAAGAGTAGCATCACATAGAAAATGCATGTGAACATATTCTCCATGGAGAGCTATGCCTCAAAAGAAAGCAGCTATTCATCATGATGTAAGACTTCAAAAATCATTAATGATGGTGAAAGTCGGCCAGCTGTTACGGACAACCTTCATGCAATGGCTTATAATCTATTCCTATAATACACTTTTTCACATGTTGAATTTTCTTTTTAGCCTTTATTTAGTTTTTATCCTTTTTTATTTTTCCTTTACTTAGTTTTTTGTCCCACTATTTTAAATTGGCTACATTATATTTTATAATTCACTAAGCTTTGCATTTCATCTTTGCCTTATTTCTATACTGGATGCACAAATTGTGTAAAGACGTTTAGAGAGTTCTAATTTGTTTTATGCATTTTTTTTTTTTGCACAATGTGGACTTTGTGTGTGAACATTGTATATGTATGTATTAAAGCATTAAAAATTAATAAATAAAGAAATGTCTACATCCACATTTGTGACAGATACATTTCTTGAGATCTCAGCTCTTTGGATGGTTGCATATGCAGTGGCGACCCACTGCAGTTTTTGATCAATCTTGTCAAAAAACAGGTTGTCCATCATGGTACTTCAGAAATGACAAAGTTATAAAGCTAGGTGCACACAATTATCAACCATAATGATATACACTTACACATTTTTCTTTTTGACCTATTTCTTTATGAATATAGTTCACCTGCTCATAACTGTTATACCAGTGTGACTCATTAATATACTTTGGTATTTATGCTTGCAGAGATATGTATGGCATTATTGCCTGTTTTATTGTGTAAAGTGGACTGTGAAGTGTCCTGCCGTGTCTTTATATGTTTCTTAAATAAATCTCCTTTAAAAATGTAAATGCATATTTTTGAATAATTTTTAAAATAATTTTTTCCAGAATTATATTTTGGGATTTTCATCTCTCAGGATTTCAACATTTGGGACTATGGCATTTGGGATTTTGTCTTCAAGATCATAATTGGCTTTCTTTTTAATATTTCAGTGCTGGTAGAGCGGGATGTCTCCTAGTACGTTCTATCTTTCCTAATTGCCTGGCGATGATTAGTCTTCAAAATTTATGAAGCTTTCAACTATTTTTAATTATGTAATTCTCATTGAAATTTATTTAAATTTAGGAAAAATGCTTAAAATGCTT
Source organism: Mandrillus leucophaeus (assembly GCF_000951045.1). Classification (NCBI taxonomy): domain Eukaryota; kingdom Metazoa; phylum Chordata; class Mammalia; order Primates; family Cercopithecidae; genus Mandrillus; species Mandrillus leucophaeus. The sequence goes on along the minus strand of NW_012101587.1, from coordinate 8,349,596 downwards.
CATACTTGAAAAAAAATATTATCTATTTATGCATTTTTTTCACCCTGTGCACATTTTCACATGATTGTGTATGTTGCCCATTTGTTTTGCTTTCTTTTTATTTACACTGCAGTTATTATTGTGAACGGGATTTTTATTATTGACCTATGTTTATTATATATGAGAAGGTTATTGATTTAGAACATTATACTTGTAAAAATGCTAATTACTGCATGTTTTCATGTTTATATTTTATTGATTTGTCATTTTAAAATACTGCCATGCCTCATTGTGCTCTGCTTCATTTTATTGCACTTTGCCGAGAAGTGCATCTTTTACTAATTGAAGGTTTATGGCAATCCTGGATCCAGCATGTCTATTGGCAGCATTTTTCCAACAGCAGGTGCTCTCTCCATGTCTTGGTATTACATTTTGCTAATTATCAAAAGATTTTAATAATTTTACTATTATTTTATCTTTTATGCTGATCTGTGATCAATGATCACTGATGTTACTATTGTAATTATTTTGGGACCTCATGAACCATGCCCACATAAGATGGCAAACTTCAGTGATAACTGTTGTGTGTTCTGACTGCTCCACAGACCAACCATTCTCCGTCTACCTCACCTCAAGCCTCCCTATTCCTTAAGACACAACAATATTCTAGTTAAGCCAATAAGTAACTCTACAATGGCCTCTATGTATTTGAATGAAAGGAAGCATGACTCTCACTTTAAATCAAATGCTAGAAATGATTAGGGAGGAAGGCATTTTGAAAGCCAAGATAGGCTGTAAGCTAGACCTCTTGCACCAAACAGCTAACCAAGTTGTGAATGCAAAGGAAAACTTCATGAAGAAAATGAAAAGTGTTACTCCAGTTAACACACAAGGGAAAAATGCCTTATTGCTGATATTGAAAATTTTAATGATCTGGTTAGAAAAATCAAACCAGACATAACATTCCTTCGAACCAATGCCTAATCCAGAGCAAGGCTCCTTTGAATCTATGAAGACTGAGAGAAGTCAGTAAGCTGCAGAAGAAAAGTTTGCAGCTAGTAGAGGTTGGTTCATGAGGTTTAAGGAAAGGATGGCCAAGTGCAAGGTGAAGCTACAAGTGCTGATATAGAAGCAGCAGCAAGGTATCCAGAAAAATCTAGCTAAGAGCATTGATGAGGGTGGCTTCATAAAACAACAGGTTTTCAACGTGGACCAAACAGCTTTCTCTTGGAAAAGACACCACTAGGACTTTCATAGATAGAATATAGAAGTGAATGGCTGGTTTCAAAGCTTCAAAGGCCAGACTGACTCTTCTTAGGGGCTAAAGAAGCTGGTGATTTTAAATGGAAGCCAGTACTCATTTACCATTTTAAAAATCAGAAGGCCTTGAAGCATTTTGCAAATCTTCTCTGCCTGTGCTCTATAAATGGAACAACAAAGGCTAGATGATACCACATCTGTTTATAGCATGGTTTTCTGAATATTTTTAAGGCCATTGTTAAGACCTACTATTTAGAAAAAAAAAAATATTATTTTGAATATATTACTACTCATTGACAATGCATCAGGTCACCCAGGAGCCTTAATGGAAATATACAAGAAGATGACTCTTGCTTTAATGCCTGCAAAAACAACAATCATCGTGTAGCCCATGGATCAATGAGAAATTTCATCTTCCAAGTCTTATTATTTATGAAATACATTTTGTAAGGCTATAGCTGCAATTGATAGTGATCCCTCTGATGGGTCTTGGCAAAGCAAATTGAAAACCTTCTACAAAACACAGACAAGTGGCCAAGAAATATATGAAAACAATGCTCAACATCACTGATCATCAGAGAAATGCAAATCAAAACCACTGTGAGATACCATCTCATACTAGTTAGAATGGCTTTTATTCAAAAGTCAAAACATAGCAGATGTTGCCAAGGCTGCAGAGAAAATGGAATGCTTATACACTGTTGATGGGAATGTGAATTAATTCAGTCACTGTGGAAAGCAGTTTGGAGGTTTCTCAAAGAGCTTAAAAAAGAACTACCATTCTGCCCAGTAATCCCATTGCTGAGTATATACCCAAGGAAAAACAAGTCATCATACCAAAAAGACACATGAATACATATATTCACTGCAGTACTATTCACAATAGCAAAGACATGAACTCAACCTAGGATTGGTCATGTACACTATGGAACACTATGCAGTCATAAAAAAGAATGAAATCATGTTCTTTGTGGCAACACGGGTGCAGTGAAAGACCCACATCTTAAGGAAATTAATGCATAAAGAGAAAACCAAATACTGCGTCTTCTCACTTATAAATGGGAGCTAAATATTGGGTACACATGGACATAAAGATGGTGACAATAGACACCAGGAACTTCTTGAGGTGCAGGAGAGGAAGGGAGCCAGAGGTTGAAAAGCTACCGATTGAGTACTATGCCCATTACCTGGGTGATGAGGTCAATTTTACCCTACACCTCGCATCACACAATACATCCATGTAACAAACCTGCACATCTACCCATTAAATCTACACGAAAAGTTGGAATTTTTTTAAAAAATGAAAATCTACACCCTGAATCTAAACTACAGTAGAACTTCTTTTAGAAAGGAAAAATATATCCTTAAAGGAAAAAAGGAGTTTACCATTCTCGATGCCATATCAACATGAACAGGAGTTTGGAAGAAGTTGATTCCAACCCTCATGTATGACTTTGAGAGGTCTAATATTTCAGTGGAGGAAGTAACTTCAGACGTGGTGGAAGTAGCAAGAAAACTGGAATTGAAAGTTGAGACTCAAGATGTGCTGGAACTACTGAGTCTTATGATAAAGATTCGACAGATGAAATGTCGCTTCTTATGGATAAGCAAAGAAAGTGATTTCTTGAGAATAAGTCTACACCTGGTGAAGACACTGTAAACATTGTTGAAATTATAACCAAAAAATGATTATTACATAAACTTAGTTGATAAAGCAGTAGCAGGGTTTCAGAGGATTGACTACAATTTTGAAAGAAGACTTTTGTGGGTAAAGTGCTATCAAGCAGCATCACATGCTACAGAGGAAACTTTCATGAAAGGAAGAGCCAAACAATGCGACAAACTTCACAGTTACCTTATGGTAAGATGTTGCCACAGCCACCCGAGCTTTCAGCAACCACCACCCTGACTAGTCAGCAACCACCAACATTGAGGCAAGACCCTCCACTAGCAAAAGGATTACGACTCTCTGGAGGCTCAGATGATTATCAGCATTATTTAGCAATAAACAGTTTTTAATTAAGGCATGCAAATTGCTTTTAGACATAATGTTATTGCACACTTCAGAGACTGAAGTATAGTGTAAACAATACTTTTGTATGAACTGAAAAACCAAAAAAATACATGTGACTCACACAGTAAAGTTTTTTTGTTTTTGTGTTTTTTTGTTTTTGAGACAGAGTCTTGCTCTGTTGCCCAGGCTGGAGCACAGTGGCATGATCTCGGCTCACTACAACCTCCACCTCCTGGATTCAAGCAACTCTCCTGCCTCAACCTACCAAGTAGCTGGGACTATAAGTGTGCACCAGCGTGCCTGGCCAATTTTTGTATTTTTAGTAGAGACATCGTTTCATCATGTTAGCCAAGCTGGTCTTGAACTCCTGACTGCAGATGATCTGTCTGCCTCAGCCTCCCAAAGTGCTGAGATTACAGGTGTGAGCCACCACCCCAGGGCACTGTAAAGTATTTTTAATTAAGGTACATACATTGGTTTTCAAGCCCAATTCTATTGCACACGATAGACTACAGGGTAGTGTAAACATGACTTTTATATGCACCGAGGAACCAAAAAGTTCTTGTGACTCTCTTTATTGCAATATTCGCTTCATTGTGTTCAAACCCACAACATTTCCAAGGTACTCCTGTATGTATCATATTTGTTTTTTGTCATTCATATGTCTACTTGAATTGGTGAGAAATTTCGTAACACCATTAAAGGTTTTACAAAGACCAGGAAATCTCCGTCTTCCTCCTGCTCCTGTATCTGCATGCTTCTCACACCTCAACATTAAGCCTTCTGCACTTTGGCCTGCACTCCCAGCTTACTAAGAAAGTATTCCTCGATTCACATGTTAGTGGATTACTTTGTCAGAAAGACCTTTTTGGCATCAGTAAAAATTTTTATATATCTCTTATTTTGACCAGTTAACATTATAAAATACATTTAGTTAATTTGGTAGTTCCAAACCATTTCTATCATTCTTATCTTAAAAGAATAATTCCTATTTGTTTGGGTGTATTATTCATGTGATGTTTTACTTGATTCTATGTGTTAATGTTTTATTTACAACTTTGTATCAATATTTATAAGTGAAATATTCTCTATGTGCTCTCCTTGCCAGCACAGCACTGCTTTATAAATATATTGAGAAGCTATCTTTTTCCTGTGTGCTGTTGAACTATGCAAACACCATGGGAGTTATCGATTTCACTTAATTTGCAAGAATTTACTCATAAAACCATCTGAGTATGGAGAGTTTTGTGGGAGAAGCCGTTTGAAAGAGTTATTTTTATTTTTAACAGATCTCGATCTACTTATATTTTCTATATATCTTTGATCCGTTTTCCTTAAAATTCGTGACTTTTCATGCACTTATTAGGAAGCTAATATGTTGTTATCTATTCTTTATTCAAAAGTATTTATTTTGCTTTTTAAAATCAATAATTCATTGAACACAAGTCAAGGGCCAGTCACTCTGCTGAATGCTGAGCACTGAGTGCTGACTAAAGAGAGTAAGGTCTGCGCCTTACTGGCATGTACATTGTAGACCATCAAGAAACACCGGAAAAAGCAAATGCAGAGCAAAGGAAAGCCAGGAGCAGTGACAGAGAATCATTGCAGAATGCTCTATTGGGAAGGACACCCAGGGATGCTTCTCCAATTAGGTGACATTTTACCCAACCACTAAGAATAAGTGAAGACAAACATCAAAGGGAAAGGAATAATATGTACATTTTCAATGAAAAAGTTTGAGATTTTTATTAATCGAAGAAAATTCTAATCAATCCGTAAAGAGTCTTGAGTGACAAGGACAATGTGAACAGCTCATCAATCAAGGGCCTCTGTTATTTGACTACCTCTTACACGTTAGCACACCTCCAATTCCCACAATCACACCTTTTAAACAAGACATTATTCATTCCTACTCCAGTTCCAGAGTTAAAAGTATGTATTCAATCATTTAGCTCCATCTTACTGTCCTTCAGCTTTCCTCTGAATACCCCAAGTATGATAAGTTTTAAACCATACTGGTTATAGCAGACCAAGTACTGCACTACCTTTCTCACTTTTATTCAACTTATGTTTCTCATGAGGAGACCGGATGAAGTCTTAGGAAGCATACATAGGGTGGCAATATACTGTTAGATGCACAGTGATACATGTTTCCACTGATGATCTTACAGCTTAACATCATCATGCCAGTGCCCCCGCTGCTATTCTACATCATTACCTAGCCAGGCAAATAGTTCAAAATAGACATTGAAAACTGAAGCACGACTTGTTTTAGAACACCTAATTTTCTTGTAAATTTCTACAACATCTATCAAATTCAATGCCTTTAGTAGTAAGAATTGCCAAAGAAGATTGCTTTTTCATTGAGGCTTTTTCTTAAAATACAAATTTCTAGATGCCATATTTTTTTTCCCTTCTTACGATTAATTTATATACATTGGGGATCTTTATGGTAGGGATTCTGTAGGTTTTTACATTATTTGAAATCCTTCAAACTCTTTTTGTACTGAATTTGTCCCTATGGGTTTGTTCAATTTTCCGCTTTTTCTTCAGTGCTATTACATTTGAGACATGTTGAAAGAGCTGTGTGTGTGTGTGTGTGTGTGTGTGTATTGAATGTAGTATCAGTGAGAAAAGAAGGGCCTTAAGACCACTTTTAGAAACATGAACTCTTTTCTATAGAAAATAGATTCACAACCAACTTAGGACACACTAAACCATTATCCTTTGTATTGTTCTTGGAGCTCAAGACAAATTATACTTAGTGTGACTGTAAATGTTATTCTGCCTGATAAGCAATAATTTATTAATAAACCCAACAGGATTTTACTATCACAGGTGACTACACTAATGAGTCAGGTAGATAGTCATTAAATGTGAACACATTTTTCCACTTCTAATGAAATAGAAAGAGCAAGTGAACACCAATGTAGCAATCACTGGGAAAAAGCACTGCCTTTATAAGCCTTTGATGTCAATTATGAAATACAAAAAAGGAGCAGGTGCAAAGAGTTACTTTGCCCAGTTATTCATGCATATCCAGTGCTATTCACACTTCCATTTACTCGATGGAGTTGTTGATTATTGCTTTCTTGCTTGGATGGAAGGAACACGACAATCTCAGAACAGTGTCCTGGGAGCAGAGACTGAGACTAACAGCAGGTGGAGGCGGCCAACTCCTGTCACATTGGATGTCATCAGTGCCAAAAATTTTAACAAAGAATTATTTCTGACTAATTTATTTTCTAGAGAGACTCTTTTATTAATTATCTTTTCTCTGTCTTGCAATAAAGTGCAAGTGTTTGAAGATGGCCTTGAGAAGTGTTTGCAGTTAATTAAAGTATACTTTATTCCAGAGTGGTTTTTTTCTACCTGCTTGAGGCCAGATGTCATGCGAGGAGCTGTATTCCAGATTCAAAATCATCAGTGTCTGTCTTCCCCATTTACGTAAGTAATAAGAAGAGCTTTTTTCTTTAATAAAGCACCGTTAAAGATACATTGTTACATTTACAGTTTGAGAAATTTTAAAATATTTTTGTCTGAGGTAGGAAAGTGTTTATGAAGTAGACACGTACTTTTAAAAGTAGAACTGTATTTATAATAAAAGGGTGTGTTTGTTTATAATAAAAGCCATCTTCTTTGAAAACTTAATTTTATTTTTGTTGAGGTTAATTCTCTCTATTAACTTCTTTGTCCCTAAAAAGGGTATGCTTATCATATTTGTACCTTACATTTCATTCTATGGGAAAAGTCTATTAAGTGGAGCCAAGTGTATCTGCACAACAAATGTAGTTATGTGATATATAGCTCTCCTACATGTGGTTATTTTCTATCAAAATAAATTTGAATTCAGGCAATTAAATATTTTTTAGTCTTCATTACTCGCTGAAAAGTACATTCACATTTTGCCATTATTTCTCACCTTTTCTCTTTGTACTTTTCACTGTGTTCTTCGACATAGGGACGCTGAACTTGATAGAGATAGGAGGAAGATTTCTAAAGCTGTCATTCAGAGAGATGATGAATATACTCTTGAGTGACCGAATGCGGCTCACTTTGGTTCGGTTCGGAGCTACTTTACAATCTACCTGTATCATAAATGGAGGGCTTTGTGATGACATATAAAAGATTGCCTTAACAAGGTTCACTTGGAATAATTTACTCAAGAGATGGCGGGAGCTCAAAGCAGGCCCTTGGCTTCTGGGAAAGGAGACAGTCGAGAAGGGATGTTGAGACGGTCTGATAGACAGACTGAGCAAGTGGTTTATGATAATTATTTTCTCAGTGTTGGGTGACAGAGTGGATAAAAATGACACTTAGGAAATGTTAGACAAGTGGGAAATGTCCGTTGCAGGGATGGTGTGGAGAAGATGAGACAATTTTAAAACAGCGGACTCATTTTGGAACATACTTTTTCTATATCGTAAGACAACCAAAGATGTCTAACAGGAATTTACATTGCATATAACTTTGCTATTTTTTTTTCTCAGCTATTTTTCAGATTTTCTCCTTCTCCCTGCTCCTCTGAAAATGTCATCAGGAACCCCTGCTGATGGTCCTAGGAGAAAAGCCGTGTGTAGTCCAAGTCCCTGCTCTTCTCAAGGGGCTGCATCACAGCTCTCTCGCGAGGGCTGGTGCTTCTGCAGTCTGTGCTCTGAAATGCCCTGTCCAGATGTTGGGGGTCATGTGTAGGCACCAGGGCTAGGCATTGAGAACAGCCGCCTGGCCACCCTGTCCCCCATGGCAGCCTAGTCAGCATCCTCCAACAAGTACCTGACCTTCTAGTCTACAGAATCTGTGACTATGGGGCCCTCCTGTCACGTGTGTAGTGACAAGTGCTATCTCTATTCAGGGACCGCAGTGTCCTCCCTTTCGTCCTCCCACACAACTTCTTCAACCTTCTTGTGCCAAGCTGGATATGTTAATTAGCAGCTGATGGAGTTTGAGAGTCCCTTTTCTTTTCCAGAACAAAGCCTACGTTTCAAACTTTACTACTATTATTTATTAAGATTCAAGAAAATTATTTGTGAAATTTTAAGCTGATCACTGAATTTTACATGGGTTCCAGGGGATGACAACTCATTGTCCGAGAAAAAGATTCTTGGAGGTAAGTGCTGCTGAAGAACATGTTTAAATGAGAAAATAAAAGTATAGATATGAAATATATCTAATCACCACCCTTATTTTATACCAAGAAATATGGAATACATTGTCTGCCTTAAGGGCTTTAAACTGCATTTGGGTTGATAAGACTTAAAAAAAAAAAAATAAAAAAACCTGGATAGATGAGAGTACAAGCCACTTCTTGCAGATAATACGATACAGCTGTAGACAATGAAGCTGTGCTACAGAAATTCAGGAAGGAGACTGCATTTCATATTTCTGCTGTAACAAATTAGCACAACTGTAGTGGCTAAAACAAAATGAATTTGTTATCTTACAATTCTGGAGGTCAGAAATGTGAAATCAGTTTTATTGGACTAACGTCAGGGTGTTGGCAGGGCTGATTCCCTCAGGAAGCTCTAGGGAAAAATTCATCCCTGGCCTTTTTCTAGCATCTAGAGGTTACCTACATTCTTTGGCTCATGCGCTCATCCTACACCTTCAAAACCAGAATCATAGCAAAACTCTCTGTTCTCACCTCCGTTTCCATCCTAACATCTTCTCTTTCCAACTCTGCTTCTTCTGCCTTCTTTGCATAAAGACACTTATGATAACAACAGACCCACACAAATAATCCGGGATAATCTCACTACCTCAAAATTATTCATTTAATCACGTCTGCAACGTCCCGTTTATCCTGTAAATAACATATTCATAGGTTCCAGGACACAGCTAGCTTTAGGTGGAGGGAGCATTATTCACCAAAGTCCAGATTCATGTACATTTTTAATATTTGTAAAAACACTTATCTTTCTTGCCAACTAGTAATATTTACTTTTACTATAAGATATTGATCAGACAAAGATATTAAAGACTGATGTGCTCATAACACAGTTAAATAAAATTGCAATGTTTGACATTAAAATTTGCCTAAGATAACTTTCAGGAAAATAGAATCATTCTATTTATATTTTTGGCTCATTTATCTATTCTATTTGAAATTTGATTTGTGATCAGTAGGTGCTCTCTGCATTTTGAATTCTAATCCATAGTTTGTCATGTTGGTTGCAAATAACTTTCCCCACTCTGGTCTGACTTTTATTTTATTTATAGTATCTTTGTACAGCATATTTTAAAAACCGCAATATGGTAGACATCTTATGATTGTCACCCCCTCCTTAAATTTTAATAACTTATTTCAATATCTGAAACTTCACTTTTGGCTGGCACAGTGCTAGGGATTTCAAGCACATTATCCCTGTTTATCACTGTAGAAACAGCGTGGAGCGTATCCTATCTTCAGATGCGTCTCTGAATCACGCAGTGGTTAGATACTTTGCACAAGATCACAGAGGTTGGAAGTCAAGCAGTTATAAATTAATGCAGAATTAAGAAAATTAGTGGCTTACTAAGATGACTTCAGTTTATTAACTTTCTCATAATGAGAAGTCCATTGGAAGTCAGCTACAGCTGTATGAATCCACATAGGACCAAGAACACAATGTCCCTTGTCTTTCCACTCTCAGCCTTGGGGTGGGGCTCAAACCTTCATGACTTAAGCAGGGCAGCTGTCCCTCCACCATCCTGTGCATGGGAACAAGACCTTTGAGTCAGCTTCTCCCTGAGTCAGTAAATTTTCCCCAAATTCTTAAGCATTAGTAAATTATTTCCTTACGCCTTTCATTGTTACCCTCATTGGGAAGGAAGGTTTGTTTTTATTGTTGCTGCTACTGCTGTTGGTTGTTTTATTTTTAAACTGGTACTTCACTGTTCCCAGTAACAGAAAAGTTTACTAATACAAAGGAGGATATGGAACATGCAACTGCCTGAAAATCAATCCTAGATTTTCACAAATACAGAGATTTGTTCCCTTACACTGTAAAGCTGAAGAGTTGATAAACCCCCTTTAATTTAAAACTTAGAAAATATTCATTGTCAAATTGATCTGAGTTGTAAGTTTACACTTTCTCACACCTACGTAGTTTTGCACTTATTTCCAAATTTCTTTCAGTTAATTTGCTTTCCCCAGTCATTTAATAAAATTGCTTCCAACCGCACTACCTCTGCGTGTAATTAATATAAAAAATGAAGTTTGAAAAGTTAAATAAATTGAAATAAATTCAATACATTAAAGTCATCTTAACTCACTTTCATAGCCACAAAGCTTGTCTAGAGCTGTAAACAATTAAAAATCGCCTCTCACCACTCTATCATCTGTTCAGGAACTTACAGGTCAGGATATCCTTTTGTTCCTTACATAAAAATATCAGATTCCTTAGGGGTTCATTACTGTCCCATCTTTTCCCCTAGGTAATCTCCTATGAATACGTTCCCACAATTATATTCTATGAATATGCTAATAGAATACCAATTTATCTGAAGCCTCTTCCTTTAACATTCATGAGTCGTACTTCCACCACCTCACTGATACGAACATTCAGGTGTTTTATACGCTTACCCGATTTGTGAGGTCCAACTCTGAAATCCTGATGATACACCCCAAATGATGCTTCTGGTTTTCACGCACATTTTTTTCTCAAGTAAATATCCAGGTATGTTTACTGACACCTCCCTCTCCCTCAACCGTCACATTTAATTCATCACCACCTTCATTTAATCCAGTCTACTGGGCAATAACCTGAGGCTCAATGGCAAGACTGGTAAGGTTCCATACACTTGTGCTTCTTTCAAAAGCTTTGTAAACTTTGCATTTCAGATACTGAGTTGTAGAGGCTTTAGCATATAAACACACACGTGCCCACAGATCTGCATGTGCACATGAGCACACTCAAGCAGGGACCTTAAGAATTCTTCAAACTTTCCATGAGAACCGCTGCCTTTGTGCTAAGGCCCACCTCATCTTTGCCAAACATGCTACAAAGTGGCTCTCACCCGAGCAGTGGCTCTGTGCAAAGCCAGTGCAGTCAGGAGCCTCAGACTCCTAAGGTCAGTGATTCCCAACCCAAAGCATGGGGAGAAGTTAGTACACTTCTCTGAGGTTCATCCCTTGTTACCAAAACATCAGGGGTTTGGTCTGGGCCCTTCTGTTTCCCACACAGAAAACCAATAACTGAGACAACCATTATTGCCAAGGAAGAAGGCTTTAATCGGGTGCTGTAGCCAAGTAGATGGGAAATTATCATGAAATCCATTTCCCTGATAGACTAAAATTAGGGATTTATATAGCAGAAAAAAACTACATGCAGGAAAACAGAAATTAGGAAGAGGTAAGGAGAAGGAGTTGTTCAACAGGAAGCAGATGATCACGTTGGCAGTCCTGATGGGTGAGGGTTCTGAATTCTCATTGTCCAAAGGCAGTGATCTGGTGAGTTTCAGCTCCTTGATATTATCTGGGAGGACTTCTGGCTGGTAACTCATCTGAGAAAATAACTCAGATAAGACAAACATAACTTTTAAAACTAGAAGGGTTAATTCCTATGCTTATCCAAAAGACACTATAAACGTCAGTTTTATGGGAAAATTGGGTCAACTTTGCCCTCACCAAAGGCCTATCATGCTTGTGACCTCAGCAGCTATACGATGCTTTATAGAGACGAGTCTGATCTGTTGTGTGGCTTTTCTAGTTCTACTTGGGGGTGCCGGTGGATCCCAGGCTACTCCTTCTTCTCTTGGAGAGTAAGAACAGCCTCATTATAAAAATATTAACTTATACTTTCTTCTGTGAATCTATTTTTAGTGTTTATGCTACACCTCAATATTATTTGATTAGATGATATAAATTAAGATTTTATGTCATAATTTAAAGGGTAAATTTTTCTAAAAATAAATACGAAAATTTTTATCTTTTACAAAAAAAGTTACTATAAATACATTTAAAACTAGTGTATTTAAAAATATAATGAATGACTACTAATGCTAAAGTGTTTTCAATACATCAGTTTTTTCTCAGGAGATATCGGAATCCTTTGTATTTTTTTTCAGTAAATTATATGTCATACCAAGAATATTGATATGTAAGATCATGCAGCATATCTCAGTGGCTCAAGGAAAGGATTTAAATGAGATAGAATTTATTTTTGTCTTTTAAAGTGTCAGTAGATATATACATAAATCTGTGAAAATAGATTTTCAAAGTCTAACATGACTTATACGTTTATGAAGTAATATAAATCTGAACTGGTACTTAAATTTAAATTTCTCATATAATGCTAAACAGAATATGCATTCTTTTCTAGCTTCTCAAGAATTAGGAGAATTTTGCTTAAATTACCTTTCTCTCACACAAGATCAATAAACTTTAATGTTAACTTCTGCGACATAAGCTTGGAAATTATAAGAAACTCATCACAAAGTTGTAAAAATTACGAGAAATAAAACCTTAAAAACTTCAAACACAGTACACTGTAGTAGGTCAATAAATGTTTCTGTTCATATTGATATGACCAAAAAGGGAGAGGAAGAAGATAGCAATATCCTTGTGATGTGCTTAACTGAAGAAGCCTAAAAGTGTGTCAGGGGAGCAAAGAAAAAAAGAAATGAAACACACACACACACACTCATGTAAACCACTGCGTGTTACCCTTTATTGCATTGCTATAAAGGAATAACCAGAGGCTGGGTGATTTATAAATAAAAGAATTTTATTTGGCTCAAGGTTCTGCAAGTTGTACAAGCACGGCACCAGCATCTACTCAGCTTTTGGTGGGGCCTCAGGAAGCTTTCAGTCATGGTACAAGGGAAGGGGAGTTGGTGTGCCATGTGGCGAGAGAGGGAACAAGTGAGAGAGGGAACAAGTGAGAGAGGGAAGGAGGTACCAGGCTCTATTTAGCAACCAGCTCTCAAGAGAACTCAGAGCAAGAACTCACTCATCACCGTGGGGAGGGCACCAAAACCTTCATGAGCCAAACGCTTCCCTCCAGATCCCTTTCAACATTGGGGGTCACATTTCACCATGAGATTTGGAGGGGACAAATATCCAACCTGTATCATGCGCACACACACAATATGTTACATTTTATTACTAGGCTTCCCAGTCCTAACCCGCGAGCTCACTTCCAGAAATCACCTTGAAAATTGCTCTTTTACCAACTAAATCAATTATTGACAATTAATTATATTTGTAAAAAAAAAAGGCGCGATGAAGGTAGACATTTCTCAGTTACACTAAAATACCTATGAGTTAAAATGTAATTTAAACTTGAGTAAAATCTAGAATTCATGGGAAAATGGTTGTTTTTTTCGAAGGGGAAGGAGCTAAAGGGAAAACTATGTTTTTTATATAAATATAGGTATCCCTTTATAAAATTTAATTCCTTAGACTGTATTTTGTGTTACCATGTAATTTTTGTTAATATTACAATTTTGAAATTTCTTTCAGGACTTAAATGTCATGTCTCGCTCTAGAGAGATGTAAATGTCATCACACTCTATTGAAAAGTGAGTTCACATAACATGTAAAAATTAACATACAGCAGAACTGTTTTATTTTATGTCGCTGGCATAACAAATATACAGTTTATTTTCTTTTCCATTGTTTATTTAAAATATTTAGTCAGTTATGCTCTTATGAATGCTACAGCTCATTTCATTTTTGGACGCTTTGAAATCACATAATAACTGGTACTTGGATTTCACCTTACCACTAAAGCAAAAGATGGCCCAGAACTGGCCCTTTCCAGAGACAGTGGTGTTCCCAGACACCTTCTGTCAAATATATTACCTTCCAATCCATGACAAAGGAGAGAGAATGGCAAAGACAGTAATATTGGGAGAGACAGAATATATTAGTCTTGATCTTGAACATACCAGAGAGAAACCTTTTCATCAGCTCATGGGCAGGTAGATAGCCCAAGCTCATTCTATGGTACACTCTCACCGTACTACACATCAGAATTCTAAAGTACATAAAAGTTCATGCCATACAGAGGGAGAAAGCCTATATAGTCCTCATTTCTTTTAATCCCATCTTTCCCAGGGGATTTTAGTTGACTCGAAGGCCTAGAGTCATGTTCACTCACAGCTATATTCTTATTCAACAATAACAAGAGGTGGGGCGGCCCTGGAGCAGATACTTGACCATTAATTCTATTATCTCAGAAAAATTTTGGCTATTTTTAAAATTGCCAACATGTTGCTTTCTCAAGAGGGAAAGAATCATCAGAAATGTATCTTTTTACCATCTTTCTATACTTTTTGTGTACTCTTGTAAATGTATTACAGGAAGTAAGACAGAACAGCTTCACTGCTGATTACAACAGGAATGTGTAATGTTACCACTTTCTCCATTTTTCTGTTGACATGCTAACAGAGTGGTTTTGTGAATAAAGGCAAGAGAAAGTGCAGGTAGACTGTCTTGGGAGCTACAGGATTAATACATGGTACTTGCCAGTCCGCTTCACTCTGTGAGCTAAAAGCATCTTGTGTTCTTCCCATTACAGAACTGGGTTAAAAGATACTCTCCTGACAAAGTCAAGGAGGTATATAAAACCTCACTGTTCATATAAAATAACTTCCTCTACATTATTCACATTTTTCTTAACAATACTAAATAAATATTAACCTTTAAACATGGCGGATGGTATTATACTTCTTCACCTTTTAAATATTTAATTTTGTTCCATCTACAACACTCCTGAGGATCCATTATTAATGAAAATTGCAGCCAAAAATTTCTTAGAAATTATTCTATAACATCTCCATAACATTTTGCTGATATTAGGATTGTCATAACACACATTTTTATGAGAAATTTATTTTGTGAGAACAGTTTTTTTTTTTTTTAATGCTGTTCCATAATCATTTTAGGGTGATATTTTTCAAGACACAGACTTTCTGAAACTCAGCAATCTACAAGATGTCTATCCAGACAACCAGAACACAGTGAAAATAATAAGGGACACTCGTCTCTTCTTTGCAGAAAACTAGCAAAGGCGAAAGGCAGCCAATGCAGAAGAGCATTGAATTCTCAACACTCTTGGGTGTTTTCAGGAATCCAGACAAGAATCTGTTGAAGAACTACCTGGTAAGAATTCACTGCTGCACCTGAGTGGTTGCTCTGAGTATAGGTACAATTTACTTCTGTGGGTTGTAGGACCCTGACGGACAGATGCAAGCCAGCCCAAGATTTCAGTCACTGTTGCTGCTAAGGACACCCTACTATGGGGCTGTCCTAAAAAATAACTCTGTGTAGATTTCAGGACCTCCAACCTTTCATTGTAGAATTTTTCTAGGTAGTTTGTAGATTTTAGTAAGCTTCCGAGAGGAACAGCACTCTCAAGAGCACACTCACAACAGCAAGAATGTTCTGTCTTTGAAAAGTAATAATCTCAGGAAACTCAGAAATTTCAAATTTTGCTACTCAAGCTTGCAGTAGCTTTTGTCCTTGGTCACTTTCTGTGACTAATTACCAAGGCTTATGAGAGAGGAGGCAGGTAGAGGCCGGTTAGGCAGATAGAGAGGGAGAGTCTGGGAAGAGACAATGCTTGCAAGACCGCACTGCATTGCCCCTGTTATGTAGCATGCCCCAGCATGCTAAGTTGGAACGCATTTCTATACAACGTTAATAAGCAGGTTTACATTTCTAACCAGATATAATGTGTTTTGCAGCTGACAGGAGGAAATGTGGCTAAGAACTTCTTTTTATACCAAGATGTCTGCTCAAAAGAGACTTTCCAGTCACCCACCCAGGTGCAGACAAGGATGGAGGGTGTCCTAAAATTACCCTGAACTCATTATAATGCCATTAGCATTGTGGTTTTAGCTACCCCCCATGGTTTTTGCTTAGGCACTCATGGGTAACCAAGATGAAGTCACTATGGACAACCCCAGGCATGCACAGTTGCAACGCCAAGGAGGGGAATTTTATCCTCCAATTAAGGCAGAACCTACAGAAGACCTCCTTGTTTCTGCCACATAAAAGACCCAGAATTCAGCCCCATGTTTGGCAACCCTGTTTGGGTCCCTCTCACTGCTGAGAGCTTTTCTGTCACTTGATAAATCCTACTCTGCCTTACTCACTCTCTGGTGTCTGCATGCCTTATTCTTCTTGGTTGTAGGACAAGAACTCAGACCTCACTAAACTAAGTAGTAAGGAGACTGCAACACTTACATTTAACACAATGTCTTAGTTCACTGTTACCAAACTCCAAGTATATTTGAAGGACATTTTTTTTCAAATGTATTTGTGTTTTCGTTTGGCTTAAGTTTTCTTGCTGTTGTAGTTCTCAATTCTTACAACATTTTAATAAATATTTGTTTTCCTAAAACATTAAGAACTTAGCTCAATGTTTATAATGATATATGGTTAATCTTTCTGTATATCTGGGTATTTTATAAAGATTCTATTTATAACCTTAACATATTTGGGCACTTATCACATTACTATAGCAGCATGCTAAGTTGGAACCTTTCTATACAGTGTTAATAAGCAGTTTCGCATTTCTAACCAGATATAACTTGAATCTGAAACACTTGGGTTGATTTATTTATTTTGTACTAGAAAATTAGTCTATTATTTGTTGTACTATATAATATTTGTGTATTATAGAAAAATTCTATATAATACAATGTATTTGTATTGTAGAACACGTCTGTTTCTTTTATATTTTATACATCTGTAGAATGTCTATCTTGACTTTTATCTGCATTACTTTTTGTGTTAAAATATTTATGTTCTCAATACATTAAACTGGTTTTCATTATTTAAAGTAGCTTTATTTAAAATTTTCTAGCTAGGTATGACTTTTTAAGCTACGAATACCTGAAAATATTAGAAAAAGTCTTCTATGAAAAATGACTGCAAAAAATGCAAAACTACAAATTTTAGCTTGCATAAAACTTGCCAAAATAAACCCAGCTAATATGTAGACAACAAAATAAGTGTTAATAAAAATAAATGTCTTCAATATCATACTACAAAATTGGGAAAGATTAGAAAAAATACATAAAATTTGAAAACAAAAGTATTAAAACTATTAACACATAACATTTCTTCTTGAGAGAGTTGAGCAATTTGTTAGAAAATAGTAATATTTGGTAAAAATAAACCTTCTTAATTTGGAAATACAGTTGGACAGAAGACTCAAAGAGTGGTAACAAAAAATGTGAGATATTTAAGTAATAGACTCTTTTCTGTTAGTAGATAAGCTAACTTACGAAAGTTACCACGTACATACTATAGTAACACCTGCTTTTCCCTTGTCTGTTTGGAAAAATTTAAATTTAATCCCAGTAACAGGAAACATCTAAACAGAGGCAGCACTTCTAAAATGTGTGAGATATATCTACAAGTCAGCAACTGTAGTTCTTGATGGTTTTGAAAATATTTAGGAAAGATACACAGTGACTAAATTTTTTGATGCCCCCTATCTACCTGAATCATATGAACAACACAATAGATAAGATAATCTATCTACCAAAAAAGTTTGATATAGTGCACAAGAATATAAATAAAATAGCTAAGGAAAGTCTATCAAAATACTGTGAAGCAAAGTGTGGATGAATATTAAATGTTTTAAAAATATGTTAATAGTGGGAAAATTGGACATAAAATGCTTTTAAAATGTCAGTTAAAATAGCCCATAAAACTTGGGGAGGCCAAGATGGGCGGTTCACGAGGTCAGAAGATCGAGACCATCCTGGCTAACACGGTAAAACCCCATCTCTACTAAAAATACAAAAAATTAGCCGGACGTGGTGGCGGCGCCTGTAGTCCCAGCTACTCGGGAGGCTGAGGCAGGAGAATGGCGGGAGGCGGAGCTTGAAGTGAGCCGAGATCGCGCCACCGCACTCCAGCCTGGGCGACAGAGCGAGATTTCATCTCAAAAAAAAAAAAAAAAAAAAAGCCAATAAAAGAAACAAATGAAGAAGCTGAGTCAGGAGAATATTTTGAACCTGGGAAGCAGAAGTTACAGTGAGCCAAGATTGTGCCACTGCACTCCAGCTTGGGAAACAGAGAGAAACTCTGTCTCTAAAAATAAATAAATAAATACTTTTTGAATAACACTTATTCCATCAAATTGAAAATAGTCAAAATATCCATCCTTACGTCAAGGAAAATAAAGGAGGCACAGGTTTTAAGAAGAAAGTGATTCCATGGGAGAAAGGATATTGGAATGGATTTTTAAAATGTAAGTGCTCACATATATAATTATATAGAAATGCCAAAAATTACACTGAAAGTAATAAAGATGAAAAGAAAAAAAAAATACTGGTAAATACCAGGACAGTGACATGGAAATTTGGTTTGAGAAAAAAAAATTCCCACAATGCAAAGGAGAAGAACAAAAAGTTAAGTTGATTAGATACAGGAGCTGGATTTGTGACTATTAATGGTAAAGAGCCAGCACGTGGAATTCTGATTTTCTTAAAGGAGAGAGTACAGGGCATTTAATGGAAATATATTTTAAAATACAGGAAAGTCTGTCTGATTACAGAAGACCTAAATCTGTAGATCGAAAGGGTACACAATATATACCAATGAAGTTATTTGTATTTAACCATCTGTGAAACATATATTGATTAATAAATTGGATTTTGACAATAAATTATTTTGGATTTGAGAAAGAATTTTCCTGTCACTGGGAGGCTGGCCTCAGTCCCACCTCAGCAGCAGAGTTGCTGGCAGACAATGGAGCAGCATCCACTAAAATAATTTTGAGGGAGGAGCAAATGGGCCAGGAAATCGAGATCCTTTGACTAATCCACCTTCACAAAGCAAAAGTCCTGGGGTTACCAAATCCATTTGCCATCAGAGAGTGTATCCCAGTGTATTTTTTCTAAAAAATTTGTTACTTATAATCTAGGGCAAATAGCAACAGGACTTTGAATATCATATTCTAATAATGCCAACATTTGTATCCTTATATCGGAATTCTCTCATCACCAGGCTTGTACATCCAATTGGCTCTTGGGATTTGGATACTTCAAAGCGTCCCAAACTTAATATTTACAAACAGAACTAGACGTTTTCTTTGTAAATCCTACACATGCCTATCCCATTCCATAAATAACACCCCTCTCACTGCTCAGTCAGGCAACCCAGGAGTCATCCCTTGTGAGGGATACAGTAAATCCATGCGTCCCTCACATGCTGCCCTGAATCCATTAATATATCCAACTTCTCTGCCTCCAACGCTCTTGCCAAACCCTTCATGTGTTTCCATGGTCACCTGCCAGTCTATGCCCTCACTGTTCTTGGTTGCAGCATCACAATTGGTTCCAACTGCTCTTCCTCCGTCCACCCTTATACCACTATAATATGCAAAATAATAAATTATTAGAAGAAATGTAAATCTCATATTTGAAATAAACTACTTAATGCCTTACAACATTTTTATCTCAAGGTAAGAGGGAGAAATAACCGAAACGTCTTATCATGGCTTTTTCTTTTTTTTTTTTTTTTTTTTATGGAGTCTCACTGTTGCCAGGCTGGGATGCAGTGGCACGATCTTGGCTCACTGCAACAACCTCCACCTCCCAGGTTCAAGGGATTCTCCTGCCTCAGCCTCCCGAGTAGCTGGGACTACAGGTGCCCACCACCACGCCTGGCTAATTTTTGTATTTTTAGTAGAGACAGGGTTTCACCATGTCGGCTAGGATGGTCTCCATCACTTGCCTTCATGATCCGCCCATCTCAGCCTCCCAAAGTGCTGGAATTACAGGCATGAGCCGCTGCACCCGACCTATCATGGTTTTAAAGAATTATAAGATCTGGAGCCTTCCTGTTGTCCTTTTTCATTCCTTACCGCCTTCCTCCTTGCCAGCTGTGCCATAGCCACTCTTGAACTCATTCCGTGCCTTGCTGTCTCCAATCTATTCTCCACACAGCGGTATGAATTATGTCAAGGAGTTATCTGTTTAAATCCTTTCTAAGGCTTCACTTGCTCTGAGACTGGAATGTAATTCCATTATAATTGTCTATAAGTAGTATGTCCGCCCAACTTAGCATCCTAACCAGACCATTTTTAAAACTGAAAGGAAGCGTTATCAATATTTAAACAAGGACATCAGGCATAGAAGTGAATTTTCCTGAGCATATTAAGTATATGCTTTTCCTATGCTGCAGGTCATTTTATAAGTTATAGTCATGGTTCACATCTTATATTCCTATACTGATTAGTTCTGGGAGGAACCTAAAACACTTTAATTTATTTAATTTCAATGTCTATATTAACTTCCAAACTCTTCATTTCATTTAGATCTTCTTTATTGAATTTCAGATATACTTTCCATTGTAATGTGAAGAATTTAGTGGTTCTAAAATCAATTAATATTCTATTGTACTTAGGATGTTATAGGCATACTTCTGCTTAATATTTTCATGTCCTAACCTTTAGTATCGTAAGTAAGCCTTATGGACTTATGAGAAAATATTGAGGTTGGTTTAACCTCGCAAGTATTAAAACAAAATAGTTTCTGGTTATCTGACAGATGAAAATAGAAACTTTCACAGATAATCATCCCCAGTACAGCATTTGATGTATGGAAAGAGCATGTAATCATCTGGTGACAAGGTTTTGAAACTTGGCTCTACTATGACCACTGGAAATAGGTATGTAAATTATTTCAACCAGACAGCATGTAAGCAAGTTTGAATAATTATTTCCTATGAACTAGTTTCAAGGTGAATTAGTGAGAAATTTCCACATGTAAAAATGTAGAAAAAACTTTAAATGTGGCATAGTTACATATTTTTTTCTGAAAAGAGTGGTTCAATTTCTCTCATCTCGATGCATTTTTAAGCACATGCTTCATTTTTTTCCGTGTTAACTCATTTAAAAAAAATATATCACTTACTCTGAAACAAAAGTAAGTGCCAACCACCACAAAAAAAAGTTTATATCATTTTACTGGAGTTTCAAAAGCACTTGTTTATGCAGAATTGTGAGGCTTTGCAATGGGTAGCAATTATCTTCCAAAGTGGGTAAAAAACTACTGCATATAAATATATTGCAGCTTAAAATTTCATCTTTTGGATGCTGGTAAAGAAAGAAGTAAAACTAAGGAAACAAATAAGCCAATATTACATCCTGCTGCAGTCCTCTCGGTGGGTTGCATGATATTTCTTCATGAATAAAGATGGAGTAAACCACATTTGTAGCATAATAAGAAAAGGTAATTAGTGTCATCTATTCACCACTGTTAGAATTTGACTAGAGCAATTTGATTACGTTTATCACATTCTAAACTTTGAGTAAGTTTTTCAGCTCTGTAATGCAGTTAGTGGTGAAGTGTGCGGAATAAAAGTCAGCTTCCCAGTATGATTGATGAGCAACGACTCAGAGGGATGGAACTGAAAAAAAGGAAAGGAAAAAAAAGAGCAAGAAATTGTAATATAGATACTGTCTATTGGTTTTTAAGTAAATCTCATCTAAATCAGTTTGAATCTGTGGCAAAACTTACATAAAAGTAGCAGTACTTCTTTCCAAACAAAATCAAATGTGTGTGTGTGGAAGAAGGTTTCCATGTCCATACAGATGGAAAGGACATAATATTTAGGACAAATGCATTATTAGACTTTGTTAAAACAGCAAATTAATTTCTCATTTTTAATTTAGAATCATTTAAGATAAAATGTTTTCACATATATTAGTAATATATTAATTGAAACATGTAAAGCAAAAAGTCTCCATAGTGTTTAAGATACTAAATTATGAATGAATAAGTACTATTTCAGTCTCACATACTAACATTTTCTGGTTAAAAATTCTTCTAACTTACGTATTTTGTGTTTATTTTTAGCTCCCCCATTAGCATACATATAGTCCAGAAATATTTTGTGAATCAACTAAAAGAGTTAGATGTGGAGCTAGTCCCAGGAAAACCCGCAGCTCAGGGTCATTTATGGGAATTCGAAGACAGGAGGACATGGAAAATTTTGACAGGGGACACATTTGAAGCCATGAGAGTGTTGGGATAAAGACACCAGAGCGTAGACAAGGTATGGAATAAACAACAGAGTCAGCGGGGACAGGGGAGAGATTACTGAGTCTGAAAGAAGAGTAGCCCTGCATCAGAATCAGTAATGAGATTATGGAGATGACTTTTTTTTTTTTTTTTTTTTGAGACGGAGTCTCGCTCTGTTGCCCAGGCTGGAGTGCGGTGGCCGGATCTCAGCTCACTGCAAGCTCCGCCTCCCGGGTTCCCGCCATTCTCCTGCCTCAGCCTCCCGCGTAGCTGGGACTACAGGCACCGCCACCTCGCCCGGCTACTTTTTGTGTATTTTTTAGTAGAGACGGGGTTTCACCGTGTTAGCCAGGATGGTCTAGATCTCCTGACCTCGTGATGCGCCCGTCTCGGCCTCCCAAAGTGCTGGGATTACAGGCCTGAGCCACCGCGCCCGGCTGGGAGATGACTTTCTGTATCAGCTATGTGTCAACGCTGTCCCGAGGATGCACTGGAAAGAAACCAGCACCCTGGATTCAAGGGACTTGTGATTTCAGGAGAATGTACAATAAACAAAAAAAATTATTATTATTTTTAAAAACAAGCCCATTTTGTTTTATGAAAGAAGACAAGGTATGAGAAAAACACAGGGATGAAAAAAACAACACTAAAGTAGCTTGTTCGAGTTCTTTTTAAGAACGGATTGCTGAGGCAAACACTGGAATGAACTGAAGGAATTAGGGATGTAGAAATCCAGGAGATGAGCACTCCAGGCAAAAGAAAGAGCCAATGCAAGGACACCAAAAATTCCCTTTTCCCTCCTTTCAGTCAGTCTTGCCTTTCTTGTAGATGACTAATCTTCTGATTGCGATGAGCACAGCCTAGTTCTATTTGTTCTTCAATTTCGTATAAATGGGATAATGTGGCACATTTTCTTTTGTGCCTACCTTGTGCACTATGATAATGTTATAATGATTCATATTTATTTTTCAGGTTTTTTTGGGTGTTGAGTGATATTTAATTGTGTGACTGTGCAGCAAGTTATTCCTTTTTAAACTGAGGGGTATACAAAAAGGAACACAACGCTGCTATGAAAGAAATGTTTGCCCAAGTGTGATATGAAGCTACATAACTATGCAGATGTTTTGTGGATATTTGTTTTTGTTGTTCATATACACAATGGCCAAACTGCTAGGTCATAAGGAAGGCACGTGTTTAATTTTATAACAAAATGACAGATGGGTTTCAAAAGTGGATGCATGATTTCTATACTCCCAGAAACAACTTATACGTAGCTCCACATCTTCACCAACATGTGATATTGTCAGTCTTCATATATATTTGTGTGTGTGTGTATACTACACACATATATATGTGTATATTACACACTGTATTTAAATTAATAAACTTTTTAAAAAGTATGTTTAGGTTCACAGCAAAACTGAATGGAAATAATAGCAATTTCCCATACACACCCGTCCCCAAGCGCACACACAGTCTACCCCACTATCCACATCCTGAACCTCGATGGGTACCTTTGTGGCAACTCATGAAATAACAATGACACATCGTTATCACCCAAAGTCCTTAATTTACCTTAGGGCTTGCTCTTCGTGTTGTACATTCTATGGGTTTTGGCAAAGGAATAATGACATGTATCAACCACTGTAGTTACATACAGAAGAGTTTCACTGCCCTAAAATCCTTTGTGCTTTATCTGTTCATCTCTCCCTCCCCATTAATTCCTTGCAACCACTGATCCTTCTACTGTCTCCATAGTTCTACCTTTTCCAGAATATCATATAATTAAAGTCATTCGGTAGATTTTCAGATTGGCTTATTTTGCCCAGTAACATGATGTTCTTCTACGTGTTTTTGTAGCTGGTAGCTAATTTCTTTTTATCACTAATATTTGATTGCATGAATGTGCCAGTTTGGTTTCCCTTTCACCTTTTCAAGGACATCTTTATTGTTACCACGTTTAGGCAGTTATGAATAAAGCTGATATAAATATCCATATATAGATTTTTGTATGGACATATGTTTTCACGTTTTCTCTTGATTTGGGAATATAGCAAAGAGTGTGGTTGCTGGGTCATATGATAAGAGTACATTTAGTTTTGTAAATAACCGCATAAGTGTCCTCCAAAGTGGTTGTGCTATTTTGTAGTCTGACTATCAATGAGAGTTCCTGTTGCTCCATATCCTTGCCAGCATATGGTGGCGTCAGTGTTTTGGATTTGGGCCATTCTAATAGGTGAGTAATTATATCCCGTTGTCTTTTTTAGATGGAGTCTCACTCTGCCGCCCAGGCTGGAGTGCAGTGGCGCGATCTAGGCTCACTGCAAGCTCCGCCTCCCGGGTTCACACCATTCTCTTGCCTCAGCCTCCTGAGTAGCTGTGACTACAGGCACCCGCCACCACGCCTGGCTAATTTTTTTATATTTTTAGTAGACACGGGGTTTCACTGTGTTAGCCAGGATGGTCTCGATCTGCTGACCTCGTGATCCACCCACCTCAGCCTCCCAAAGTGCTGGGATTACAGGCGTGAGCCACCGATCCCATCCCCATTGTCATTTTAATTTGCAATTCACTAATGACATATGATGTTGAGCATGTTTTCATATGCTTACTTAATATCTATATACCTTCATTGGTGAGGTGTCTTTTCAGGTCTTTGCCATTTAACTGCGTTGTTTGTCATCTTATTGTTGAGTTTTAAGAGATCTTTGTATGTTTTGGAGCACAGTCCTTTCTTAGATGTATCTTTTGCAATGATAGTCTCCCAATATGTGACTCATCTTCTCGTTCACTAGACATTGTCTTTCACAGGGCAGAAGTTTTTAATTTTAATAAAGTCCCACCTTTCAATTGTCTTTTTCATAGATCTTGCCCTTCGTGTTCTATCTAAAAAGCCAAAATCATAAGTAAAATACCCAGGATTTCTCTTATGTTATCTTTACAAGTTTTAGAGTTTTGCATACTATGTTTCTGTTTATGATTTATTTTGAGTTAATTTTTGTGAAAGGTGGAAGTTCTGAGTCCAGATTAACTGCTTTCCTTGCGAATATTCAGTTGTTCCAGCACCATTTGGCAAAAAGTCTTCTTTTGCTCTATGCATTCCCTTTGCTTATTTGTCAATCAGTTGACTATATTTATGCAGGTCTATGTCTGGGCTCCCTATTTTGTTCTGTTGATCTATTAGTCTATTATTTTGCCAACACCATATTGTCTTGATTATTTAAACTTTCTCGTAGGTCTTGAAGTCAGGTAGTTTCAGACGTCTGATTTTGTTTTTCTTCTTCAATATTGAGTTGGCTATTCTGGGTCTTTTGTCTTTCCGTACAAACATTAGAATCAGTTTGTTGATATACAAAAAAAAAAAAACAAAAAAAAACTGCTGGTATTTAATTGGGATTGTGTTTAATATATAGATGCAGTTGGGAAAAACTGACCTCTTGACCTTATTTATCCTTTCTGTCTATGAAAATTGAATATTTTAATTATTTATTTATTTGTTCCCCTTCAATCAGATTTTGTAATTTCCCTCAGATACATCTTGTACATATTTTGTTAGATCTATACAAAGGCGTTCCATTTTATTAGGTGCTAATGTAAATGTTAATGCCTTTTTAATTTTAAATGTTACATCTTCATTTTTGGTGTATAGCAAAGTGATTGACTTTCATATATTAATCTTTGTATAATGGTTACAATCTTTCTATAATTGTTTAATAGGTCCAAGAATTTCTCTTTGGCCAATTCTTTGGGATTTTCTACATAGGGAATATTTTTGAGGACAAAGACAGTTTTATTTTTCCTTTCCTACCTGTATATCATTAATTTCCTTGTCTTTTCTTATTGCATTATCTAGGAATTATTTCCCGTCATTCATAGTTTGCTTCAACTTTGCATGCGTATGTATATAAATAAGTGTTGAATTTTGTCAAATGTTTTTCTGCATGTAATGACACGATCTTGTGGTTGTTCTTCTTGAAATTGTTAATGTAAAGGCTTAAACTAATTGATTTTTGAATGTTGAAAAAGCCTTGAATACCTGGGATACGTCCCACATGGCTGTGGTGTATAGTTATTTTATACATTGTTGGATTCAACTTGCTAATATTTTATTGATAGTTTTACATTTATCTGTATGGTATATATTGATCTCTAGTTTTATTTTCTTGTAATGACTTTTTTGGTTTTGGTATTGGGGTAATGCTGGCCTCCTAAAATGAGTTAGGAAGTATTCCTTCTGTTTCTGTCTTCTGTAAAAGATTGTAAAAATAAAAAAAAAACAATGGTATAATTTCTTCTTTAAACGTTTGGGAAAATTCACTGGTGAACTGATCTGGGTGTGGTGGTTTATGTTTTGGAAGGTTATTAACAATTGATTCTAATTCTTTTATAAATTTGTCTCTTCATAGTATCTTTTTCTTCCTATATGAGTTTAGTTATATTGTGTCTTTGAAGGTTTCATCTTCATCTAGGTTTCATCTAGGTTATAAAATTTGTGAGTGCAGAGTTGTTCCCAATATTTATTTATTATCCTCTTTATGTCCATGGGATCTGTAGTGAGACCCTTCTTTCATTTCTGATATTAGGAATTTATATCTTCTCTCTTTTTTGTCTTAGCTAGCATGGCTAGATGCTTATAAATTTATATGTTTTTAAGAAAGTTAACTTTCAGTTATGC
The DNA here is from genome assembly GCF_000951045.1 of Mandrillus leucophaeus. Classification (NCBI taxonomy): domain Eukaryota; kingdom Metazoa; phylum Chordata; class Mammalia; order Primates; family Cercopithecidae; genus Mandrillus; species Mandrillus leucophaeus. The sequence goes on along the minus strand of NW_012101587.1, from coordinate 8,322,699 downwards.
TGATTTTCTCTATTGATGTCCTGTTTTCAGTTTTACTGATCTCTGCTCTAATTCTTGTTTTCTGCTTACATTGGACTTAATTTGTTATTCTTTAAAGTGTTTTTAATTCTTGCTATTCTAGTTTTAAGAAGTGGTATCTCATAATGATTTTAATCTTTATTTCCCTAATAACGAATGAGGTTTAACCTTCTTTTAATGTATGGATTCTCATTTGTGATGTCTCTTTAAATATTTTTGTCTTTTGGTGGGAGATTGTTTACATTTTTATTGTTAATTTGTAGGAGTTATTCATATATCCTAGATGCAATATCTGTAAGATATGTATGGTAAAATTTACTTAGAATCTCAGTTTGGCTGTTAATTTTCCTATTTATGTATATTGAAGAATAAAGATTATAAATTTGGATCAATTCCAAGTTATCGTTTCTTATGATTTTTTTATGGCATATAAAGAAGTCTTTTTCATGCCTAAATCATAAATACATATTTTTCTATGCTTCCTAGAAATGAGGGATTTCTGTATAAGTCTATTATCCACAGTAAATTTTTATATTATGTGAAGTTATTTTTATGTTTGAAGTTATGTTATTTTTATACATTCATTCAGTTGTTGCAGCATTATGTTTCCAATTACATTTCCTCATCTTCAAAAATTAATTACCTGATACATGTGGAAGAGACATAGCAGAAGTGCCACTATTCCACTTTCTTGGACCCGTTGCTAACATATTAGCAACTTTCTGCTTCTCTTCCTTAGAATACTCACTCTTAGAACCCTGAACTGTCATAGAAGCAGCCCAGAAACTTTGGTGACCAACCATGTGGAAAGAGAGAGTGGCCCATCTGAGCCCAGCCAACTGACATTTCCACAGACACTAGGCTTTGTGAGTGAAGCCATCTTGGAGCCTGCAAATCCAGCCACAAGCTGCATACCATCAAGTTACTTTGTGGTGACAAAACATGGGGCAGAAGAATTGCTCACCTGGTCCCTGGTCAAATTCCTGGACTACATATTAGTGAAATAGAATCAGCTTTGTTTTTTTTTAAGTCACTAACATTCAAAGTAGTTTGTAATTCAACACTAGATAACTAGAATATAATTTGGTGCTTAGAATTTAGGTGCTAAGGTAAGACATGCAGCTTTGGCATTTGGATTGGAAAACAGAAGTCAAAAGGATACAAGAAAATTGTGTGTAAATAACAATTCTTTTAGGCTACAGATAAGGACAACCTAGTTTTGCACTGACAGAATAATTAGCAAAACTTTACCCTACATAATGTGGAAAATCAAAAGTGCACCCCATGAATTCATGGATCCCACTAGGGAAATTCCAGAAAGCACCATGTGACTTCTGCTAATTGCCTAAGAAAATATGAAGGTACAGAAATAAATTAGAAAATCATCATTTAACAATGACCCTTGTAATCATAGATTGAGACTAGAATGATCAATAATGCTAAAAGTGATGATTGAAAGTTTGATGAGATTCAGAACAATTTCATATTTTAAAGATATCTCCACACAAAATACATACTACTGGCACATCATTATTATGTAGTACTTTCAACATTATTGTTAATATATTCTTTACAGTGAAAAAATATCAGACACCATCTTAAATGACATATTCTAACTCCCTGGGATAAATCCATATTGTATGTCTCCTAATACCACGCACTGAGAGGATTGCATTATTATGTTTGTGGTTTTACGGCTTAAGTGCATAAATCATGACTTGTCACCATAACCCTGCACTGTATTCTGGACCTAAAAATGATGTATTTGAGTAAATTGGTGAAATAAGTTGGGTTCTGTGTATTAAATGGTAATAGGGGCTTGATTTCAGTTTACTTAATTTAAAGTTGACCTCTGAATAGATAATAGAAGGTCCTTGTTCTTATACACACTGATGTATTGAGAGAAAAGGGGTAACTCATCAGCAAGTTACAAGCTAGTTATAAAGCAGCTGTGTGTGTTATTTCTGCAACTTTTCTGCATATTTAAAAGTACTTAAAAATTAAAACCTTATCTAAAAGAGAAATAATTGTTCTGGCTAGATAATCATTGGCACAGAGATGGAGCAACTCTGGATCTGTATGCGTTAATTTTCGTAGATTTTGCTTTTCTCTAATAATAATTGTCTAGAGTATTTTTCATTCAGTCAGCAGTTGCGGACTTCTGTAGAGTTCAGTTAACACCTGTAATCTCCCAGTGTTGCTAAGTAAAAATATCAATAATAAAATGCCACATTTTAGTATACATTTGCTGATACAGCCTCTAGAATACTCAGAGTTGGATTTTGATTTCACTAGGAGTCCTGGAGCTGTAAAATAATGTGGAAAATACATACATTTTTAATATATGCTATTTACCTTGATTCTGTAAGGTCTGATTTTCATTACCAAAGGATCATCTTTATTGACAGAAATCTGAATTCAAGGGACATGGAGGACGCCTATCTAAATCATTTTTCTTAGACAATTAGGAATGAGAGATTTTTATTTATCATCAATTTCTCATAACTGCTTTACTTTCCAGCACCAGGTGTTCTAGACTCATTTTGTATTTTTCCAACCCAAGCCTAAGGATTAGCCATTTCTTCAAATAGATCTGGTTCTTTTTGTAGGGAATGGTACTTATAAACCAAGATTTGGATGGTAATTATACCCATTGCTCCTAGGATTTTATTGTTTCTAGCGGCCCTAAGCTGACTTTGTTAAGAAACATAAATACAAACACACAAATACATATACATATAAACCGAAAAATGCATCTAGGTAATTGTATTTGTATAGACTAGATATAATCCAAATTTTGTTTAAACATCCTGAGTGTGGATAATACCTCCAACTAAAATCTGACACTACGCTACAGAAAATGAGCCTTTCTCATTTTCATATTTATACCTGCTTTTTCCAACTGTGAGAACACTGGCATGAATTATTCTCAAATGCATTTACTTGTGTTTTCCACCTCCTCTGAATTTAACTAAACTTCCAGCTGTGCCAATCTAAAACTTGGCCCTGAATAAGGAAAAGGGGGAGGGTAATACGTAAAAGAATAGAAAATGTAGAATAGATCAAGCTGAAAAGAGAATGGATCTAAAACATGGTCCGGAAGATTGTGAAGAGTGGAGACTAATCAAATGCCTTTATATCAATAGAGATCATACAGTATTCCCAATGTTGCCTCTATTGTCAAGTATGTCATAAGGAATGCACTTCATTTCTCTGAACTTTGTTTTCCACATTTGCACATTGAGGAATATGAATTGGAAGACAATTCAGGTCTTGTTTTGCTATAAGAATCTAAGCTTGGGCATTTTATTTTAACCACATCTGTCCAAGTGTGTAAAAATAAAATACGACAGAATGTCTATTAATTCTGTAAATATTTTCAAATTCAATATTCGTCTCCTCTGGTTTTCCTAATTATTCTTCCTGTGATGGAAAGCAGAAGACGCTTGAATGAAATGTAAGATTTACATTTAAAATTGAACTGGACTAGCCTGGATTTTATTACATGAATGTACCTTTTATCTGGGATATCATTAAGGAGAGATGCAGAAAGGCGGGGATGAAAGCAATTTGAACATTGCAAGGCCTTTAATTCAATAAGCTCACTTCCTCCTGATATTTGGCTGTGGCTTCTATCTAACCATTTGCACATCTGTTCATGAAACAGCAACGATAATACACAATATAGAATATGACCATGGCAAAGCAGAGTCATTCATAATAGCAAAGAACACCTGTACTCATTTTTTTCTCATCTCATATATTTGTATATATTATATAACACACATTTAACTGTACATATTGTAAGTCATTTTACAAGGTCTCTGACTTCAGCATTAAAGGAGTATTCTAAATGACAGTTATCAAAAACACCTAAGATCTCCTTTACGTAAGATATCAAGCTTTCCATGCACAAAGCTTATAAAATAAATGCATTTAATCTTTAAAAAATATTAATTCTACTCTTGCAAGAACTCCAAGTGTGTTGAGAATGAAGAAATGAGGGGCTTACACAGTTCAAACAGACACATGCGCAAAGTAAATCCTGCTGAGAGCATCTAGGAAAATGCAAATGGTGACGGAAGATGATTTCCTTTTCACTCTCTTAGACCCATCTTTTAACAAGCTGGTCTTTCTCCTTGCCAACCACAAGGAGAAGAGAAACATTTATTCTTTTCAGCCATTCCCACTGTACTTTCTCAGACCATTTAGAAAATAGCTCTATGGGGAACTTACACAATAATGGTCTAGTACTTGAAGAGAGACATTTGCCAGTGCTGGCATTTCTGGGCATGGTATCAAACTGCATTGTGTTGGTGGGCACAGAAGCTTTCTCTAGCTGACAGCGGTAGTAAATCATGATGCCTGCCCAGAGAAGTAAATCTTTGGAAATATTTTGAACTGTGTCAGGTGCTTCTCTGAAACCTTTGTCACATTACAGCAACGAGAGCACTAAAAATCAGGTATACACACACACACATTTTTATATAAAATATCAGCCAGTCATCTGTTCAGAGGGTCCACAGGTCCTGTGTTTACAAAATGAGGCAGACTTATCCCAAAGGTTTAAAATGTTTCCTTTACAAAGGAATAAACATTCCGTGGCTTGTCATGACAACTATAAAATTTCTACAAACTAACCTATCTTCTCTGTTTTGCTGTTTTGTTATGTTCATCGATATCAATGCAGACAAAAAAAAAAGTCAACCATACCTCAAAAATAATCATGGCAATATATAATCTAGGTATATGCACATTTACGCAGCATGTATGTGATTTTTTATGGTGGTTGTTCTTCATTTCTATGTCTGATAGCATTTATATTCTTAATATGTATTTATTGAGCATTTATTAAATGCTTACTGATCCAGAAAATTTTCAAGATATCTTACGTAAAGTTTCCTTGTTCAGACATCATAAATTGTAAGCATTAAAATTAGGTAAATAATGTTAATCCAGGGCATGAATAACTTATTACAAATATGATATTATCGAGAATAAAGTAAAATTTTTATAAACATTCTTAGGTCTCAAAACCCATTTTTAGAAATGAAAATACAGTGATTTAGTTCTCATTTCATGTCAGAGATACAGAGCTAGAAAGAGCATTGTATTCACACTTATGACAAGAAAAATGTTGGCCAAACTATAAACTTATAACTTCTCTGAGCCTATTGGAGTGCTAATGTCTCAAGACAAATTACTAGGGTAATTTTTGGAGAAAGATAGGTACTCACAGAGAAAAGTAAGTATAAATTTGGTTACTTGGGACAAATCCTGACAGATCTTGTATGTTATAGATTGAATTTTGTACCCAAGAAATCCATATGTTGAAGCCACAAGCCCTAGCAACTCAGAATATAAACTTATTTAGAAATAGAGTAATTTTTTTTTTTTTTTTTTTTTTTTGAGACAGAGTTTCACTTCTGTCACCCAGGCTGGAGTGCAGTGGCACAATCTCGGCTCACTGCAAGCTCTGCCTCCCGGGTTCACGCCATTCTCCTGCCTCAGCCTCCTGAGTAGCTGGGACTACAGGCGCCCGCCACCTCGCCCGGCTAATTTTTTGTATTTTTAGTAGAGACGGGCTTTCACTGTGTTAGCCAGGATGGTCTCGATCTCCTGACCTCGTGATCCACCCACCTCGGCCTCCCAAAGTGTTGGGATTACAGGCGTAAGCCACCGCTCCCGACCATATATGTGATTATTTAAGATGAGGTCATAATGGAGTAAAGTGGGCCCCTAATCTGTATGAATTGTGTTCTTATAAAAATAAAACTAATTTGAGCTCACACACAGGAGAATATCACGTGAAGATTGAGGGGTATGATGTCACAACCCAAAGACCTCCAAAGAGTTCCAGCAAACCACCAGAATCTCAGAGAAGGGTATGGAACACACGTTTCCTGGAGATCCTCAGGAAAAAAAACAATTCTAAAGACACCTTGCTGTCAGACTTTTGGCCTGCAGGACTGGAAGAAAATAAATGTCTGCTGTTCTAATGACCTGATCTGTGAGTTCTGTTTTGTTTTGTTTTGTTTTTTGTCCTTTTATTTCTTTCTGCAGCTGAGGTAAACTAGTACTTTATATGCTATGGTCCGAATGCTCCCCAAATTCATGTGCTGAAACTTAATATTTGCTGTAGTGGTATTAAGAGGTGGAGTCTTTGGGGAAATGATTAGATCTTCAGCCTCTGCCTTTATGAAAGGGTTTGTGCCATATACAAGCACTGAAGGGAACTCACTTTAGCACCTTTTGTCCCTTTTGTCCTTCGCATCTTGTGCCATGTGATGACAAAGCACTTGTTCCTTTGGCCCCTCTGCCTTCCACCCAAAGAAGACAGCGTTGATGGAGCAGTCTCTCGCCAGACCACAGACATGCTGTGCCTTGGTCTGGGACTTCCCAGCCTTCAGAATCTTGAGAAATAAAATTCTGGTCTTTAAAAATTGTTTAGCCTCAGGTATTTTGTTATAGCAGCGCAAATGGACAAATTGCTGTATGCCGAATGCAGGGTAGTGTGAGAGTGTGAACCTCCTGGGATTCGTGGGTACCAAGGCGTTCTCGTGATCATGCAGGCCTTTCCACCGTGAGTACAAACAGCAGCTCACTAAGAAGATTCTCGAGAAAGGTGCTTGAGGGGAGGACACTGGAAAACTTCTCTGAGTGTTGGGCAGGGCCAGAGGGGTAGAAAAGCAGCCCTTGCTGAAACTTCTCCCAAGATCCATGTGCTCTATTTCCATTCACAAAAAAAGAGAAAATTTGTAACAATGAAAATTGCTGCCTTTAGGCATGAGTGGAAACTCACTGGGGCTGGTGGAAGGGGACAGGAAGATCAAAACTTCACACCTGGAAGAAGGGCACGAATACGTGCTAGGCCCAACACTGAAGCTGGAGTGTGAAGAGGAGCATTTGGGAAGTTGACACACCTGAGAACCAATACACACACTTGAGAACCCAGGTAGACCACCCACACCCACACCCACACACACACCCACACACACACACACACACATATCCCTGAGACCCAGGTATACAACGGCTGCCTAAGACTAAGCCTTAATCAGAAAATCAGAGGATGACCTCTGTCCCCAGCCCACATCACCACAGTTAGAAGATTTTGAAGAGACATATTCTTTCTGGAGAGTAGTGCATAGGCTTACAGGGGTGGGAGGAAGAGCCAAGTAGAGAGAAGAAATTGAAAGAAAGAAACTCTCTGGAAAACCAGGCCAGACAAGTGCCACTTAAAAACAATGCATCACTGGAAGAATATGACATTCAGTGCCTATGGCCAATCTAATGATAAATTCACTCCCAGCACAATTTCTGACTATATTAACTCAAACCCCTACACTAAAGTGATATCCAATAAGAAAATATATTCACTTCACTACCTGCTCTCCTGTGCACTACTTTTCTGGCTTTTAACAAACAACAACAACCAAAAAAAATAAAATAAAATAAAATAAATAAAAAAGCCTACCAAAAGGCAAGAACAATTTAAAGAGACAAAGCAATGATCAGAATCAGACTCAGATGTGACACAGATGTTGAAACCATCATGTAGAAAATTTTAAATATTTATAATTAAACATTAGAAAATCTAATGGAAAAGCTAGACATAATCAATGATTAGATAGGTAGTTTCAGCAAAGATAAAGAAACTTTAAGAAAGCATCAAATGGAAATGCTAGAAAGTATAGAGTGATGGAAGTGAAGTGTTCCTTTGAGGGAGTAGTTAGTAGGTTTGACAACATAAAAGACTCAGTGAATTTGAAAGCAAGTCAGCAGAAATCACTCAAACTGAAGTTGAAAGGAAAAAACAGTGGGTAGAGAAAATAGAGGAATTTAAGAAATGTGGGATAAAAGTGCTGTGTAACCTGTGCAAAACTGGCATCACAAGTAAGACAGAGGAGAGGGAATGAGACAGAAAACATATTTGAAGAAATAATAGTTGAGAACTTTTTAAATTATAACAGACTCCAAAACACATATGCAAGAAGCCTAAAGGAAACCAAGCAGGGTAAATACTGAAAACAAAAAATGCCAAAACCAAACACACATATACAAACAAACACCCACACAGGCGTATACTATTCAAAGTGCTGACGAAGAGTGACTTTATGGTACAGAAACCTGGCAGCACTTAGCCAGGTGATTAAGGTTGAACCTTGGCTGTAAAAGCCTTGGTGATATCATGCACTCCATGATCTGACATGATAAGAAGAGTACTTCACCTCTAAGGTATTTATCACCAAAACCCCATAACTCCAGGGTAATCATGACACAACATCGGATACACCCATATTGAGAAGTATCTTACAAAAATCACAGACCGCAACTTTTCAAAAGTCCCAATATCATGGAAGACAAGGAAAAACTGAGAAACTGCCACAAATTAGAGAAGACTAAGACGACACAGAGGCATATAGAAGAAGGCAAATAGATGCAATGTGAATTCCAGGATTGGACACTGGAAGAGAAAAATGACATCAGTGGGAAAACTAGTGAAATCAGAACAAAGCCCTTAGCTTCATTACAGTATCATAGTAATGCTAATTTCTTAATTTTGATAAGGACACCCTGGTTATGCAAGATGCTAACATTAGTGAAATCTGGATGTAGGGTCTCTAGAAACTGTGACTATATTTGGAATATTTCTATAAATATAACCTTATTTTAATAAAACAGCTGGACTTTGAAATATTTGAACAACAATAAAAAAAGCCATGCATTTTGACAGAGGTACATTTGGAATTCAGTGTACAAATCGAATACAGTTTCTGTTTTCAGGTAGAGAGAAATCTTGAGAATAGATCCAAGGTTTGTTGGGGAATATTGAATGGGTGAGTCTTGAGAGCATACAAAATAATATTTATGAACTTTAACATTGGTTTGAAATATGTCTGTGTGTGTGTATATATATGTAATATATGTGTATATGTATATATGCATACATATAGTAGAAACGCGGTAAGGCAGAAGAAACGCGGTAAGGCAAAAGTAGAAACCCTACTTCATTTAGTAGAAAGTCAGAAGTCTTATTATGTATAAACCAGAAGAAGCAAATTAACGTTGCAATCAAGTATTTAAAAAATTGAACAAATACAAATTTACAGAGCCAATAAATTGATACTCAGGCCAAAATTTAGACCATTTTATTCTGCATTTATATAAATGCTTTAATTCATAAGAGTTAACCCCCAAAACTTCTCTGTCTAGATTTTTCTCAACCTCAGTAAGAAAATATGCTTCAAATATAATATCAAACAGAGGAAAACTTGGTTTTTGTTTTTGGAGTTTTTTTTCCCCTGCTAAAACAACCATCTCCTACACTCTCATGTGTTACTGCTCTATCTGGAATCTAATGTACAAAGTAGAGAGGGAATAGATGTAAAAATAACCTTTAAATACTCAATAATTTGATTGACCTTAACTATCTTCATGGAAGAAGAGACTCTGAGGCCTTTTTTCCTTCCATAAACAGAATACATTTTTTCTTTCAAATTGTACAAAATGCACACACATTTTTCACATTCTAGTACCCCTGACAGCCTGTTCCTAATTGAACCAGTTTTTAGTTTCACAGTTTGGTTTTGCAGAACGATGAGAGATATCAAATGTTCCCTCTGAACTGATGTTTCAAAATTTTCTCTAATAATTTATTAAATAGATTTTACTGATATATGTATTACTAAATTTTGTCCCTTGTAAAGATTCCATCAAAACTTAAAATATGATCAACTTTGAAACTTGTTAAACAATATTTTTTTCTGTGTAATTGTTTGATTTTCCTTAGGGCTTCCTTAGGCTTTTTCTTAATCGGGCACTGCTAAACATGCTGAATTTGCAGCACTCAAAAGGAAAGTACATTTCAACAAAGCATTAAAATACCATAGAATCCCTGAATATAAAATCTGTCTTGACACTTCCTAATCAATGAAGTTCAGCTTTCAGAATATGTGGTGGAAATCTTGCATTCTCCAGTTTACTGTCACCACTTACACTCATAGGTAAGTTTGGAAACCAGATAGTCAGAATAAGATAACACGCTAAAGACTCAGGTAATAGCTGATCTGCATCAAACACAGAAATGCACAAATACTGTACTTTATGCATAGCTGCCACAGATACTAAAACTCAGGTTTCTTCTGACCACTCTAAGCATACTGACATCAGCTTGTAATGATTTGCACAGGTCTTGAGAGCAAAACTGTAATATTCAATAAGATAAAGGGATAGAAAATATTATCATATTTAATTTTTATACTTTTTAATACAGTTTATTAAACAACCCTTTTACCTGCCCTCAATCACCTGGCTTCTTTATCCCTCTCTTTATGCTTGCTTTAGTTTAAGAAAAAGAAAAGAAGAGTCATAGGAAGAAATAAATATTAAGAAAGATGTTTGAACAAAAAATAAAATAGACACTGGTATGAAAAATAAAGAAAGTAATGTAATTTCACATTAGTTAAGAGAAAACAGAAGTGGCAGAACCATTTTCCAAGAATATAGTAAATGAGAGAAGGCTTCTCTCATTTTAGAACTGTTTTCAGAGGTTCTGAGATCAATTATTACCCTACAGATACGGTACATTCCTGATCATTGAGAGCAAGTGTCTTCATTTTCATTGTCATGTGCTTTTTAACTAGCTGAGAGCCAACAAATGTAGAAACAACTGCTAGATAATTTTTATTAAAGTTTTCATGAACCTTTTTAAAATATTATCATTGTCTTTACTTATACTTTTAAGGCTATAAAAATTCTCCATGAACTATTTTTGACAATGAAGAATTATCTCAGGAATGCTAAAAACCTAGGAGGGCAGGAGAAAATACCTTATCCTCTATACTTCTAAACTCTATTTCTTCCAAGAAGACTGAACATGGGTAGGCTAAAAGCAAACAAAATTTTAACACTTGTGTTTATACAAACAGCCAAAACTGAAGTTATTTTTCTTCCTTTTTCACAAAATATTTATACTTTTTAAAATGAAATCTTGAATCCCTTTTTTTTGAAATCATTTGGAATCCAGTATTTCTCTTGAGAGGCAGTGCAGAAATTGAAAAGATATGTCTATAAGCTTTGGAATAAGTTAGAACTCTATAAAGAACTCCTTAAAATTTAATAGACATGCACAGTAGGCACATTTTACATATGATATGTGTTTCCTCATCATCAAAACAGGAATAATTAGAGAACTCAATCCTCAAGATTCTTGTACATGTATTCAGTACACCTTGCTACGTCATAAGCAAGAGCACCTGTTTAAATTTTCTTTAACATGAAATATTGCTAAGTGTCTTCATAGTTAAATCTTTATTTTAAACATTACTATGCCAAGGTAATTGATTTATTATCACTATTAAGAAACGTTATTGACAATTAACCTCCAGCACACCCCGTATGTGGTCACTTTCAGTCCATAATCAAGAGCAGGAGGATACAGAAGCCGAATGATGCCTCACTCATCACGTCACAGCATTCCAAATAGGGACTTATTCTCGCCATTTTTTAAAAATCATATAACAAATTAGTGACTAAATGAAGAAATATAAAATGATTATAAAGCAGAATGTCAGAGAGTTCACCTTTTTCTCCCAGTTTTAAGGTACTTTGACTTGTTCAAAATTTTGTGTAAGCTAGGCAACTTTCAAGTAAGGATCTACTGACATAAATGTGACTAAAAATTGGCCCTACTTTTGCTTTCTACCAACTCATGGCTTCAGATGTTTCTTGGAGGAAATGGATCAAAGATTTCTAAGGTTTACATGAAATCTAAGGTTTGGGTGAAATCAATCGCAAGGGTCTTTGACGTCTTCTCCCTTACGATACTCAAGATGAAAGAAGATCACAACACTCCAGCCTATACTTCATTATGCTTCAAACGGTCCCATGGTAATCCTTCTAAAATTTATACCGACTAATTCAAAAATGTTATTTCTATTTTATCATCTATTTCACTACGGATTTTTTCCGACCTCCTACTGTCTGAAATACAGGTTAAAAAAAAAAAGCTGGATTACTCAGCAGTCTTTAATATCAAAAGTTAGCAGCCAGGAAGATTAACTGACACAAACTTTCTCACCCCAGACAAAATAGAAAGTTTAAAGGGGCAAGTGGACTTATTTTGCTCCAAAGACATGGCTCAACACACACACACACGTGTGCGCACGCACACACACACGTATGTAAAATGCCCAGATGTAGACAGAACTAGTGTGGTGTTGGGGGTGGCACTTAGAAATAGATTATGTAACTGTGTGGTATACGTTTTGGTATTTTGTGGTCAATAATAGTCATGGTCAAAAATGGGTCAAATACGGTCAAACTCCAGAACGTTGGGACAATGCATTTCCTGGCATGGGTAGGAGCAGAAAAATTCCACTTTTTTCCTCTTAGGATCTCAGCTGGGTCTGAGGATTAAACAACAAAAAACAGATTAATAAAAGGAAAGCATAAGTTTTATGTGGCATGGGAGCCCTTCATAAAGAAATGACCCACCGAAGTCGTTAGAGACAGTTACTCATATAGCGAATTGGACAAGGAGTAGCAAGTTGCAAAGAAGCAACTAAATTATGCAGGGAGGCTGTAAAAATAAGAGTTATTCTAACAAAGTGTGTATAGTATTCTCTCAGTTTCAATTTCTCATCTTTGAAAATAATGATGTTGGATTTACATAGTATTGGAGGGCGTCTTTCACGTGGGAATTTTGTCTTCTTTCTCTTAAAAACAGCACAAAGATCTAAGTGATCATTTTGAACCTGCTGTTTTCCAGATGCCTTTAACTTAAATAGTCAATATGTCTGAGTACTATATTTTAACTCCATCACATTTGTGTACATTTATTAGCACCACAATAATAAAATCCTCCGTCGCTGCAAGTAAGTTTGGTTTTGGAGTTATTTTCAGGAGCTCAAGCACCTTAAGGTTCCCCAGCTCTTGTCACAGTATCCTGGTCCTTCTCCTGACAGAACACCATTCTCATAGGGAACTCATCGCACTCTCTTTTGCTCAACGCTCAGTGCAATTGCTAATTGGGGAGATAATCGTATGAACCGGTGCTTTAAGACTGATCAGAGTATTTTTCTGATCTTTATGGATGTATTTATTTCAGTCTATTTCTCAGACCCAGTCACCTGTGAGTCGACTAAAAGAGTGCAACTGAACAAAATTTTATGCCTCTGAATTTACTGGGGAGTCGACGAGTGGCAGGGAGTAGTACAAAATATTTTCCTCCTTCAACTACACAACTAAAATGTTTACCCAGATGCTTTACCTTAGAAACTAATAGGCATCAGTGGGCTCACTGTCATTTTGATCACAATTTTATTTTCAAACACACTGCTTGAAGAAATTTGATAAAAATAACCTAGCAAGAATTTTTTCTCTCAGCTATCTTTAAATGCCCTTTGATTTTGGACAGATTTTGAGTATGAGCCAAGTATGTGAATAGTACTTAGAGTCTCAATTAGTAATGCTCTTGGAAAGTTTAGCTTTTACTACTATCCAGAGTCAATGAAAGCAGGCCTGTTCTCTTGCCTACACAGAGATATCAACAGATAAAATAGGATTATATTTTAAGACAGCTTATATCCTGCCTTAATTTAATGTGGTAAAGATTTTAAAACACTCTAGATGAGTTGAGTAAATTTCCTTCAACAAAAGATAAAAGAGATATAAATATATTCCTTTAAATGATTGTGATCAATTTATTAATGCAAAGCAAAAATTGCAGCAAAAATGTCATTCTCAGTATTTACAAGCATGAAAAATGCAAAATATAAAAATAAAACTATCACATTTGATATACTTAGTGCAGAATTCACCCAACCAATGAAGATTTGTTGCACCTAGTCAGTGCCTTTACTTAGTTTGTGATGCCTTTTCCAGCTACTTCCCTTGGCAGACAGGCCAGAAGCCACATTGCTCTTGATCACACTGCCTGTAGGAGCACAGCGGTGCCTGTACAGGACTGTGGTGTGTCACTGCTAACATCTTTGTTAGCGAAGTCCTACATCCTCCCTAGTCTGCTGTACTGTGTGAACTCTGGGGATGCAATCAGGGTTTGTACAGGAGCAGATACAGCTTGCACTGCTCCGGAGTAGACCCCTCACCGTGCTGTCCCTAGAGCTCCGGTGGTCACCTAAGTGGAGATGGGCAATCTTTTCATTTTAGAAGAAATCATCATACTTCTCACAATATCCTGTCAGTCCCACCTCCTGCTTGTTTGATTTTCCAAGGCATGAAAATGTGTGTTAATTAGCAACATGGAATACCAAGATAGTAAGTTCTTAGCAGAAACACTTTCAATTGTTAACTCTATGGATTCTATTTTATCATAAATATTCCAGTTAGGTTATGCATTTATTTCGGTATTCCACAGTTCACAAAGTCCTAAGTTACAGATAATTTCATGGTAAAGAAAAATATTGCACAAATAAACTATGTTTCCTTTTGCAGTGACCTATCATTCAAAATAGAAGAAAGGATTTCGTTGGAAGAAATCGGAACGGTAACATTTCACAGCATGAAATAAAAATAACTAGAAATTAAGGCCGGGC
>NW_012101587.1:8287108-8307188 GCF_000951045.1 Mandrillus leucophaeus | reverse complement strand
TATATATATATATATCAGGCTCTTCAGTTGACTTCCTTCCTATGGAAGTTTTAGGGTCCAAATGGCTGTTTCTTTTGAACTCCATCTGCCCTTTTCAGACCAACCTGTTATTAATGCTGAAACTGTATGCTTCACTGATACATTTGTTTCTATTTAACTGAAGATAGTGAATACCTTTAAAACCTAAACTACTTTTAGGTAAGAGAATAGATACAGTGAGAAAATGCCTTTAGGATTACTAGAATCTGTTTGGTCTATTTTAAACATTTTATGAGGCATGTTCAAAATGTTAGTATTATATATACCAATGTTGAGCCGTTCAGTAAACAGATACTGGTTGAACAGCTACTAGGTACTAGCAATATCAATAAATAAGATGAAGACTACTGACCTTGTGGCTCGTACATTATGGCAGGACAAGGGGACAATAATCAACATCCAGGATATATGCACAAACGATGCATGATACTAGAATGTGATCCATGTGTGAGAAAGTAGGCAATGGAAAGAAACATTGTGATTGCGGGTGTTAGGCACGCAGGAAATACCACCAGGAAAGCAGTCACTGAGAAGAGATATTTGAATAAAATACTTGAAGGTAGTGAGGGAATTTATGCAAAGAATAGCTGGGAGGCCGACACTGTAGGCAGGGAAACACCTGGAACAAAGCCCTAAGTCAAGGTGGTTCCTGTCCCAGAAACAATGAGAAGTCAGGGAAGCTGGAGCACAGTTGGCAGAAAGGAGAAGCAGGGGTTGAGGACAGAGGTGATTTGGCTCCAGTTGCAAGGAGCCTAGTAAAGCAAGGTTACAACTTTGACTGCTCCTGAATGGGAACAGAGAGTCACAGGAGGAGTTTCCACAGAGGAGGAGTCTGTTTTACGTTTTGAGCCTCAGCCTACTAGACTGAGAGTAGAAGATAGAGAGGCAAGAGGAGAAGCAGGAAGACCTCTGAAGTATTTTGGTAATCCACATATTTTTTATTTATCCTGCACTAAATCCTAGATGACTATGAGAAAGTTAAAATATTCATAGTGTAGCTCATTCACGAACTCTGAAGAGAAAAAGTAATTGTGTTCTTAAATAATAATGTCTTACATATATGTTAATAAGAAACAATGCTCCTAATTAAAGTGGAAGGTGATTCAAAATTATTTTGGGAGAGAGAAGAAAATCATAAAACTGAAAAGTGTTTTAGATAAATGAGAAGTTATTCTAAACATGTACTCTGTGTAAGTAAAAATATACCAGTGTGTTTTAGACACTAACTTAAATAAAAGTTTCAGGGACATTTTCAATTTCTTTTCTTTAAATGATCTAAAATAAACCACAATGAGCAAACTAAGATGTGTGTAGATAGGTTCAACATGGTTTATCCAACAGTTATTATTAAACATTTTTAAACAAATTAGAGTTAAACAGCAATCACTAAGTGCCTACAAAGAAACGATTTCATTAAAATGATACTTAGCCTCAAGGCCATCTTTCATATTTGTATGACAAAGGCAGATGGAGAAAATGGAGCTGTCCTTCACACTCCTGCATACTCCATCATTAGATACATGACCACTGAGCAGGCGCCTGAAACTTGAAGGAGGCAGTACTTTTTATCTCAGGGAAATTCCCAGATAACGGCTCACATGACTTCTCACACTCATATTTCCAAGAGAAGTACAAATCTGATTGGTCAGACACAGCACCCAACACAGTCCATCCCTTGTGCATTTTGGATCAACTTCCTTTAGTAAGACACCCCAACTGGGAACATCTTCTCCAAGATTCTATTTGGTTTCCTTTCTTGGGGAAATTTACAACAGAAAGGTTAGAGAGAAAACACACAACCCATATGCTCCAAATAACATCAACTTAGGTGAATCGGTGGGCTGGATGGAGGGCTAGTATGGAGGTCCATGCTGCCTTCACTCATATGTTGGACACTTTGGCATAAATGTCTGGAAAGTTGGAGTGTGTGAATGCTCTCACACAGGATGCAAACCTGTGGCTCCTCCGGCATGGTGGGTCCAGCATCACAGAGGGAATGTTCTAAGAAACCTAGGTGGAAACTTCAACCTCCTTATGATCTAACTTCAGAAGTTCCAGAATGTCAATTCTGCCACATTCTATTGGTCAAGCAACAGGCTACATCCATCTCATATTCAAGGGGGAGGAGAATGAAAGTTAACCATTCAATGGGAAGAATAACAAAGTGTGTGTGACCATGTTTAATATACCACAGTCTGGCCACAGATGATTTACATTTCTCCTACCAGCAAACTACCCTCCTCTTTTTACATCCCTCAAAAGTCTCAGCCCAGAATATAGATGTCAAGTCTGGGACTGTGGTGTGTAAATAAGATCCATGTGGTCCTTCACAAACAACTCCACAAGCATAGTCTAGTTCCTCTCTATTTGGAAACCCGTAGATTGATAAGTTATATTCCCCACCCGTGTCCAAAATCCAGTGCACAGATGGGTATAGGATCATTGTAAGATACCCTCTATGAAAAAGGGCAAATCACAAGGGATATAGCCACCACTGATCTATAGAGGTCAGTAGTTCCTGCATTAGGGCTTAGCCCTGTCCTTGGGAATAATGCATGGCTGCATTTGGTTCTTGCTCCTGTCATCCTTCCTTTTCAATAAGACAAACAAAACAACAGTGTTTTTAATTGATCAGGCTCTTTGGTTGACTTCCTTCCTATGAAAGTTTTAGGGTCCAAATGGCTGTTTCTTTTGAACTCCATCTGCCCTTTTCAGACCAACCTGTTATTAATGCTGAAACTGTATGCTTCACTGATCCATTTGTTTCTATTTAACTAAAGGTAGTGAATACCTTTGAAACCTAAACTACTTTTAGGTAAGAGAATAGATGCAGTGAGAAAATACCTTTAGGATTACTAGAATCTGTTTGGTCTATTTTAAACATTTTATGAGGTATGTGTGAGCTTAAGACTCTTAGAAGCCCTATTAGGTCTTTCTGAGGTATCAACAAAGGGTCTTACAAATAGATCCTTGGGATCTGTATCTGAGGTCATTTATGACTTTGAGGAAGTTTTCTTTTTTTTTCCAGAAAGAAAATGAGGATGAGAAGCAGTTTTATTTTCACACCTAGCATGTCTTCACTTCTTTATATTTCCTCTAAATTCTCCATAAAACCTGTACAATTATTTCTCGGGCTGATCTCTGTGCCCTCATATTTTATGACAGACAGCTAAAAGAAACCATTTGACACTGTCTGCCTCTTTCTTGGAAATATTCCCAGTCAAATTATAAGACACCTTTTCTATTTATCCTCCCGCTGATGGTGGTCATTGGCCAAACTTCCCCACAGTATAAAATAGGTTCCATTTTCCTCCAGCCTTCAATAACATTTGCACAGTCTCCTTTATGTCTTCCCCAACAGTTCCCTTAAGTCCATCCAGATTCCACCATGAGCCCTGTTGAGCGTCTTTCAGCTTCTGTTAGCCTCTTGATCCCAATGTCAATGATGTTATGTTATTTTTCTCATTGCTGTATTCCACTTCTGGGTACCATATTCTGTTCTGGGTATCTATTGATAACAAACCATCACAAAATTAACCAGCTCAAAATAGCTGACTTATTATATCTCATGCATTTATGAGGCAGGTTTTGAGGTCTCAGCTGGACAAATCTTCTGTTTGATATGGAAATTCACTAGGGTCACATGCCAATATTTTTTTAGCTGGTCCAAAAGGTTGGCAAAAAGGTCATAGTTTCAGTATACCTGCAACCGCCTGGTGCAGGACATTCTTTATTGTGGGTGTTTATCTCCAAGCTGATGCCTCCACTGCAGCTCAAAAATGCTATGCTTTTCCTATAATAGCTTGGCCATCTCCAGGTGGTGTGTTATCTGAAAGCACCTGTGCCACTTTTTGTGTTTGTTTGCTTTCTGTAATCAGCGTTTCTCAGTCATATGCAACGATAATAGTCCAAAAGCTGTTTTTGTTTGTTTGTTTGTTTGAATGTAGTAACATTAATCCAGAACCCTAAGTGTTTACTTTGAAATTCTCTAATTAGACTTGCCATCATCTCCACCTGGAATATTTTCTGACCAGACATATCTTTAGCATACTATAAGATCAATCTGGTTATATGGTCTACATGGTTGAGCTGATTTTCTACTGAAACTTGGTCTTGTTGCAGACGTTTTTCCTTTTTTGTCCTCTCTCAAAAGTGGTAACTTTGTCTATCACCTCGTAAATGGGTCAAAAAATATTGGCAAGTGTAGAATATGTTGTCCCATAAATTAAATTGGCTTATCAAGATTGTTCTTTCTTAATAATCCGGCGAAGTTACTTGTCCTTTATTTAGAGAGAAGGTTTTTACATGCACCAGACTCCTGAACCACTACTAATAACTTCATGAATACAACAGGCCCCACGAACTCTGTCAGGTTTTTCTCCCACTCTCTGGAGCTTGTTTGTTGTTCCAAACCATCAACACATTTGTGTCATTTCTTGATCTTGGGTTCTTATTTGCTTGGTGTCTTTGACGGAGTGGATCATTGTGAAATCTTGTGGTGGACTCTCACACACAGATCATCTCTCCATATTCCCACATCATTTTCTGCCACCTTCATTCACCATCCACATAATTCATTTTGATATCATCTCCTGGTTCCTGCTGGTACCTGTTGGCTAGGTCCTGAAGCTTCGTCAGTATATAATTAATTTCTCCCCAACACTTTATTGGTCTGTTGGTCATGAAGAAAGTTCTCTGTAGGTCCAGAGTGGGACACAGATGATCTTTCAAGGCAGAGACAGTTTGATTGTCTTCAAGAAGGGCTGGCATAGAGAGAGGAGGTCATGAGCATTTAAAGAGGGATGAGCTATTGTGGAGGCCTGACAGATTCTAAGAAATCTGTGGTTTCAGTGTTTTAGGATGCATCAACTCAGATATTCTTAAAACTTTCTATGTGTTACTCCTTCCCAATCCAGGATACTTACCTAGACATAGGAATTTTCTGGAGTTGAGAATTGTACCTTCTCAAACCTTAATGCTAAAGGTAATTCCGACATGAGATGTACAAGATATATACATGGAAAACTGTAAAACTTTACTGAGAGAAACTAAAGTATAACGGAATAAAAGAAAAGATACATCTAATTTAGGATTCTATAAGAAAAGACTCGATATTGGTAAAATGTCAGTCCTGCTCAAATATATCTATAGATAGATGGATAGATAGATAGATATCTGTTTTGGTAGATAATTTTTAAAAATCCTAATATTTGTATGGAAATGACCTAAAATAACTAATAACCAAAACAAGATGTAAAATACAAGAACAAAATTGGATAGTTAAAATGATCTTATTTCAAGACGGCAATGAAACAACACTCATCAAGAGTTTGTGGTATTGGAATAAAGTTAGTTCATAGATAAACAAAACCGAATACAGTTTCTGCACATATTTATACGTATGTGAACAATGAGTTTTAGACAAACTGCAACGCAATATGATAGAGAAAGAATACGACATTAAGCGCATGTTACTTAAAAACTGGACACTTACGTGCATAACATGAATTTTGATCCATACATCATACCTACATAAATAAACTCAAAGAAGATCATAAACCTAAATTTAAAATTTAGAACAATGATTTAAAAAACAAAAACAAAAACCTCTGGCCTTGGGTTAGACAAATATGTTGTAAGTATAACACAAAATGCATGATTCTTAACAGAAAAGATATAGCAAATTAGACTTCATCAAAACTAAAAACTTTGGCTCTTCAAAATAAAATAAAAATCCTGCCAGAGAGGGGCAGAAATATTTGCAACACACACATGTGATAAATATGAACCCACGATGTATAAAATTCCACAATAAGCAAGTAAACAACCCAATTATGAAACAGGCAAGAGATCTGAATAGAGATTTTACCAAATATATAAAGACAGCATATAAGGACATGGAAATATGTCTTGACTTCATTAGTAATTACAGGAAGGAAAATCAAAACCACAATGAGATGTCAGTAAATCTGCATTAGAATACCTATAATTAAAAAGACAGACCATACCAAGTACTGGTGAGGATATGGAAGAACTGAAAGCCATACCCTGTTGGTGAGAATGTAAAATGTCACGAACTACAGAAAACACATGGACAATTTATTTTACAAAGAATAAATAAATAAATAAATAAAACTAAACATGTGACTGTCATGAAGCAGCCACTCCAGGAACATGAGTCTAAGAATAATGACAGGACATGGCACGCAAAGACCTGTGCAGAAATGCTCAATGCATCTTTATTTGTTATAACCTGTAAACAATAAATAACCAACAAAAAGTGAGTGGATAAACAGATTATGATACACCTAGACAATAGAATACTATAGAGCAATAAAAATGATCGAATTAAATAATTGTTACACAAAACATGAATGAATCTCAAAATAATATGTTCCATAAGAGATGCAAGACAAAAATACATAAGCTGTATTATTCCATTTAAAGAAAACTGTTAAGATGGAAATTAATCTTTAGTGGCATATGTTTACTTCTAAAAGTGAAGTGAAGGAAGGGAAAAGGATGGACTATATACAAGAATAGAAGAAAACAAGTTTGTATAATGAATATTTCCATTTGCTTCATTACAATGATGCTTTCACTGGTGTGTGTGTGTGTGTGTGTGTGTGTGTGTGTATGTTTAATGTCAACTGTGTCTTCATACATTTGCTTAAAACCTAAAATAACAGAAGTCAAAAAAAAAACACTATCTGGATGAATCGTCCTATATTTTTCTCCAAAAAGTTTACACTTGTCTCTTCAACACCTAATTCAAAAGGTGTCTTTTTGAGAGATTCATATTTACTGATTTTCTGATACATTCTACTTAATTTTCATGGAAACAATTATCTCTTCTTGCATCCATAGTTAATAAACTTATGAAATATTCAGCTCAACTTCAAAATAGCAATAACAAAGTCAGCCGACATAATCAGGTTTTGAACAAATGCAACTGAATCTTCGTGAGCATGTAACTCAACTGTTATGTTCAATAATATACACACTCTAGAGAGTCATCTACATGCTATAAGAAGCCAGCCTTTCTTAGGCATCAGTAAGCATATTTTACATGCAGATTGATGATAGACCAGCAAGAAATTTGAATAGAATGTAATTGGGAAATGTTCTATTATACTATGGTTTATAGTGTCATTAAATATAGACTTAATATTTTCATTAAAACATTGACTTAGTTTTTACGATGCAACACTTGCTTCTATTGCTCATTAATCATTTTCACCTTCTTTTAAAATTATGAAAACTAATTCATCATAGTGGTCCAGTGTTCAAAGAAAATGCTAAGTTCTCTCTAATATGTATGCATTCCACAGTTATTATTTAGAACCCATATTCAGTCAATTTTTAAGAACCTGTACTATCACACATGGAATTGGAAATGAGGGCACTACAACATTCCATTTTTAACATACTCCAAATCATAAGGAAGAACCAAATATGTTCAAATAAATTTTTGAAAGCCAAATCACTTCCTGAATCACTTAATTCCTTGAAAAAGCAGCTATGCTTTGCACAAATTAATGCTAATGGTTAATTCCCTTAAATGACTAGGCTACATTGAAAAGCAGCAAGAAAATAATTTTAAAAATACCCATATGCTTTCAATAAAAATGCATGTTTCAGTACTTTTCTGCCATTTCCAGTTTTTTTTTCAATAAAAGAGTTGCCAGGGGAACCTCATACTAAACAAAAACTGCTGTCAAATGTCATCATTAAAGTGAGCTAACATTACCCCTGGGATTCCTCTCTTGGAGGCTCTATTCATTATTTTCTAAATCTGTAAAGCTATCATTTCCAGGGTTTCTTTTGGGTACTGGCATAAAAAGAAACAATCATAATTTGTAAGATTGTGGGGGAAAAATACTCTTCCCCTCCCAAGAAGTGCTGTTCTCAAAGAAGTGAAAGATTACAGTGTACATCACCCATCATTCCCTCACATGGAAATATATACTGTTGCTTATCAGTTGCTTTCAAAAGAAAAGAAAACATTTTGAAACTAAGTTCAAGAAAACTTTTTCATAACTGTGGGACAGCATAACCTATTGATCTATAACAAAGGAAAAGACTCAAGATGGAATTTTTTTCCTCATTTTATTACTTGCTTCTGTGGGTTGAATTGTCTCTGAGAAAAATGCTGAGTCCACAAGAAAGTACAAATTGCCCCACTAATAAAAACTCAGAGCTGGAAAGGAATCCAATACGGCCCTAAAGAAAAGCTTGGAACAAGGAAAAAGAAGTCAAGGAAGAGCATGTCGTTTGCTATCTTTGATCTAATATTCTGTAACTTCCAAGTTGGATATGTATAAATGGAGAAAGTGTGAAAGCTAGAGGAGGAATGTAGAGAGGACATTGCTGGGACACAGACTTTGAAGTCAGACTCAAAGTTCACGCTGTTAGGTTTGTATTTTCTAGATCACTTTATCTGGATGTCTGTAAATGTTACTTTTCTTTGTATAACTTTTGTTTTAATTTCAAAAGTGGAGATAATAGGGTTGCTGGACAGTAATAGTCCTAGGAAATAATATAGTGACTCCAAGCTGAAAACTAGGAAATGTTTAATAACTGGTAGATGCTACTAATATTATTAACATCATTGCCAAAGTTTACATTAGACAGAAAAAAGGATTACTCCAAGTAATCCCTTTAAATTTTAATTGAATAATTTAAAAATGCTAAAATTGTTTAAGCAATAAAGTCACCATACTAATTTATGCAATTAGGCTATTATGTAGCAAAGTACTTGAAGTGATAGTCAATGCATGTAAAACTGAATGCTGTCTTGCAAGGAAATAACATCATTGGAAATGTGGCTACAATTATGTAGAATCAGTCCATTAAAATGTTGGTTGGATCATCTCTTTTTATTACTTATAATAAAAGATTTTAGTGCAGAAAAGCTTCAGATCATAGAATATTATAATGAAGCTAAAATTATTTTTCACCATCAAGATACCTCCTAAGTCTTACCATTGCCTAGTTTTTCAGTGTGATCACTATTAACTCAAATATTGAGGTGTAATATCTCAGCAATCTGCACCAGGAGGGAATTCTCAGGTTTTCTATGTTGTACTTGAAAATGAAGTTTTTGTTGAACTTCTGCAGTTTTGATAAGATCATTTTTAAGTGAGAACATTGCAAAAATGGAAATGAGAGAACTGGGAATTGTGAGACTCTTTCTTCAGAAAACAACCATAAGCTACAGGAAGATCAAATAGAACACTCGACATACAAAGTGAGAGAGCAACAGGAAATGGTGGTAGGAGGGTAGGTTAGCTGTAGTCTATCAACACTGCAGATCTAAGTTCAAATAATACTTAAGATAACACCAAAATTCAATTCTTTCTTCTGAGGGGTTTGGAAATAGATAAAAATACATAAAACTGACTTATATTTTAACTATTTCTCTGTATATTTAAATTCAGGCTATCTGGAACTAAAATAAAATTTTGCCAAAGAGTAATGAGAGAGCACTTTATTATATAATGATGTTTACATTTAAATACTTTTTCTTACTATTCATAAAAAATATGCAAAACCAAGTCAGACAAAATTATTGATATATTAGCGTGTATAGTTCCAATTTTAATTTAATTGATAAAAATTTTTCTTAGTACTAAAATCATGTACATAGTGGTTTTACTAGTAGTGGTAGTGATTTACATCATTTTCATTGATCCATCATCTGGTTTCTAGCTGGCCAGCGGCCCATCCACCTCTCTGTTCTTATCAAAATTAAGGGCTAATCTGAACAAAAAAATGCTTAAAATTTTCAACGTGGGAATTTGTAATTTCTTGCAGTTTCATATTGTTTAAAACGTTGATTTATTTGCGTATCATAAGACTTTCCCAGATAAAAAGCACTGCATTTTCCTGTTCTGTTTTGGAAGACAGATATATGATTATCACAATGCAGGGTACAATGTAGGCCATGAATTTTCTTTTTTATTATTGTTTGTTTCCTTTCACCCATAATAAGATAAAGGCTGGGGTTTTTGTTTATTTTGTTTCCTGCTGTTCCCCCAATACCTGAATCAGTGACTGACACCTAGAAGGTGATAGATAAATGGCTGCTGGAGGAATATATTCCTCCAGCAGCACTCAGGCAAATGAATTTGACACCCAGCTAGCACAAAAAGAATCTAGTTAGGATGGAAATACAGATGGTGAGTTTTATTGATGACACTGACCTGTGAGAGCCACATAATGAATTGTGACGCTGTAGAGAGGGCACGATATCTGCTGTGGCTTGTCCTGAATACCAGTGTTGCTGACTTGTTTGGCTGCAATTGCCCTCAAAATTGCCTTCAGAAGCAGTAGAGTCAATACCTTCCTCATGAGCACAACATTGTTCACTTTTCCTCATGTCTCACATTTTTCTTCTGGTTTAAGAATCACGAGAGACTTTTCAGTGTTAGAAATGTACAAGTGTTAGAGAATGTGAGCAGTGCATGTGTACACAATACTTACCTCTCCCCAACAATGATTCTGGTGACTGTATTTCCATTATTAGTAAAGGTGCCCTAATTTAGGTCTGATTCATATTTTTGCTAGATGATTGCAATAAACATTTTAACTTACATTTTATTATCTATCAGAGGACACTTTTCAAAATATTCCATATATGAATGTATTTTCAAATTGTAATATATTAGTATAGTTATGTCAATATATTGTGTAGTAATTAAGTATGCTTACAGAACAACTCTTTTTGCTATTTTATAATTTTAATGCTGTCCTCTATGGTTTATTGTATACAGAGTGATTAGACAACTGGTCATTTTTTATTATAAAATTCTACTAGAAAATATTATCCCTTTCAAAATATTGAACATAACTGATATGGTTTGGCTGTGTCCCCACCCAAATCTCATCTTGAATTGTAGTTTCCATAATCCACACATGTGGGAGGGACTCAGCGGGAAGTAATTGAATCATGGAAGTGGGTCTTTCCCCTTGCTGTTGTTGTGATAGCGATGGTCTTATAAAGGGGAATTCCCTACACAAACTCTCTTGCCTGCCACCATGTAAGATGTGCCTTTGCTTCTTCTTTGCCTTCCACCATGATTGTGAGGCCTCCCCAGCCATGCTGACGTGTCAGTCTATTAAACCTCTTTCCTTTATAAATTACCCAGTCTCAGGTATGTCTTTTTTAGCAGCATGAGAACAGACTAATACAATAACATATCCAATAAAGATGTTTTAAAAATAAAGAAAAATAAGCCCAATATTAATTAGAAATAGATACAAGTAGATATGTATATAATCTTTAGTTAAAGAATGTTAATGTGTACAATGGTAAAGACAGAATAACATAAGAGCAATGGTGTTAACTCTGTGCAATGAAGTACTGCCATGTGCCAAAACAGAGCATACATTACGAAGGAAAAGTTAAAAATGTGGGCAAGATAAGGTGTTACATTTTCTGGGCTTTTCTTAGAAGCACATGATACATATTTATATATTTATATACATATACAGACAAAAATAAAAGAAATTGATGAAAGGAATGTAGAAAAAGTAAAACTCAGAATTATGCAATAGCATTGAAAGAAGAGTACCTAGTCATTTGCTTCAAGTATTGTTTCTCTCTAATCATTAAGAAAGACACGAAAATTAATTGGAGGCAGCTGTATTCTCTAAAGCCTGCTGATTCGCTATCAGTCATTTACACTGGAAAAATAAATGATGCCCAAATATAAAAGACATTTTCATCTTTTATTTTATTATATTTTTCATTTCACTATTTTGATTTCCCTTATTATTTTACTCTCTCTTAAAAAATCTTAGTTTATTATTGTTTATGTTTGTCAATTATTTTACTTTAGGATTATTCTTCCTGTTTACTTTCTCTAAACCAATGCATACTAGATGTCAGGGTCTATGAATTCAAAAGAAGCTCACCTCACCCCATCAATTAATTGCATTGCTATATCATAGCAACTGAAAGATGTAAGCAATAAAATAAGGAAATTTGAGTATTTGGGAATCCCTGTACCAAAGACTTCAAAAAATAATTTCCACAAATGGAAATTAAAAAGATAAGTATAATCAATTGACTGTCTGATTTGCTTATGTAATCCACAGGAAGATATTCCTGAAAAACTACATCTTGGCCAATGGAAAAATGCCATAGCACAGCTATGGTATCGTGGCATTTTCAGTGGGTTACCATTTTCTGCTTAGACTTTGATATATATTTTTGCTCCTAATGTCACAGGTTGGGCGGTGGGGAGAGAAAAATTCATATGACAAAGAATAGTAAGATTAAAGTGATGTCTGCAGAGCCAAAGGGAAACTCAATCCTTTCCAGGTTAAGAAGAGATAGTGTGTGGTAGAACCCATTGGCCATCCAGTAAATCCTCAGTACACTTAAAGTAAACAAATATTATTGTTTAAATAAGCATCAACCTTTAAGGAGTTGCAATGGAAAACTCACAAAAAGTCCAGATCAGAATGGCACAAAATTAGAATACACACTTAACAACTACTGTGACTACTGGTAAGGACAAGGAAATAAGGATCTATGTGGAATCTGAAAATAACAATTCTGTGTTTTCATCAGATTCTTCAGGAGGAAACCCTGCACTTTTTAAACCTTTTAAATTTTAATTTTTATGGGCACATAGTAGGTGTATATATTTATGAAGTACATGAAATGTTCTGGTAGAGGCATGCAATGTGTAATAATCCCATCATGGGGAATGGGGTATTCATCCACTCAAGCCTTTATCCTTTGTGTGTCAAACAATTCAATTACACTCTCTTAGTTATTTTAACAGGTACAATTAAATTAATATGGACTATAGTCACCCTATTGTGCTATCAAATACTAGGTTCTATTCATTCTTTCCAACTTTTTTTTGTTCTCATTAACCATCCCCAAATCATCTTGCTTTCTTTTTAAAACATCCTCAAAGAACAGCTCAAGGTGGTATTCAACATCAGATCGCTAACATTTGGGTCCTATTAAGAGTAATGATGACTGTGAATTCCATGATATGAATAATCATGTGAGTAGAACGGCTCCATGCGTTCTTTTCCAATAGTACTATATTTGTGTGTTTATATCTATGTGCTTCATATTCATATGCAGAAAAAATAAATCGTATTTTAATTCTGATTTTCCATCATTTTCAAAATCAACATGTTTAAGAAAAAATAGGGCAAATGCAGTTCACTTCTGTGCTTCTGATTAAAATAAAAAGTATAAGGACAAGAAAGAATATCTTCTGTAACTCTGATATTAAACTGTAAAACTATTAAAGGTACTCAAATTTATTTGCAATGCAAATACTGTCCATACTGTTAATGCCTTACTCCACAAAATATTTCTGCAAAATGACTAAATTTTAAAATTGTTTTTAAAGTTTAATAAACATTGGGTTATATAAAAACAGTTCCTATGGTAAATAATCTTTTAAATGCCCATATATTCATGGTTTAAATCTCAACTTGTAAGAGAATGAATGGGAGATGGCAAGAAATAGCTATCCTAACTAGTCAGGATATGATTCTGAGTCAAGCTAAGCCTTCTTATAAATTCCAAACACATAATGTTTAACCATATAAAATATGGCAAACACGTTTTTTCTTTATTGCATTTATTTCAGAAGGTAGTCATGAATTTTTCCAAATGTTTAGAGTTGTCTGAAGGAAACACACACTTTAAAAAGGTTTATTTTTCAAGCCATTGTTATTTCAAGTGAGTTAAATGCCGATTTTGGTTGAGAAAATATAGCTATAAATACAAAAAGGCATATAAAGCCATACTCAAAAGCCAGACGAACTATATTAAGTCCAAAATATTATCAATTTTATTCCCTTGAATATGTTTCCAAATATGATTTGTTCAAAGATTATTTTCTGGTTGAAACCCAATTTCTATTTAGACGGAGAAAAAGTTCTTATGGAGAATACAATACAGCAAAATTGCTTTAAATTATACCTACTAGTATACTGGCATTTTGCTAGGAAAAATCAATGGCAGCAACCAATTCTTTACAACAGTTTCATTAAATATTACCTATTGGTCTGAAATTTTCTTTTTCTAAAGTTAAAGGAAAAGAACACTTGTATTTTGTTTAGATTGACCAACTACCAGCTTCAATTAAAATTCTTAGCTGGAAACACTCACTCTAAGGTCAATGAAATCAAAATAAGATATTACTTATCCTACTCTAAAGCAATAGCTGGGGCTACTGGAATTACTTTGGTACCTTAATAGCTGGCACGTTTATATTCTGTTATTGTCATTCATGCATATGCAAAATTTGGAAAAAATACATAAAACATGTTTTGTTTATTTATTTAGTAATTTAAATAAATCATGGTGAGAAATATATTTGCTCAGAGTTTTCTTTTTAATTCTCAGGAAGACTCAGTACATCATCTCGGTTTTTAACCTCTAAAGTGATAATTTTCATTATTAGTTCAAACATATATATTGGATTCTAGTGTTGTTCTGGGCAATGGTGAAACCATGCTGAATTACAGAATGGTTAAACAAATCGATTTGGCCTCTTTAATTATAAAACTTATAATTATATTATGACATTTGTAATTTCATCATTGTAAAGCAACCAATTAAACAATTGGAGAAAGCAACTGATTAAACAATTTTACGAATAAATATAAGACGGAAACTCTGAGAATAATATCACAGAAAGTTATGCTGTGCTATAAGGCCATACAATGAGACTGTGGACCGAAGTTTAGAAAGACTGGGAGAAAATTTCTCTGAGAAAGTGATGGTGAGGTGCTGAGTGTTCGACGAAAAGCAGGAGGTAACGAAGCAAGTAGTCGGTTCACTGCTTCAGGATTATAGAGTATAGGACACATAGTTGCTAGAGAAGGACCAGTGAGTATAAAGAGGGTAGGTTTGGCCATGGTGTGAGAAAACACTGAAGAGTCCCTAGAACAGTAAGCCAACACCGGCCACAATAATATTTTGATCCTTAGTCAAGAGCAATTGTAATTACAAGAGAGTTTTTGACATAATCAGATCTGCATTTTGAAAAAGGCATCACTACGGTCATGTAGAAAATAATAGGTATCAGTCTTCTGCTCCATAGCGCTACGGCTTCCTCAGTGGGCTGTCATTCAGGCCAACAGGTGACACATCCAGCCTCTGTTACTTTCCAACTTGGACTAAAAGTTGTCCAGGATGTCTGGTTTCCCACATTGCTTCAAAAAGTGACCCATGCTGCACTTTGGAATTACAGGGGTTTAAATCCACATGGAGAAAAATTTGGTCAAGGGGAAGTAGGAACAGGAGGCAGCTGAAGTCAACAATTCCCTGTTTTCTCTTTTTCATGTGCTACTCACAGATACGATTTCAAGCCTGTGCAGCAACCACTAGCAGGCAAATACCTGTCAAGTGACCTGTGCTTCTGTGGGCTTATTTAGAAGCTAAGCTTAAAGTAGCAATATCAGACTCACATGGCTTCCCAGAGCTCCCTAACTCACCTCCTTCCCTCTCATCTTCATATTTGTTTTGCATCTCCAAAATGAAGTATGATTTCATCCTTGAGACAAACTCTGCCTTCCAGAAAAGATGAAAGTTATACATGTTTTTATAAACTGAAATCAACAACACTCAAGATAAATTGCACATGGAAATAAACACGGAAAAAGCTTAAGTGATGGGGAGGACAAAGATGACAACAGACAGAGATAACGCTGGGCAGGACTAGCTTGCGGAACGTAGGACGAATAATGTCTTGGACATGCTGAATTGAGCGGGATGGAAACATATATTGGGAGTCTGGCAGATAGGCGGTGGCAGGAGACACAGAAGTGTGTACCTGCATATATTCAGTGAATGCAGCCCTCATGGCTGGTGTCCCTGCTTAGGACGATGCAGGAAAATGCCCCAAAGCAGTCAGCAAGGTGTTCCAACTTGCACCAGTTGAATAAAGCCTGATGCTGCTGCACATCGTCCAGCACCAGAAGAAAAAGATAACTTGATCCATTAATTAATTAAAATGAAATCAAATAAATAAAGATCAGTGCTGTCAAAGTAAAAAATTAACAATTGTGAAATTTAGGTGAAGGATATAGGGGAGTCTGTGCTTTCATTCTTTCAGCATTTCTCTAAGTTTATTTTATTTAATAAAAATGAAAAGGGAATGTAGTTAACCTTAGAGCTTACTATTCTACTATTAATTTAGAAGTACACTAAAAATGACATGCTATATATATACACACACACAGACACACATATATATGTAGACATATATATATGCGTGTAGACATACATATATATGTACACACAAATATATATGTCTAAAATCAGCCTAGTGAAAGCAGTTTTGTTAAAGAGATGGTGATCAGTTTGAGTGTGTGGAAGAATATGTGAAAAATGAGGAAAAACAGACTTTTCTAAAAAAACATTTCTAAAAAGTCTTTAGAAAAAATTGGTTATAGTATGTACAAAAATGCCTTTAAAAAACTAACAGATGCTACCATAATAATTCAATGTTAACAAAAATATTGTTAGACATCATGGAAAAGATAAATTGAAGTTGTAACCTAATACATAAATTTTTAAAATCTGTGAAATATTTTTGTACAGTTGTCGATAATAGCCACCCTACCCAAAAAAATAGAAAAGCTACATCATTCATATTATATAATCCCACTATACAGTACATATCAGACAAACCTTTTAGCAAAATTACAAAAGCCTAATATATTTAAAAATAAAATTAATTATATGTTAGAAGACTTATGGTTAGAGTATCCCAAAGGACAATAGTTTTAGAGAAGAATATGATTAAGAACTTTCATATTAATAGACCTCAGAACTAGCTGTTTAAAAGACAGATCTATTCTAATAAAGATGGCAGTTTCAATTGGTGCCTGGTCAATGTCTAATCACATATTTTAATAGCTACTTAATGAGTAAAATAATACAAAATGTCTTGTAAGATTTGGGAATCAGTCGTCGTATTAAATGAAATACTTGCATTTCATTACATTTCACTGTAATGAAATGGCATTTAGAAAACCTGTCAAAATTAATATAAAAGGCATTGCCTTGTTCCAGTTAGGATTTTGCTTAATAAAAAATTAATCCTTATAATCAAAGTTATTTTTGCCCAAATCATTCAAACGAATTATTTTGAGCAATGAAACATCATATACTTGCAAATAGTAACTATGACAGTTTAAAAGAAGAGTGTCTAAGTATTCCTTCCCAATCAGGTTATGAAACCAAATACGAAAATTGAGGTGAAACCTTGTCTATCAAAGCCATTATATTTTAATACAACGTAAAACATCTGAGGAGGAATTTATCATCTGAAAACATATATTATAAACTTTCTTCTCTCTCCATTCAATGTTTACCGTGTGAATCAAAAGAGTTTAGAATTTTATAGATGCAATTAGCATATGACTTTACCTACAATTTTTACCAGGTTAAACCTTGTCTGTCTCCCATAACATCTTGAATAAGCATTAGTGCAAAGAGGAACTTTTAGTATCCAAAATTCTCTAAATTAACAACCTCTCACTCATTGACCAAAGACTGTAATTTATAATAAATATAAGTCAATACCTACGTAAACCAAAAGTAAAATTCTAACTGCCCCACCAGCCATCTGAATGGACCCCTTCTCTTGCCCAAGAAAATTCCAAAGTTAATTTGAAATATATAACTATTAGATACTGGGCTTACTACCTGGGTGATGAAATAATATGTACAACAAACTTCTGTGACACATGTTTATCTATGTAACAAACCTTCACATGTACCCTAAACCAAAAATAAAATTTAAAAAAAGAAAAAGAAGAAACGAATTCAGGCCATGAGGGAAGCAGATATTGGACATGCTTCATTATATCCTTCTCCCTTTGGGAATTCAGGAAACGTCAACCAGCACTAACATCAACAAAGTCTTAAGTCTGATAAGCATCTACAATTCATTCTCCCTGAAGCCTGTTACTTGGAGGCTTCATCTGCACGATAAAACCTTGGTCTCCACAACCCCTTATCATAACCCAGACATTCCATTCTATTGATAATAACTCAATCAATTGACAATCAGAAAAATTTAAATCTACCTATGACCCAGAGGCCCTCATTTTGAGTTGTCCTGCCTTTCCAGATAAAACCAATGCAAATCTTAAATGCATTGATTGATGTATTGTGTGTAAAAGTAAACTGTATCCTGACACCTTGGGCACATGTCATCTGGACCTCCTGAAGCTGTAGCAACAAAGCCATCCTTAACTTTGGCAAATAAATTTTCTAAATTGATTGAGACCTGTCTCTGAAAATTTTGGGTTCACACCTATACTGTGTTTATTAGCTCATTAGTATATTTGGGCTATAACTTTAGTTTTTAAAACTATACATTCTACCCATAGCAATTGTGTCAACTTTGAAAGTGTTCCTCTCATATTTTCTAATACAAGGAGCATAATTAATGGCCTAGCTACTGTGCTCAAATCCATCACTGCCATCACATCAAGGTCATGCTTTGCGTGAACTGTTCTCTAACCAGTGATTGAGCACACCAGGTAAGTAAGGCAAAGCCTTTCCTGTAAAACAGAAGATTCCTCAAACATGGAACTATGGCTCAAGGATTCTCCATAGCCTTGCCAAGATTTTACTAAAA
This sequence comes from Mandrillus leucophaeus, assembly GCF_000951045.1. Lineage (NCBI taxonomy): Eukaryota > Metazoa > Chordata > Mammalia > Primates > Cercopithecidae > Mandrillus > Mandrillus leucophaeus. The sequence continues at coordinate 8,288,508 of NW_012101587.1, read as the reverse complement.
CTATCCTACAACCTACAATCCCACTTTTCTGCATAGAAGTCTGGCCAGCATCATGGTCCGACAACTAATGTAGCCTATTCTACTTCCCTCCTTGTTTCATTTCCTAGGACAATACCCGAATGCATTTCTTGCAAGTTTAATTCCATCTTGGTGCATGCTTCTTGAAGGACCGGTACTGGTGTTGCACTTGTGATTTAGAATAGCATCGTGAAAATGTCTGTAACTTAGAATCTTAGACCTACAAATCTTTTTAGAGATTATTCCATTTTACATAGGTAAGGAGAAAAAAAGAAGCCTGGAGAGGCTGAATACATTTTCCAATTACGTATAGTTATTGAGAAAATCCAGGACTAACTGTACTAATTGACTCTTTATTTTATTTCATATCTGGTAACAACCTACTACTGGAAGGAAAAAATAAATTGTGTCCTAAAGCTAAGAGTGATGTCCATATCATCTCCGGACAGAAAACCCACTGTCATTACTATAGCATTAGGGATTGCTTTAAGCATTCCTGTAACCAGGTTACTAATATATCATTGCCCAAAGGACTTCATGAAGAAACGTCATGGAGACCATGCTTAGGGACGCTATTTCTTCTTATTTGGACCCTAAATAATGGAACCTTAATTTTTCTTAACACCCTGAATATATTTGTCACAAGAACTCTGTTTTATTTCAACACACTCATTTCAATACAACCATTAAATGTAATATTTGCCCATAAAGACAATTTTCAAATGAATACTTTTATTACTTCCAATAAATAAATATTGTAATAAAACAAACATTAGACGTATAAAAACAATTACACCACTACAAATCTGCCTATATCGACATTCATTCACTATTTCCTCCTTGACTCCACACAAAAAAATAAGAAGTTAACTTCACCTTAACTGTTTTTCCCTCTGGTGTTCAATATTCATTTTAAAGTCTAATCTTCCTTTCAAAGACAAAACTCAACAGAACAAAGACAGAAATAAGTCAGTTTTCTGGAAACTAGCTACTTTTCTCTATGACATATGCTGTCTTATTTTCAGCAGTCTTCAGAGGAACACATTTTTGTGTGTTTTATAAAGTCCTTCACTCAGTTTTATTCATGAGAATTGCAAAAAAAATTCATTTAATTAAAATATATATGCTTTCTGGATAAGAACCATATATTGTGTAAAACAAAATTAGTATATATACACACATATATATACACACATATGTATATATATTCTATATATACACACACATATGTGTATATATATTCTATATATACACACACATATGTGTGTATATATACAGGTATCAAATATACATATATACACACATATATAATATGTGTGTATATATGTGTGTATATATACTAATGTATATATATGTGTGTATATATATGTGTGTTTATATGT
>NW_012101587.1:8284063-8287058 GCF_000951045.1 Mandrillus leucophaeus | reverse complement strand
TATTCATATATATACATATATTATTCATATATATACATGTGTGTATATATTCATTCGTGTATATATATATACACACATATGTATATATATTCTATATATACACACACATATGTGTATATATATTCTATATATACACACACACATGTGTATATATATTCTATATATACACACACATATGTGTGTATATATACAGGTATCAAATATACATATATACACACATATATAATATGCGTGTATATATGTGTGTATATATACTAATGTATATATATGTGTGTATATATATGTGTGTTTATATGTATATATAATATATAGTATACATATATGTGTATATATACTTATATGTGTGTATATATGTATATATTTTTAATACCTGTCAAAGAATATCACTAATGTCCCATAATAAGAATAGGTAAGTTTGCTTTTATAGGTATAAAATGGAAAAATAAGAAACCACTGAAAGAAGCCATAATATTACATGAAACATAGTATACATCCTGCCAAACTATAATACTTTAAATAAATACATAATTGTAAAAAGAAATTATAGCTCTTAGGGCTAATATGCAGGTTAGTAAGTTTGAACCTAGAAATGTCTGTAAATAATACTAGATGCATAACCTTGCACTAAACTGAAAACACATATCCACCTAATATTTTCCTAATAATTTTGCCTTTCTAACTTTTCCCTAATAAGTTGACCTTCCTAATTTTTTATTTAATAGAAAATAAAGGAACATATGGGTTATTGAGCATGTACTGTGTATCAGACACTAAAGTGTGGCTATAGGTTATTTAGCTTAATTCACTCAAATGACCTATGAGATAGATAATACTATATTCATTAACAGATAAAGACAACAGTTCTCAAAGAATTTAAATACCTTGCTCAAGTTTATGCAGTTTCTTTGTTGTGGAGTTTAGATTTAAATGCATACATTTCTGACAATATGCATATTTGTCTCAATTTAACACTGATTCTAAAATTGCATTCTAATGATGTACTATTGTTCTTCTAAGAGTTCTGAGAAGTTTTTTTAATTTTATGCTTTTGTTTTGAGTATAAAACAGTTTAAGCATATTCTGAATCATGGAAATGACCACCAAATACCTTAGTCCTGATACATTAATCTAGTCCTTGTGTTTGCACCTGTGTTCATGATCACAGTGAGCCAGCTGATTCTAGATCATGTATTTTAGCTAAACTAAAAATACCATAACAGCATTTAGTGTTCAAGTGATCATTTCACATCAAGTAAACATTAAGTGAATAATATTAAATTTGTAGGAGAAGAAAGACACCTGTTCATCATAAGAAACAGAACTACAAGAATGATGACAGCAATTTTCACATTTGATGGAGGAATTTATTATTATTATGAAATTCATCCATACTGTGTATGAATAGTTAATTCTTTTTTATTGCTGATTCATATTTCATTGTACGAATATCTTGGTGGTGACGAATCTGTAGGGGTCTGCAGCAACCTCAATTCTTACCTCCTCAAAAGGAAGAATTCCACTGAGGGGCATATGGCAGAAAAAGAGACCAACTACGGCGAGTCTTAGAGCTGGAGGGAGCGTTTAGGTAAAAGTTTTAGCAGGGCACAGTGGCTCACACTTGTAATCCCAGCACTTTGGGAGGCTGAGGCGGGTGGATCAATTGAAGTCAGGACTTTGAGACCAGCCTGGACAACATGGTGAAACCTCGTGTCTACTAAAAAAAAAAAAAAAAAAAAAATTAGCTGGACATGGTGGCTCACACCTGAAATCTCAGCTACTCAAGAGGCTGAGGCAGGAGAATTGCTTGAACCCAGGAAGCAGAAGTTGCAGTGAGCTAAGATTGCACCACTGCACTCCAGCCTAGGCAACAGAGCAAAACTCCGTCTCAAAAAAAAAAAAAAAAAAAGAGTTTTAGAGCAAGAAAGTACACTTGAAAGAGGGCCAAGTGAGCAAGTTGAAAAATAAATGTGTGACTTGACCTTTTGATTTGGGGTTTTATACATTTGCACACTTCTGGGATCTTGCATCCCTTCTTCCCTGATTCTTCCCTTGGGGCCAGTTGCTCACATGCACCGTAGCCTGCTAGCATTTGGGAGGTGAGCATGCACAGTGTGTTTACTGGAGCTGTGCATCGGCTCACTTGAGGTGTTCTTCCCTTTACCCGTAGAACGAAAGTCCCTGGGAGGTCATACACCAGTTGAACTCTGCCATTGTGCCTCTTAATACACATGCCGGAGCTGCTGATGACCAGCTTCAGGCGTTTCTAATCTCTTAGGAAACTGTCGTTCCCTGACACGGGCTGCAAACAATTATTATTTTAGAGAGACAGTGTAACAACTGGCTGACCTTTGCCTGAGGCCCAGCTGACATTCCTGCTGCGGTGGGGTGGGGCCCTCTCCTGCCCTGCTCATGCCTCACTAGCTACCTGCTGTACTGAATATACCACTTTGCTTGTTCATTCATTTAATGGTGGACATTTGGATTGTTTAAAGCTTAGAATTATTACAAACAAAGCTACTATGAACATTAATATATGAGTCTTGGCGTGGAAATGATGCTTTGTTCAGATCTTACTGATTGTCTTTACAGTAAGCTTGGGGAAACACCTTTTTTCCCTATATGATCCTCTGTGCTTTCAGTCTCATTTTCCTAGATAAAGTCATTCCTCAATGGTGTCATTTTCTCCTCTTGGAGACCTTTCAAAATGTTGAACTGGAATGTACAACACTCTAGAGACAAGCCTATTGCTCATTTCCTTTTCTTCCCCAGACACTGGGAAACTCTCTCTATTCTGATGGAAAACAGGCAAACAAACCTTCCAAGCTACTCTGTTTCTATGCTACACCTATCTTTCCCAAACAGAGGCTTTGGGAAACACAAAGAAAGTCTAGCCAGAACACTACTGTTTGCAAGGTCACCTGTGGGTAGGGACTATGGATGAGGCTACCAGTTTGAAGAGAACAGAAGAAAAATAGAAAGAAAGTAAGAAAGAAAG
>NW_012101587.1:8232637-8284013 GCF_000951045.1 Mandrillus leucophaeus | reverse complement strand
AGGAAGGAAGGAAGGAAGGAAGGAAGGAAGGAAGGAAGGAAGGAAGGACTGTAGAAATTTATGTCAAATATTAATTTGGCAATATTGGAGTAGAAGTTTTAAGAACAAGCAGTTTGTACCTAGTTTTATACCTGTGAGTTTTGGTTTGTTTTTTTCAGTTAGAAGCAAATCATCAATTACTTTTAAATTTCTTAAAATTTAAATTTATTTAAGAATCATTTCAAAGTATTACAGGAATTCTAATGGTTATAATTCTTACTTTTTTTTTTCTTTTAGAACGAGTCTTGCTTTATCGCCAGGCTGGAGTGCAGTGTCACAATCTCGGCTCACTGCAACCTCCTACTCCCTGGTTCAAGCGGTTCTCCTGCCTCAGTCTCCCGAGTAGCTGGGATTACAGGCATACACCACCACACTCAGCTAATTTTTGTATTTTTAGGTGAGATGGGGTTTCACCGTGTTGTCCAGGATGGTCTCCATCTCCTGACCTCATGATCCGCTTGCTTCGTCTTCCCTAGGTGTTGGGATTACAGGAGTAAGCCACCATGCCCTGCCAATTCTTACACTCTTAAGCAAAGCTTTGTCAATCAAGGAATTAATAATCTGGGGTTAGTATAAATATATGCTTTGTCTAAGGGTAATTGCAGAGAGATTATAACATATTTATTTCATTGCTTTAATTGATGTAGCTTAGGATAGTGTGAGTCAGTACTTTTAGCTGATAAACAACAAGGAAATGCTACTCCGTCTGAAGATAGTCTTGCGAGCTCCAGGCTATTAAGATATGGCCATTCCTGTATCTTTAATATTACCTCCTGGACTTGCTTTGGAATAAGTGGTCATTGATGAAAGCAGAAGAATAAATTCATTTTTTCACCTTTCAAGGTTTTAAAATATACTTTTGTATGTCTGTTATTTGGCGTGGAAATTGTCTCTCTTACTTAAATTTGCTAATAAACCTAGGGCAGAAAGGATAATTTCAACCTTTTAAATAAATCATAAGGTAATTTGGAACTGGGGATTATCCCTTACAGAAGCAAAATGTCTTATCTTGGATACCATCTTCCTTCCTTCTTATCCGGATTCCAATTTGCAGAGAGTTTTAAGCTTTCAGCTTTCCTCCGATCCTCTGTGTTCTTTTATCCCTATTTCTCATGGTGATGCTGAGCTGCATAGCAGGTGGTTTATGCAGCCTCAAGATCTTTCAAAAGAGCAGTTATCACATTTTTCAACAGGTAAGGTAGTATGAATTTGCTTTTCTCACAGTACCTTTTTCTAAAAAAAAAAAAAAATGTACATTTTTGCCAACTGTAAATGGAACTCAAACCCCTGGGAGTTTGAACTCATTTCTAGGTTTGGAATCTACATTACTCAAGTGTGTTTGAAACATGCAAAAATCATTTTCTCTATAGCTCTGGGAAGTCCAAGAGGCTCCAAAACAAGACGATTGCCAGGAACAGAGAAGTATCTTAATATTTTACTCCTTAATATTTTATTCCTTCCCATTGTATTAGTCATATCTGTCCCACAGCCTTAGATAATTTTCAGTACCTCAGAATACATGTCATGCTTTTTAATGATTTTCTTTGTCAAATCCATTTTAAAACTCTACTAAAAGAAAACCTAAGGTTATTCATCTAAATTTTTACACAAAAAAACCTCACAATGTGTTAACAATAGCATTTTTCTATTTCATCCTGTGTTTATGAGTATTTAAAATTATGATTATTTTTTAAAATTTTCACATTCAAATATCTTTCATTAAATCTTCACAAACAAATAAGTCTTAAGATAAATACTATTTGTGTTGTCCACAGGACTAGAGAGGTACTATCTGCAAAAATACTTCTCTATATAAAAGCAAAATCACTGGCAAATATTGCCAAGATCAATGCTTTCAGAATTTTTAAAACTGATCAAAGTATTGCAAAATATTAACCAAAGGCTCACAAAAATCTGGGGATCATTTACTAAAGAAAAGACGACTGAGTCTTATGGAGAGAGAGAGCTTTGCTGGCAGTTCTACTTGCCCTGTTTCCATCACAGACTCCCCAACTTAGTGGAAGCATTGAAAACCATCAGCCTCCACAATCACAGTGAAATCATCAGCCTTGCAGCCACCTGAAGGGGACAGAACAGGGTTGGAGCCCTTCAAAGCCCCATTCCCAGTTAATTGTCATAATATGACCTGAGGGCAGCTTCCTAGAAAATCCTACTCACAGGTTTCTCTTTATTTGACTTGACTCAGAGCTTACCCATTGTTTGTGAACAGCCTTTACCCAGGGGCTTTGGAGAAAATAATCAGTAGCAATTGTTTGGCATCAAGGTTGTCTGCGGCTGTGTGTGTCACCTCTTACCCCATGACCCAGGCACTAATTATTTTAAAAATATACGTTTTATTTGTTTTAATTTTATATTCTCCTTTTTAATTGATCAATCTATTTTTTCAAATTACAGATATTATTAAAAAACTTTATAAATAAAATTGATTTTATTTTTAATAAAAGTGAAATGTGCATGCTTAATATTTTAATCTTTGAATTATTTTAAAGACTGCTTTTTATTAAATGTTACAGATGTACTTAATTATTGTTCCATACTTATGATCTTAGTCTTTACATTAGTATTTATGCTATTTTCATTTTACATTTTACCTTTTTCAATAATTACTTTATTTCCTTTATTTCCTATTAAGTCACATCTCTCAGGCCTCTGAGCCCAAGCCAAGCCATCGCATCCCCTGTGACTTGCACGTATACGCCCAGATGGCCTGAAGTAACTGAAGAATCACAAAAGAAGTGCAAATGCCCTGCCTTGCCTTAACGGATGACATTCCACCACAAAGGAAGTGAAAATGGCCGGTCCTTGCCTTAAGCCATGATATTATCTTGTGAAATTCCTTTTCCTGGCTCATCCTGGCTCAAAAAGCTCCCCCACTGAGCACCTTGTGACCCCCACTCCTGCCCGCCAGAGAACAACCCCCGTTTGACTGTAATTTTCCTTTACCTACCCAAATCCTATAAAACGGCCCCACCCTTGTCTCCCTTTGCTGACTCTCTTTTCAGACTCAGCCCACCTGCACCCAGGTGAAATCAACAGTCATGTTGCTCACACAAAGCCTGTTTGGTGGTCTCTTCACACGGATGCACATGACAATGTCCATCACCAATTAATCTATGCCACCATTTTTTGTTGTTGAATTTTTTAATGTCATGTACAATGTACAATTTGGTTACCTGGCGCATTGCGTTGAATTGTGAGGTTTTCCATTAAGAAGAAAATACGTTTTTTTAAACAAATACTTTTAATGTAAAGTGTTTTGTTGGTGGTGGTATTTTTTGTTTGTTTGTTTGTTTTTTGTTTTTTGTTTTTTTCTGAGAATGAGTCTTTCACTGTCAACCGGGATGGAATGCAGTGGCATGCTCTCGGCTCACTGCAACCTCCGCCTCCCAGGTTCAAAGATTATCCAGCCTCAGCCTCCCCGGTAACTGGGATTACAGTTGCCCGCCACCACGTCCAGCTCATTTTTTTGTATTTTTAGTAGAGACGGGGTTTCACCATGTTGGCCAGGATGTTCTTAAACTCCTGACTTCGTGATTTACCCGCCTTGGCCTCCCAAAGTGTTGGGATTACAGGTGTGAGCCACCGCGCCCTGCCTATGTAAAGATTGTAAAAGTTAGTATGCATACAGAAAATTCCTAACCATAGGTGTGCCACTAAATTAAATAAACTCATCCATTTAACATCCTTACCTCCTTCCAAAATAATCACTCTCCTGACATCTAAAACAGAAGATGAACTTTTGTTTATTACTGAGCTTTACTGAAGTGGAGAGAATATACTCTTTCATATGTGACTGATTTTATTCCATGATAAGTTTACAGGATTCACCCATGTGTTGCTTTACCATTTTTTCATTCTCACAGCTATGTAGTTTAAGCAAAAGGTTTTCCAGTTTGATTTATAGACTTGATGTAATTTTAACCAAAATCTCACGATGGTTTTTGTAAGTTAACAATCTCATTCTAATACTAACAGGATGTATGAAATGAAAATAAAAGGTAATCTTGAAATATAATCTAGAAAACTTACAATATTTTAACACTCATGATAAAGCTATGGTATTCATGAATATCGGGGATACCCTACCCCCAATATTTCACTTGGGTTCTTTTTCTATTTCCCTAAGCATTGGCTGGCCTGAGAAATAAAGGGAAAGAGTACAAAAGAGAGAACTTTTAAAGCTGGGTGTCTGGGGGAGACATCACACGTCAGCAGGTTCCATGATGCTCCTGAGCCATAAAACCAGCAAGTTTTTATTAGCAATTTTCAAAGGGGAGGGAGTGCACGAATAGGGTGTGGGTCACAGAGATGACATGCTTTAAGGGCTACAAAAGATCACGAGGCAGGAGGTCAGGGCGAGATCACAAGGTCAGGGCGAAACTTGAATCACTAATGAACGTCCATGTCCCTCTGTGCATACATTGTCATTGATAAACAAAGTTTGAGAGCAGAGAACCCGTCTGACTATAATTTGCCAGGCTGGAATTTCCTAATCCTAGCAAGCCTGGGGGTGCTGCAGGAGACTAGGGCGTATTTCATCCCTATCTACATCTGCATAACACTCCCAGGGTGGCCATTTTAGAGGCCCCACCCTGGGAATGCATTCTTTTCCCAGGGCTGTTAATTATTAATATTCCTTACGGGGGAAATAATTCAGCGATATTTATCTTACCCATTTTTGGTAATAAGAGAAATATGGCTCTGTTCCATCTGGCCTACAGACAGTCAGACTTTAAAGTTATCTCCCTTATTCCCTGAAAATCGCTGTTATCCTGTTCTTAAGGTGCCAGATTTCATATTGTTCAAATACCCATGCTCTACAAACAATTTGTGCAGTTAACGCAATCATCACGGGTCCTGAGGCGACATTCATCCTCAGTTTATGAAGATGGTGGGATTAAGAGATTAAAGTAAAGACAGGCATAGGAAATCATAAGAGTATTGATTGGGGAAGTGATAAATGTCCATGAAATCTTCAAAATTTATGTTCTGCCATGGTTTCAGCTGGTCCCTCCATTCATGGTCCCTGACTTCCCGCAACACATGAATATAAGATAACAGTTTAAAGACAGCCAGGAAGACCAAAGGAACCCAATAAGGAGTCCAGAAATAGACATCTGATTTTTGCCAAAATTGCATGATAGTCCGGTGGGGAAAAGATGGTATTCTTAATAAACAATATGGGGTAATGGGTTAAGTGAATATCCACGTGCAAAAAAAAATTGTTATCTTTTCACATGGTATACAGAAACTTAAATTTTAAATGTCTAGGACAATCAATAGGCTTTGATATAAATGTAAAAGGTAAAACAATAAAACTTGGTGGAGAAAACATAAGAAAACATGATAATGATTTGGGGTAGGTAAATATTTCTAATCCTAATGTATGCAATGATGCCTCAGAACTTTATTCTGTATATGATCATTTTAATGAACAATGAATTATTAGATGACAAATGTTTTCCTTCAACCTTAAACTATATTTAATATCTTAGAGAAATCTTGGGTGAGCTTCTTTTTTCAATCTGTTCTTTTTATGTTTGACAACTAAGAGGATTATTTCCTTATCCCTGGATTAAAAAACAAAAATCACCAGTAGCATTTCTCTCAGAAAATACTGATTAAAACCTATTAATAGAATACTCTATTTCTAATACCTGACAGCAAGAAAAACAAGACAACAAACAATAAGTCATGACAAAACTCAACATTGAATATATAGAGTAAAGGGACAAAAGTATGTGCAATAAACCATTAAAGCTTTTGGCAAGAAAAGAGAGAAAATCCATATATATCCTTCAAGGAGAGACAAGGCAACATTTTTTTTGTCTCTCTTTGACTCCCTGGAAACACTGTTGATGAGCTAATATCCCAAGAATGCTCATTAGTGTTTCTAAATTTGGAATTTCAGACAGAAATATAGTTTTACCTTATGCCCTACCTTGCCTAAAGGATTTAAACCTGCCTACTAGGATGATATGAATTAAATATGGAATATTAATAAATTTATTTTCATCATCCCTAATGAAAGCATAAGCATCAGGAATTGACATTAAATTATTGAATGAAATGCAATTTCTTTTAAATTGTGTAGACTTATTCCAATAACAGAAGTATTAATTTTTGTTTTTATATATAATTTCAAAAGAAATAAGATTATAACTGTGTCCAACTGAGTTATCTCTCTCACTGATATTGCATACTTTCAAGACACAGAAAAATAGATTACCAAATTGTAGTTCAGAAGGAAAGATAGAAATATTTTTTAGATAAGTCTTCAGGAGAGTCAATAAATATTATTTGACCATATATATGAATGAACAGAGGAGTCTGACAGAGTTATTCACTTCATTAATAAAAATGTAGAAAGATATAGGAAAAATATAAAATGCATACAATTATGTCATGGTAAACATGGCAAATTAAAAAGTAAAAATAAGAAAGAAATAAAAAAGAGAAGAAAAAGAAGAAAACAAAAAGACAAGTGAAAAAGATAAGGGAGGTAGGAAAATACAGATGAAGGATCCATTCAAGATGAATATGAACCTAAAATAAATTAAATTTTCAAGTGTTTAATGTTGTGAAAATAATTAAATCATATCAACAATTAAATAAATACTATCTCTTATAGCTGTATTGTAATAAACATAATAAAAAAGATAGTTTAGAGCGAATGAAATTAATAGAAGTCCAAAAAACATTTTACAAATAAAAATTAATAGAAATGATTACTGCCAGATAGGCATAGCTAAGTTTTAATTACTGAAATAGAGAATATTTTCAATATAATCTCAATGAATGCAGAGAAAAGACAAAACAATTAATGATATTGTGGAAAACATAACAGATATGGAAGACAAAGAAAAGTGGATCAAGGCACAGGTCCTGTTTTTTTATGTAACAGATAAAAAAAATGAAGAAGAAAAATATTTACATAAAAAGCAAATAAAAGTGTCTAGAATGGAAATAATGAATAAGTCTATATAGATTTAATAGGAATGCCATACATCAAAAAAGAAACAGAGTAGTTAAGTACTCAACACTTAAACATATTCTGGTTAAAGTATGAAAACTGTAGAATAAAGACATAGCTCCTCAGTGTCTTTGTCAGCTCAAGTTGTCATGGTAAAATGCCATAGACTGGGTGGATTAAACAAAATTGAATTTATTTCTCATATCTCTGAAGGCTGAGAAGTTCAAGATCAAGGTGCTGGCAGATTTTGTTTGTAGTGAAGGTTTTCCTCCTGGCTTTCAAATAGCCTCCTTGCAGCAATACATGCAAGCAGAAAGAGCCTCTTCTTACCAAGACATAAATCCTATTTGGAAGCCCTCACCCAGATAACCTCATCTATCCCTAATTAAGTCCCAAAGGCCCCATCTCCAAATACCATCGCATTGTGAATTAGGGCTTCAACATTTGAATTTTGGATGGGGACAGGAGAACAGAAGGACACAATTCAGCTCATAGCATTCAGTTACTCAGGCAGAAAAAAGGGTTATCTATTAGGGAGGAAACACTCAGGTTGGCTTTTGATGTGTTCAAGGTAAAAATCCAATATCTCAAGACATGAAGCAAAGTTCCTATACTTCAATTTAAAGTGAGAATTGAGAAAATGATATAGCTCAGTTATTATTAGAACAGAAACACAAAAGCAAAACATTCATAGAAATAGAAAAACCTGGAATTTGGGTTTGGTGGATACTCCATTTAGTGGTATCATTTTTTCTTCGTTTGCTCCTATTTGTTTCATGTTGGCCGACTCTTTAGTGGGAATATTTCAGATTTTTTAAAAAGAGATGTGTCCAGAGAGCTCGGAATGATGAGGGTGTGCTGCAACAATCCTTGGAGAAGAAATGAGAAACACAGCCCACGCCAAGTTCACATAGATTTTCTTCTGTTTTCTTCTAGAAGTTTTGTCATTTCTAAATGCATACAACACTTAGATCTACTTTGTCATGTTTAGATCTATTTTTGACTTACTTTTTTTGTATAATGTGTGAGTTCTGCATCCAGGTGAATTGTTTTGCATATGAGCATCCAGTTGTTCCAGCACCATTTTTTGAAAGGACTACCCTCTATCCATTGCCTTGCCTATATGCCTTTGTCAAAAATCAGTTGATTACATTTGTGAAGGTGTATTTACGGGCTGCATGTTCTGTTCCATCAATCTATGTGCTATCATTTTGACAATACCGTCTTGTGTGATCACTGTAACCTTTATACCAAGTCTTAAAATTAGATAGTTCAAGTCCTCCAACCTCATTCTTCTTCTTCAATATTGAATCCGTTGTTCCAGGTTTTTTGACTTTCAACATACAGTTTTTAATCAGGTTGCCAATAGTAAAGAATCCTGGCTTTTGTTTCATTTACCAGGATTTTTAATGGGTTGTATCATAGTATCCTTTTTGTAAGGATGTGTGTGATGAATCCTTTCCAGAGTTCATTGCCAAAAGTAAATTTTGCTTTTTTTCAGAACATGGAAGGTCTTTCAATAAACGCTATGCAGGATAAGTTAATTCCTTTTTAATATTGGCATCAAAGAAGCAAATAAATTAATCATATTTAGAAATAACTCTGGTCATTTATTATTTTTGTATAGTTGTTAATTTGCTTTTTATTTTAACACCCAAACCTGCATACAAATTTACGTGCATATATTCATATATATTGCAGGCCTATTAGTAGTAGGTAAAATATAAATTATAACTAAAACTGTAAACTGGATAAACATAAATGTGCAAAGATAGAATAAAAATAGAAATTTAAATCAAAATCCCAATTAAAATGTTATCATTTTGGTTCAGTGAAATCTTATATTTCGCATCAATTTGCTCTTCATGTTAAAAATAATAGTTACTCAATGAGAACACATGGACACAGGGATGGGAACAACATACACTGGGGCCTGTAGGAGGTGGAGTGGGGGAGGAAGAACATTAGGAAAAATAGCTAATGCATGCTGGGCTTAATACCTAGGTGATGGGTTGATAGGTGCAGCAAATTTCCATGGCCCATGTTTACCTATGTAACAAACCTGCACATTCTGCACATGTACCCCGGAACTTAAATTTTTTAAAAAATAATACTAATAGTTACTTTTTCATATAGTTTGCTTTACTTTCGTTTCAAGTGATTCTGTAACAGAACTGGAGAACATGGCATAAGCAAATGCAAACTCCATTATGTTCCTCAAAAGAAGAGTGTAAGAGCAAGATAATTTGCAATATTTTCAGTTAGTGGAGATGAATGTTTTATTACAGCTGGAATTCAAATTTATAATTTAAAAAAATCTTTGGAAATGCATTGAGGCATTATAATGGAAAAAAATACAATGAGCCCTAACTTTACTTAGATTATTTGAATAGATGAACATTTGCAGAACAGGGAATTTGAGGACAGATTAACAACACTACAGTTATATTATTTCTCCATGTTCTGCACAGAATTTCCCAAGTATAGTGGTTTCTCTTGGAACTCAATGACAGAAAGAACTACTCTGTTTTTAAATGGTTAAACTACTTTCTCTGGTATACCTTTTGTAGATCATGAAAAATATATTTCATAGGATGCTGGCTCTTTCCTTTGTACATAAATAGCACTTTTCATCAATGCCCTTCAGCAAGAACAAACAACAACTGTTGAAAAAGAAGTGTGCTTAAGAGATATCATGTATATAAAAGAGTCATAAAACTAAGAGTAGAACACAGAAATCTTGTCAAGTTTTTGTGTTCATAAAGTATATTACCTTTTTTTTTTACTCAAATGTGTTTGTGGCTTTGTCACAAAACTGAAATAGTAACTCCAAAAATGATTTACCCCCAGAATCCATTTGTAAGCTCAAAATATCATCCACCTATTATCTCCAGGAATCTCACCTATACCTCATATTTAGTGAGTGAACTTATAATTACTCTTTAAGGCCCACATCAAACCCTTTGGGAAGGGTTCCTGCTAAACTCTAAGTACATTTGGGATTCTAGTGTGCTGCGCTTTTAAATTATACGCTTCTACATTGGTCTCTAGCTCTAGACTCTAGGCAGTTTGATAAAAGTGTACATATGATCAGCATCTTTTTTTTTTTTAACCAAAATAAAAGTATTACTTACCACTACAAAGTAGTAAAAGGTATAAGGGCACTGGGCATTTTGTTACTTGCGTGGCTTCTGGACCATGCAGATGATTACATTGAAATAAAAATTCTCATTTATAAAATTACCTATACACTTACATTTTCCATGTCTACTATATAAAGTACATTGACCTTACTTCAACTTCCAGTCTATTGATTTGTCTCCTGAAATATTTTTTATTCATTAATATTCTCCTTTCTTTACTGTATTAGTTTGTTCACACACTGCTAATAAAGACATACCCAAGACTGGGCAATTTATAAAGGAAAGACGTTTAATGGACTCACAGTTCCACATGGCTAGGAAGGCCTCACAATTATGGTGGAAGGCAAAGGAGGAGCAAAGTCACATCTTACATGGCAGCAGCAAGAGAGCTTATGCAGGGGAACTTCCATTTATAAAACCATCAAATCTCACTAGACTTATTCAGTACCATGAGAACAGTACGGGGAAAAATCACCACATGATTCAATTATCTCCACCTGACCCTTTACATGTAGGAATTATTACAATTCAGGGTGAGATTTGGGTGGAGACACAGCCAAATCATAACATT
Organism: Mandrillus leucophaeus; assembly: GCF_000951045.1. Taxonomy (NCBI): domain Eukaryota; kingdom Metazoa; phylum Chordata; class Mammalia; order Primates; family Cercopithecidae; genus Mandrillus; species Mandrillus leucophaeus. The sequence continues at coordinate 8,273,266 of NW_012101587.1, read as the reverse complement.
TACCTTCTTTCCTTTCTGGAATGACTCATGATTTTTTATTCAATTATCTCCTATTAATGTCCTAAAATTTCCTGCCTCTTGATCTTTGTTCCTAACTGGGTCAGTTCAGATCTTCCACAAAGCAGAAGCTGAGCCTGAATTGGAATTAGATCTTAGAAGCCTCCACGGGGTGAAGAAAAATGGGAGTGGCCACAGGCAGGGAAAGTCCCCATGCCAAGGTGCTCTTGTGATGCCTGTGGGAGGAGAAAGGAAAGGAAGGAGAGAGCAGAACACAAAGACTCAGGATCAGGGCAGCTTTGACAAAGCTTGGTCCCAGGCAGGCCAACAAGAAATCCCAAAGCAAAGATTGCTGTAAGAGTTACTCCCACCGGCAGCCTGGCCCAGCTCCAGCGTCTTTGCCACACTCAGTCATGGCCTTGGCATAAAGGCTGTGCTGAATCCCAAAGCAGAAAGTGGGCACCCACACTGCTCGCTGTAGATTGTTGTGAAGAGATCTGAGTGCTGGATCTCTACAGCTGCTCCCATCCACCCCTACCCCGCAGACCTGATGCCCCACCCACTTGCAAAGAACACACCCTTCATAATTCCTGCGGGTCTCTCTTCATAGTTCCTGTGGGTCTCTCTTCAAAGTTCATGTGGGGTCTCTTCATTGCGTAAAATAAAGGAGAGAGAGACTATTGGGACAAAATTCAGTTTCCCTCAGTGTCACAAACCATATTCAACATCTCCCTCCTCCATTACATATTTTTAACTCCTCTCACCCTTGCTATTAGCTCTTGGTGACTTCCCAGGTAGAGTGACCCAAACTTGGGCTTTCTGCATATGTTAATTGAGCTAAAATTGGTTAGGGAGAAACCTGAACTGACTAAGTGAACCAGCTACTTAGGGTTCCACATGCATCCCTCATGCCCTTAAAGTCCGAGTGTCCAGGAGGCAGCCAGAGCTGTCCTTTACTAGACCACTTGCCTGTCCACTGATGAGGGAGTACCCTCATGGGGAGCCACAGTTCTTAACCCTGTAGAGTTCAGAGTTAGGCGGACAGGAAGCACAGGGCGTGGAAGTGATGGTGAGTGAGCTTCCACACTCTACACCTTGGTTCCTTGGGTTCCATGGGTCTTGATTTCCAAACCCTAGTATTCTTTATTATGGAAAATTAATATGTATTCCATTAGATGCATGGGGAATCCAGAATTTTAAAAATTATATTAAAACTGAGTGCATAGAAGTTAACATAGCTCAGGGGAATGTGCATAAACCTAAGTTGGTCCTGTCCACTAGCTTGGGGTACCAGAAGTCACAAATCCTTGCTGTATAGAAGCATCTTCTATTTATTTATCCAAGATTTTCACAGATTAGGAGAAAATCAATACAAATTTCTAATTTATTATAAATCAAGTATGAAACAAGCTTACAATGTGTGAGAGTAAATAGAAAGAACAAACAATATATTTTAATTGTAGAACATATCAAGGACAATACAAATGGGCTTTATTAGAGATAGACTATGAAATAACTACCTTTGCAATATTTAAAAGCTTAAATTGCAAATAAACAAAAAAGAGATTATGAAGATGGTGTTGTATATTTCACATTCACGAATGATCCCCACAACTATTGATGCTCTTTCTCTGTTCTCTTCTATTTTATTTCTGGAAGGCCCAATTAACTAGATTTTTATTTGGTATTGAGTCTCTGCGGTACCCTTCAGAGTGAACTACAGGAGACTGGGTTTTTTTCTCTGAATGTACCTGAATCTAGTTTCATTTCTTTCCATCTCTAAAATAAAAATTTACTACATATGTGTTACTTTCTTTCCTTCTCTTTCTCAGCCTTCGGGAAAATGTTTTTGAATGTGTAATGAGCCCTTTTCCCCCCTTTATCCTCTGTTAAAGTTAGCAATAACAATCTTTATAAAAACTCTCTAGGTTAATAAAGATAATAATAATCAAATCTTCTGAAATAAAAAAGAACAAAATGGAAAAAATGAATACCACATATAAATGGGAGGAAGAAAATGAATAAGTAAGTGCTATAATTCATCACGGGGCACGCAAATAAAGACACTAAACTACTGGGTGTAGAAAAATAAGACATGAACATTTAAAAATTAACATATTACTAACACGGTGATCGTTAGAAGTCATGAAATAATCTTGACTTAGTTGTCTTGTATATTAATTTTTTGTCTAATTAGTATATCTTAAGTTCTTGTCGTCTCAAGATGTTTCTGGACTATAGTGCCCAATATTAAGCTATTCTTCTATATTTTTTCACAGAAAATGTATGCTTTCCAGAGGTTATGTCAAAAATTTATTTTTGGCATAAAACTAGATATTAGTAATTATATGATATGGGATAACTCTTGACCTCAAATAATCAATTGCACAAGTTCTATTATTATCTTACAACCTTAAGTCCACTGGACTCACTGTAATTAATGTATAAAAACATTCATACAAATGTAGTCATATTGTGGTATGATGGCTTCTGAATAAACTTGAGATAGCTGAAGCTAGTTTACCTGACTCTTTTCAAGTTTACCTCTATATTTCAAACAAACTGGAAAAGACGTATTTTTATTGAGAGAGCATGGATAAAACAGAAGCATGTGGAAATGGGTTATTCATTTCTCTAGAGTTTTACTCCTGGCTACAAAATAGGATACTCATATGATCCTGGTGCTCTTTGAGACCGAATGTAGAGAGTGATGGATTATGGTGTTAATGACTTATCTTCTGCGATTACTTGGCTGTGCTGGGCATGCATTTTCTGCGATGGTTGAAAAAAAAAGCAAGGGGTTAAAGGGAAGTGGAATAAAGCTGATTCCAACTCAAACATCATCAGAACGATAAAAGTTTAATTATATTGAACCCAGAATGTGTAACACATAGGCCTTCTCTAAAAACAGACCCAGCTCTCTGCCACTCCTAGGACTACCACCACACTCCTGTCCTCCAAAAAACCAATTACTTCTTGACAGTTCCCTTGCTCTTGAAGTTGTTACACCAAAATAATCTTTCTATCAGAGGCTTATTCCTGCCTAAGACCAAGTCATAATGTTAAAGCCTACATCTTACTGGCTCAGCTACTTTTTCTTACATGGGGAGTCAAATTTTTGTAATATGTATAAAAGTATTTCCCTGTTCACATAATAATCATCAGTACACATTTACATGTTATTATTGTACTGTATATCTAATTTAATCACATGTATTTTCATTTTCTCTCAAAAATAAATTTTATTTTAGTATTTTATAGTAAATTGTACATACTTTGAAACCTGCTTTATTATTTTTATCAAAAAGAACTAAAGAAGATAGAGAAGAAAATAATTTTTAAATCTAATATATACCCTTAAATATAAAGAAATATTGAAATGCATCAAAAGAACCACTTACATTTTCTTTCCAGATACTTTGAAAAACTCTGTTTTCTTTATTATTACCAAATATTAACTGCTGTTTGTTCAAATGACAATATCTAATTTGGGAATATTAAAAAGTAAAACAAAGCAATAACATACCAGAAAGTACTAGCACAGCTGGAAAATGTCACTGTTATTCTCCTTTGCAGAACAGCCTTTTCATATTTTCTGTGGATATGCTATGATTGTTGCATCTGTGATGCTAACCAACCATTTAATATAATATAACAGGAAAGTGTAAGCCTAGTACTAGGCTAAATATGGGCTAGAAATTGTTACTATGAAACCATGTACTTAACAACAGACTCAAAGCTAGAAACAATCAGGAACACGAGGACATACTAAAAAGGAATAAATAAAAATGAAAAATAACAAGATAATTACTTTTCTCAATTTCTAAAAAGAGTATTGATGAAAAATAAAAGGCCATATTATTGATTATTCACGTCATAAAATTATAGCAGATTAAAAAATGAAAACTCCTTGCTAATAGAGATCAAATTCTATGGGGATATGGACACTTATATATTCACATGTGTGTATGTTTGTGTGTGTTTTGTGTGTGTGTGTCTGTATTCTTTCTTAGGTGATGCTTTTAGATTAACATAAAAATATATTTTTTGTACTACCACAAAAGGCTTCGTTGTCAGACTTACATAAAACTAAAGTCTTATTAGATAACAAAATTTACTCATGAAGGTTAAGACAGTGAAGCAATACACGCTGAGTTCATTCGATTTGGCTTTCTGAAGTCCCTTTTTCTGAGTGAGGAGATAAATCACATAATGCAGAGATGGATACAAGGAAGTCACTTAGTTTTGGGGTCCTTTTTTTGTAACTTGACAGCCATATTGCTATAAATTCCATATAATATGTCCTTTCTTCTGACAATTGTACCTCATAAATACAGAAATTTCAAATTTATTTATAATAATCAATCTAGATTGAACAGGAATGACTTTCCTAAAGCATTTTTAAATGAGTACAGACCAGCACATAAACTCTTCACAGTTATATTCCAGCCAGTAAATTCCAACTGCAGGTTTCCAGGAGATCTGGTTAGGGTCTGTGAACACAAGTTCTCTTAAAAGGAATTTGGAGGAAAGACATTACTCCAGTGAGCAGTTTGCAAACCAGGGAGATGCAGGCTCTGGTGTAAAACAAAGATGCTTTCCAAAGAACAAAATGAAGACAGATTTTACAGCAAACATTTCCTTCCAGGTTCCCAATCAGGTCTGTTTATGCAAATGAGGGATGGAAACTTGCTTAGTTCTGATTGGTTGACACAGATGAGTTCTGATTGGTTAATACAGCTGATCTCTGATGGGCTGAGGCAGGTGAGCTATGATTGGTTGGTTCAGGAGAGCTATGAAAGTTCCAAAGATTAAAAGGTACGGGTATTCAGGGACCTCAGAGAACATGTGTGACCCCCTAGTCAGCAAATGGTCACTTGGCTCTATAATGACCACTGGGCTGTGAGTGGCCACTCAGGATTCACCTTGAAGGGTTGATTCTTTCAGAGTGACAGTTTATAAAAGAGCGCAGGCATAGCTGAACCAGTATTTTACAGACCCACTGCCAACCCTTACCTTCCCATATTTCAAGGTAAATTAGTGTCACAAACTTACTGCAACAATGAGGTTTTACATTAAATCTGAAGCAAATTTACAACTTACCATATTATTTATTTTAAGGTTGAGGCATTGGACATATAACCTCAGGAATAATCAAAGTTCAAATGTGATTCATAAAAATTTTCTCTATAAAATTTGGATTTCTAACTCACACATTTAAAAAAAAGAAAGAAAAATAAAATGATAAGAAATATTTAGCTAAAATAATACTCTACATGTAGCAGAAAATCTTATGGTTGATACATAAATGTGGCTATTTGAGACTTTGAATATATGTTTCTATTAATTGCAGCAAATACAGGAAATTATCCACAGTCCTTCCTATTCACACAATAGACAACATTTCTACTAAAACACATAAATGAACAGTATTTCATCTGCAACAGAAAAATCAAACTAAGGTCTCCTTATATGTGGCAAAGAAAACATTCCTTGTGTGTTAACCTTGGCTTTTGACACTTGAGAACTTCCTGCAGATGTCGTTCATGTAGAAGGTGATTGAGTTAATTAGTTGCAAAAAGAAGGGAAGACTAAATTAAGCAGAGTTGAAATATTAATCAAAGGTATACTAAAAAGTTGATATGTTAGTGTTATCCACTCTATATAGATATGTTCAGGTGATTTTTTTTTGTATACTGTAGATTTTTTTTGTCTGTTTGTTTACTCTGCCAAGTTCCAGGATGCCAGGATGCAATATGCTTTCAGGCTTCTTAATACTACTAGTTCTAATTATTCAGTAATCTCAAAAATTATCCATATATGCTTTATTTGGGGTTGAAGGGTTGGACATATATGCTTTATTTGTGGATAATTATATTTATTTGGGTACATTGAAAGTATTTAACACATATTAGTGTGTAGTACTATCAAGTGAAGTGGATCTTCATTGTTCAGTCACATTTTAAATTTAGAAGTGATAAGTGAAATAAATCTTTATTAGTTTGAAATATAATTCTTGCTGTAAATAGAAAATAATTGTTTTAATTTTACATTAAGTCTTTTGAAAAGAGCACCTTCAATTCTGAAAAAAAAAGTTTCAGCACTAACATTTTCTTAGTTAACCACCTCTTAATCATATTGGTACAGCTTTCTTCATAAATATGTTAATTTAATTAATAATGCTACCATCATTTTTGCTTGCTGGGAGTAGAATGTGTCTCTTTTGCCAGCTTTGCACATATCCGCTTGGTAATATTTTTAATTTTCCAGTTTAATTCTCAGGGAATAATGGTATTTCCTTTTATTCATTTATCTTTTTAAAAAGTAAACTACCAAATATATATGTCAATGTTGATGAAGAAAATCCACATGCTGCTAAAATCTAGATCAGTGTTTTTAAAGCAAAAGTGATTTAGCTTCCCAGAGATACTGATAATGTCTGGAGAGTTTGGCTGTGACAATGGGGATGGGAGGTGGGTGTATGCTGCTTACATCGAGTGGATAGGGCCCAGGGATGCAGTTAAACATCTTAAAATGCACAGCAAACTTCCCCACATGAAAGAATTATCCAGTCCAAGCTGACAATAGTGTTGAGGTTAAGTTATACTAATGCAAATAAGGGAAGGCAGGTTACTTTAGACAACATAGAAGAAGACCTCTCTGAGGACGTGATAAACGTAAGAGATGAATAGCAATAATAGCATGAAATGAACTTGGATATCTAAAACATAAGATCATCCAGGGCCTCAGCTATGCTGAAAATTCTCACTTAAATCTAACGGGAATTGGAAATCCTTGAAGGGTTTTAAAGCATGAAGTAACATAATTGAGTTTACATTTTTAAAGTCTTGCAATATGGACTATGGTTGCAATGTAACAAGAACTAAAGCAAAGCCAGAGTTTATCCTAATGATAAACTATGTGATTCATGTAGGTATCTTTACACACAACAGTGGTAGTAGAGATGAAACAAAGTGGAAATTGTTATAAATATGTATAAGGAAAACTACTAGATTTAGCAATAGATTTGGATATAATGTTTAGATAAATAAAACTAAGAATCACCCCTAGGTTTTTGTTTATTTAATGATTTGAAAAAAAAAATTAAAAAGAAGACATAGTGCCTTTTATTGAGTTGGAGCACACTGGGGGAGAAGAACTATAAAGAGATGTACTTAAAGCAATGCTTTAAGTACTATATTGGCAATGCTCATCAAATATACAAGGTAAATTTTGAAAAGACAGTGGAAAATGCTAGTCTGAATCTCAGAGAAGAAATTGGTCCTGGAGAACTTTCTAGAACATAGACAACATGTTTTAAATGTAAGAATGGATGTGATCACATAAGACAAAGTCAGAAGAAAAAGATGTCTGTAATGCAGCCCTTAGAATTGTTATCATTTATAGTCTGTAGAGAAAATTAAAGTAGAGAAAGTTCCAAGCATTGAAACAATATCCAGGAAACTGTGGTCTCCAAAGTAATCAAACAAACAAATAAAATAGAGTTTTGTGAAATAGAGAGTGGTAGGCTTGTGAATTATTGTCGAGGGCCTAAGTAAGTATAACACTCGTTTCACAGAAAAAAATATGTTTGTGTTGCATTTGAAAATGGGCTTATTGTTAATAACTTTGGCATGAAACATTTTGGTCAGCAATGACAGAAACCAGACATGACTGGAGCAATGTGGTCTCCAAGCAATCTTATTATTGAGATACATTTTTAAAAACTAGGAGAGACTATAAAAAGATTATGACCTAATAGGTTGTGGCAGATAGAAATGTTCAAAAGAGAGAAAAATTTTGCTGTTACAGAATATATACAAAGTGACAATCTATAAATTCCTAGAGCACTTGAAGTATTGTGTTTGAAACCAGTTTGGACCGGAAGGACATGATCTTGAGGAAAAAAGTCTCCTGTTGTAACAGGAGGGAAAGGATGTTTGATGGTGAAAGAGCATTTGTAGATTTGATGATGAATGAAACAGAAGTTTCTACTCATTATGAAGTATGAGTGTACCCAAGTGGGTGACGTCTTCTTGCTTAGGGTATGGGTAATCATAATTCCATGCTAAATAGAAGCCTCCTGTATTTCTTCCTGCAAGATTTCTACAAATTACAAGAGAGTAAATGTAAATTTCTAATTTATAATTATGAAACACAAAAGAAAAAATCTATAATATATAGGAGTCAGTGGAAAGAACAAACAATATATTCTCACTATAGAACATACCTAGAAGTGCAGAAATGGAATTTGTTATACATATTTTAATAAATAACTGTATATCCAATATTTAAAAATAAACATATAGAAAATCAGTTGGCTGTAAATATGAGGATTTATTTCTGCGTTCTCCATTCTGTTCCATTGGTCTATGCTTCTGTTTTTATACCAATACCATGTTGTTTTGGTTAGGATAGCCTTGAAATATAATTTGAAATCTGCTAGTGTGATACCTGCAATTTTGTTCTTTTGCTCAAGATTATTTTGGTTATTTTTGCTCTCAGTTCCATACAAAATTTATAATTTTTTTTCCATTTCTATGAAAAATAGCATAGGTATTTTGATAGGAATTGCATTGAATCTATATATTTCTTTGGGCAGTGTGGTTATTTTAATGATATAAATTGACCCATTCCGTAAGTACAGGATGTCTTTCCATTTCTGTGTGTCCTCTTCAATGTCTTTCCTATGTGTTTTGTAGTTTTCTTGGTAGAGATCTTTCACATTATTTTTTAGATTTATTCCTAGGTATTTTGTTTTTGTAGCTATTTTAAATGGACTTGACTTCTTGGTTTGAGTACCAAGAATATACAATGGGGAAAGGACCCCCTCTTTAATAAATTGTACTGGGAAAACTGGATATTCATACGCAGAAAAATAAAATCAGATCAGTCTCACGCCACATAGAAAAGTCAACTCCAAACAGATGAAAGACTTACCTGTAGTATCCAAAACTATAAAACTACTAGAAGAAAACTTAGGGAAAACTCCTCAGGGCACTGATATGGGCGAAGATTTTATGGCTAAGATCTCAAAAGTGTAGACAACTGTAACAAAAATAGACAGTAGTATAGTAAACTAAAAAACTTCTATATAACAAAGGAAACAATCAACAACATGGAAAGACAACCTATTGAATGTGAGAAAATATTTGCAAACTATTCATATGACAAGGGACTAATATCCAGAACACACAAGTAACTACATTCATCAATCAATCAATCAATAATCCTATTAAAAAGTAGGGAAAGGACATAAACAGACATTTCTTAAAGAAGACAGAAAAATGGCCAACAGGTATATGAGAAAATGTTCAACATCACTAATCATCAGAGAAATGCAAATCAAAACCACAAAGAAATATTATTTTACCCCAGTAAGTTTGGCTATTAATAAAGAGACAAAATAATAGATGCTGTTGAGGATGTGGAGAAAAGGGAACTCACATGCCCTGTGGGTGGGAATGTAAATAAGTACAATCACTATGGAAAGCAGTATGAAGACTTCTTAAAAAACTAAAAATAGGCCGGGCATGGTGGCTCAAGCCTGTGATCCCAGCACTTTGGGAGGCCGAGACGGGCAGATCACGAGGTCAAGAGATCGAGACCATCCTGGCTAACACGGTGAAACCCTGTCTCTACTAAAAAATACAAAAAAAAAAAAAAAAGCTAGCCAGGCGAGGTGGCGGCGCCTGTAGTCCCAGCTACTCGGGAGGCTGAGGCGGGAGAATGGCGTAAACCCGGGAGGCGGAGCTTGCAGTGACCCAGGATGGCGCCACCGCACTCCAGCCTGGGAAAGAGCAAGACTCTGTCTCAAAAACAAAAACAACAACAACAACAACAACAACAAAAACTAAAAATAGATCTGCCATATAATCTAACAATCCCACTACTAGGTATTTATCCAAAATAAAAGAAGTCAGTATATCAAAGTGGCACCTGCACTTGCATGTTTATTTCAGCACTATTCATGGTAACAAAGATGTGAAATCAATCTAAGAGTTCATCGACAAACAAATGAATAAAGACAATGTGGTGTACATACACAATGGAATACTATTTGGCCATAAAAATATCATTATGCCACTGGGAGCAATATAGATAGAACTGGAGGTCATTATGTTAAGTGAAATAACCCTGTCACTGAAATGCAAATACTTCATGTTTTCACTCACAGGTGAGAGCTTAAAAACTTATTTTATACACATTTTATGCATGTAACAAATACTCACATGTACCCTATAAATATGTAAAATATTATGTCTCAGAAAAACAAAATTTAAAAAGACCAATTTTTAAAAATTAAAAATATTAATAAAAAATTAAAATATTGAAAATCACAAAGGAAGAGGAAAGAGATTTTGAAAAGTATCAGGTTTATTTGAACACAAAAAAATCTACTAATTTAGAAAATGAAAATAATGATTAGATAATAAATTAGGAGACTGAGAATTTGATTTGAAGAAACTTTCAGAATATTTAAGAATGAGTAAAGTATTAAAGTAAGGTTATGGATGAAATGGTTAGAATTCAGGGGCTTAACATAAAGTGAAGTAGAGTTCTCATCGAAAATATAGATTGGAGGAGAGGCACTGTTTGAAGATATAATGACTAAAAAGTTTTTAGAACCAATGAAAAACAAGAGACTATTGATGAGGAAGTATAATGGATTTCAAGTAGAATAGACTTTTAAAAAGTCATACACAAAAATCTTGTATTAAAATTCTGGAATAGCAAAAGATATAAAGAAGGGCTTAAAATTAGCAAGAGAAAAACATCACCTAAAAAACGGTTTCTAGTACACTTCTTGGTGGCAACAGTAAGATCCAAAAGACAGAATAATAATATTTTCCAGGTCTTGGAGATAAACAATTGTTGACTTAGTATTGCTCATCCAGAGAAATTGTCTTTTAAAAATGGAAGATGAAATAAAGATAATCCTAAAGAACAAAAACTGGAAGAATTTAACATTTTTCTATTTTCACCAAAGGAATTTAAGAAAGACGTACTTTGCCATGAATGAACGTATCACCAGAACAAATGCAGGAGATGCAAGAATGGTGAAAAATATGATGCATCCAATAGTAAATATAAATACACATTTACCATAATAATAATAGACAATACTGTTGCTCTACCCTTTGTGATGACAAAGGATATATATAAAATGAAAAAGGACATATATAAAATGTTAGAAAAAAACATGTATACTTGCAAAATATGATAGGAATTAGTGTTGCAGAGATTTATGTCTGGGGAGGAAATGAGATACTCATTAAAGTTACACAATGTCAAATATGTATGGCAATATTTCATGAGTAACTACTAAAAGAAAAAGTATAACTTTGACGAATCTGAAATTGTAGATAAAAAATAGTGGAGAAAACTAACGAAGCAAAAGATCAACTAACACAAAAAAGAAAAAGGAAAGAAAGACAATTATGATAGATAAGAGTCATAAAGTCATAAATAATGCCTTAGGAGTTAACACAAACCATCACAATCATAATGGACACAAAATGTACCACCTAGCTCCCCTGCAAAGAAAGACTTGCTGCCCAGCTGTGAGGGGTGTGGTAAACAGATACAGTACCCGCTAGCTTTCAGTTTATTCCGGCCTGGCATCAACTACAGAGAGCTGCTAGCCCAAAGCAACACGTTTCCTGGGCTGCCCACATCTGCTGTCTGTGAGACAAATGTGGAAAAGCTCAGACATTTTGCTTGTCTCCAGAGCTGCCCGTCAGACTGGTTGAGGAAGGTGGGGACTGCATAACAGAATTCCTCCTTTTTTTAACCAAAGGAGAGGAGAGCCCACACTGCAGCCGTTGGTACCTGACAGGGTCTGAGAAACAGGATAGAAGATGAGGCTTTGGAGCTAGATCATGAGTGGCCAGTTTGTAATGAAGAGCCCCATCACTTCAAGTAGGTGGGACACATAACTACCCTGGAAGTAAGGGGCGGGTCCCACTGTTCAAACCTTACCCTGGAAGGAAGGCACGGGTCCCACTGTTCAAACTTTACCCTGGAAGGAAGGGGTGGGTCCCACTGTTAAAACCTTACCCTGGAAGGAAGGGGCGGGTCCCACTGTTAAAATCTTACCCTGGAAGGAAGGGGTCGTCCCATTGTTAAAACCTTGCCAATGGTGAATTGAGAGCACCTTTCTGTAGAAATGAATGCACTAGCAGGATTTTTAAATTGAATAAGGCAATAGTAGGTATAAGATAATGGAATTTGGTGCCTCTTACTAATCATCACTGATGCTCTTTGAAAAGATAAAGAAAGGCTGAAGGTAAACTACAGAAATAGAAAAGCGGTTCTGAAAATCAGAGGGATGTTTTGTTACAGAGTGTTCATATCCTGCGAGGGCACAGCAAAGAAAGCCAAGGGTAAATCCCAGTATTTAATAATCCCAGTGACTGAACACAAAGAATAGCGAAATCCCTGCCAAAGCAATTTTTATAGCAAATCTAGGGCACTGGTTTTAAAAATCTGGCATGAAGACATAGGAGATGGTGATATCTGGGCAGATGCCCCCAATTATCTGGGCAGATGCCCCCAATTATCTGGGCAGATGGCCCCTGAATGTTTTCAGACTACAAAAATGGTCCACACTTCTCTAAAAGTCGCCATTCTGGTGTCTGTAAAAACCATTTGAACACTCTGGTATAAATACAGACTGATCCGAGGTCAAATTCAAGCAAACTCACGCACTAGTTGCTGCTGACATTGAGATCTGACAACTTGGCTACAGCAGAAATAATATGACCTCAGGTACAGAATATGTAGTCATTGAGATAATAAATACATTCTGTTTACTTCATTCTGAAAAGTGAGTTAGAAATACTTTGCATAGTCCGGGTGTAGTGGCTCACATCTGTAATCCCATTATTTTGGGAGGCCGAAGCAGGCGGATCACTTGAGCTCAGGAGTTCAAGACAAGCCTGGGCAACATGGCAAAGCCTCATCTGTACAGAAAAAAATTAGCTGAGCATGGTGGCACGCACTTTATGGTTCCAGCTACTCAGGAGGGTGAAGTGGGAGGATTGCTTGAGTCTAGGAGGCAGAGGTTTTAGTGACCCAAGATTGGGCCACTGCACTCCCACTTGGATGACAGACTGAGACCCCTTCTCCCCACCCACGAGAAAAAAAGAAAATAAAATAATTTTTATAGTCATGGAATGGACAATCACATACATTTACAGTTGTGCCCACATGATATCCTGTCACCATAGCTAAGAAAGAAAGCCTCTTGTGTATTCTTTTGTCCATTCCCATCTATGAAAACGCCTTCTGACCCACTTTCCAGATGAAGACAGAGCAACAACAACAACAAACAGTGATGCAGCACATTGATTCTAATATGTGAAGCGAATTAGGAAAAGAAGACACAGCTAGCATGCTAGGGATGTTGGTGAGAGACGTGTTCTACATGGTGGAAATTAAACTGTACAAAGATTCAAAGGCTGAACACATCCATAAAATTTGGGGGGTTCCAGTGATCAAGCATATGCTGGAATGTAGTTCCAAAGTAAAATAAAAATTCCTGCCTTTTACTTCTCCCACCACAAGAAAAAGAAATGTTTCTTTGTGCTTTGGGGGCAAGATATAACACATCTAGGAATACTTTTACAGCCTAAATGTCAAGTTTTGTGAAAGAAAGCCAGGTTTGGGTGAGGCCCAAAGCAGCAGGTGACAAAGGAAATCAATTGGAAATTTGTTACATTAAGAGATCAAGAATGATCTCCAAATGCGTAAATGAAATAACAGGCTTAAAAATAACTCATGAGTCAAAGGAGAAATCACAAGAGGAACTTTAAGGGAGTTTCAATTGGTTAAATTAAAAACACAGCACATCGAAATTGTCGATGCAGCTAAAACAGTGCCTGTAGAGAAATGTATGGAACCATATGCTTTTATATTAGACAATAGGAAAGATCTCAAATCAGTGTTGCAAGCTTTGCTCTTCAGATAATAGAATTTGAAGAGCAAATTAAACACAAACAGCATATGTAAGAAAGCAATGAAGGTAGAAGCTGAAATCAATAACATTGATAACAAATATATGATAAAAGTAAATAAATACAAAAGTTCATTGTTAGAAAATATATTTTAATACTTTGACAAACTTTTAGCAAGAGCCTTTTTAGAAAAACAGAGAGAAGACAACATTTACAAATATTAGAAATGCAAAAGGAAATCTCACTCTAGATTTTACAAACACTCAAAAGTGAATAAAGAAACATTATAAATAATTCTAGGCACAAAAATTTGAACACTTAGCTGGCCATAAAGTGGACCAATTTATCAAAATCTACAAATTACCAAAAACGTGTCTAAGATGAAATATATAAGTTGAATAGTCTTAGAACTAATAATAATATTGAATTCATTGGATAAACTCTTCCAAAAACTGAATCTCCAGGCCTACAAGATTTCATTCGCAAATTCTAATGAATTTAAAGAATATCACCAATTTTACATAACCTCTTCCAAGTAGTAGGAAGCTGAATACTTCCCAACTCATTTAACGAAGTCAGAATTATTCTGTGTATTAGGCAGACTTCTCTAGAAAAAGCAGAATCAGTAGGATATATAAAGATACATAAGAAGGGATTTATTATGGGAGTTGTCTCATATGCTGTGAAGGCTGAGATGCTCCATGATATGCCCACTACAAGTGGGAGAACCAGGAAGCCAGCAGTGTATTTCACTCAAAGATGGAAAGCCTGGGACCCAGGAGCTCTGACACTTAAGTGTAGGAAAAGAAGGATGTGCCGGCTCAAGAAGACAGAGAGGATTTGCCCTTCCTGCATCTTTTTGTTTTATTTGGCCCTCTGTGGATTGGATTATGCCCATCCACATTGGCGAAAGTCAAACTTCTTTGCTTGGTCTTCCAATTCAAATACTGAATTTTTCCAGAAACACTCTCACAGACATATCCAGAAATCATGTTTACCAGCTATCTGAGCATCCTTTAGCCCACTCAAGTTGACATATATAATTACTCATCACACTCTGTTTCTAAAATCAGGAGAAGAAAAAAAAAAAAGAAAAACCACAGCTTAATATCCTTGATGAACATACAAAAAGCTCAATGAAATCATAGCAAATCAAATCCATCAATATTTAAGAAAATATTATATTATAGTCAATTAAGGTTCCCCTCAGAAATGCAGGTTTATTTGACACTAAAAAATTAATCATTTTAATCCATCGTGCCAATAAAGTCCACATGATCTTATTAATTGATCCAAAAAAATGACATTTAAAATATTCAACATCTATTAGGTACAAAATTTCCCAGCAGATAGGTATAGAAGAGAAATTCCTCAATCTAACAAAGCGCATCACCCCCGCCCCCGCCAAAAAAAAAAAAAAAACAAAAAAAAAACTACAGCTAATCTAATTTCATAGTAAATGACTGAATGGCTTTCCCCAAAGTATAAGACGAAGATAAGATTATTCACTCTCATCACTCCTATTCAAGTTAGTACAGCAATCTTAGGTAGTGCAGTAAGGCATAAAAAAATGAAAGATGTATTCATTATAAAGAATTAAAACTGTCCCTATTCACAGCAGACATGACTATTTTTATGTTAAAAAACCCCAAGAAATGTATAAAAATTCTGCTAGAAGTAATGTGAGTTTAGCAAGGTTGCAGGATACAAGGTCACAACACAAAAATCAATTCTACATTCGCATATTAGAAATAAGCCATTAAAACATGATTTTTAAAGCAATATCACTTACAGTTACACCAAAAAAAAGGAATAATTTTCCATATATCCAATGAAACATGTACAGGATCTGTATGCCAAATGAACTACAAAACACTCAGGAAAGAAATCAAAAAAGTACATGTAATTTCAGAGACCTGAAGTGTTCAGGAATTGAAAGATTAACAACATAGAAACTACACAGATACTTTTCAAGGTGATACATTTAATTCAATTCCAAACATAATTCCAGCAGATTTTTTTTTAACTGTACAGAAGCAATTTCTAAATTGTAATGGGCAGGCAGAGAAATTAGGACAGCCAAAATAATTTTAAAATAAGAATTAATTTGAGGAGTCACATCACCCAATATTAAGACATACTATGAAGCTATTGTAATCAAGACAGTGTGATATTGGTGAAGGGAGAATTGAATAGATTCTATTCAATAGAACAGAATAGAGTCCAAAAATAGACTCACACAAATATAGCACATAGCTTTTTGGCAAATTTACAAAGACATTTCAGTGGAGAATAGATTGACTTTTCAGCCTATGGGTTAGAAAAAAAATTGGACCTTTATCTACAACATATAATAATGAAAACTTCAAGCTTAATGTCATAACATACAAAAATATCTCAAAATGGACTAATAATCTAAAAGGAAAATCACATAATTTTGAGGGGAAAAAAGCATATAAAAAAAAACACTGTGGCCTTAATTTAGTCAAAATGTTTTTAAATGTGACACCAAATGTGTGATCTATAAAGGGAAAAAATGTTATTGGGACTTCATCAAAATTAAAAACCTTTGGTCTATAAAAGACATTATTATGAGACTGAAAACATGAGTTACAGACTGAGAGAAAATGTTTGCACATCACATATCCTAAAGAGTATTTGTATGAAAATATACACTCAAAAATCAGTGGCATGAAAAAAGCAGTATTAAAATATGGCCAAAAGACAAACAAACCTTTCAACGAAGAGAATATAGATGACAAATAAGAAAATGCAAATTAAAATCATGGTGGGATAGCACTCCAAACCTACTAAATGCCCAAAATAACAACAAATTTGAGCGGCCAACAAAAATGTAGCACAAAAGGAATTTTCAGGTAGTATTTGTCAGAATGAAGAGTATTGCAGTCACTGTGGAAAACTGTTGTTGTGCAGGTTCTTATAACAAACATATACTGTATTACCATGTAAGTCAGTGATACAACTCCCAGGCATATTTCCAAATAAATTTAAAACATTCGCACAAAAACTTGTTTACAACAGCTGCATTCATATTCACCAAATCTGAAAACAACCCAAATGTCCTTCAACATGTGAATGGATACATCAGATGTGGCACATCCATCTAGTGGAATACAGGTATCCCATTCCCAGAGTGGAAATACTACTTAGCAATCCGTGAGAACGGTTCATGGACTCATGCAGCACGGATGTATCTCAGAGAGATTATGACGAGTGAACGAATCCAGTTCTAAAAGGTTGCATATTTCATCATTCCATGTAGACGACATTCTCAAAAAACAAAACGATAGGAACTGAAAACAAATGAGGGTTTGC
This sequence comes from Mandrillus leucophaeus, assembly GCF_000951045.1. Taxonomy (NCBI): domain Eukaryota; kingdom Metazoa; phylum Chordata; class Mammalia; order Primates; family Cercopithecidae; genus Mandrillus; species Mandrillus leucophaeus. The sequence goes on along the minus strand of NW_012101587.1, from coordinate 8,255,975 downwards.
CAAGAGGCCAGGATTGTGACAAAAGTCAGAGGAGTACTAGAGCGGCTCTGAATCCTCATTCTGGGGATAGTTGCATGAATCTATACTCGTTTTAATGTTGATAGAGCTAGACATATAAGGGGTCAGTTTTACTCTATGTTCTTTGTTTATTTGTTTGTTTGTTTGTTTTTTGAGATGGAGTCTCGCTCTGTGGCCCAGGCTGGAGTGCAGTGGCGCGATCCCGGCTCACTGCAAGCTCCGCCTCCCGGGTTCCCGCCATTCTCCTGCCTCAGCCTCCCGAGTAGCTGGGACTACAGGCGCTGCCACCACGCCCGGCTAATTTCGGTTTTCTATTTTTAGTAGAGACGGAGTTTCACTGTGTTAGCCAGGATGGTCTCGATCTCCTGACCTCGTGATCCGCCCACCTCGGCCTCCCAAAGTGCTGGGATTACAGGGTGAGCCACCGCGCCCAGCTCTATGTTACTTTTAAAAAGTAAAATGAAGTACTTTTTATAAGTGGAATCATGCAGTGTGTGTTCTGTGCCTAGCTTATTTTACTTAGCATACTGTCCTCAGGGTTACTCCAGGTTGTTACATGGGTCAGGATTTCCTGGTTGTTTAAAGTCGAATGATATTCTGTTGCATATAAATGCCATATTTTTTTTTATCCATCCATTTGGTTAGTAAATAAATGCCATGTTTGCTTCATTCATTCATTTGGAGTGTAGAATGGTGGTTCCAAGAAGGTGGGGAGTTTTCCCTATTAGCCCCTTGCTGTTCAACAGGTAGGAAGTTTCAGTTCTGCAAGACACATGATTTCTAGAGATCTGCTGTATAACATCGTGTCTACAGTTAACAACACAGTTTTGTATACTTAACAGGTGTACAACACAACAGTGTGCTATTAATCTACGAGATTCATCTAGGTTGCATGTGCATCTAATATCCGCGCGTATGTATTGCTAGGCAGCATTCTACTGTATGGATACAGCACAGTGTTAAGAGGGTAGATCTCATGTTTAGCATTTTTATCACAGTTAATAAATAAATAAATACAATGAAAATCCTTAATGCATGATAAACTCACTGTTCAGGTTGCATTTGGGGGCATTAGAACAAGATCTATTTATCTTTATTCTTACTGAACAAACAGAAGAGTAAGATTTAGAGAACTTGAACCATTCACCCAAGTTATAAAACCGGTGTAGGGCTAGATGACTTGCCTGTGATGAACTTTTGAGCTTCTTCTCATTTTTCTCTTTTCTTGCACTCAGGAGACTCTGACTCTTTCAGCATCTCCCAGGTTCTACATTCCAGCTCCTCTTTCACTTCATGCTTCATGAGATTTCAATGCCCAGTAGATCAACAAGTCCCTGAATTTCCCCCACCCTGACCCCAATTTACATATTTTTTCCATTTGTATACTTGCCCATATGAGAATGTGGGTATTAGGTATATTAATTGTTGAATACCTATTATCCCCACAATAATGTAAACTCTTGAAAGATTGTCTGGGATTATTTCAGCATCCCCAGGGCCTAGCTTGATATTTACTTGATATATGGGACTCCACAGAAATATTTTTGATTTAGTTGAATTGAATTTTATTTCCAAATAAGAAGACTTTTTATATTATTTAACAGGATGCTGCATTAGGATTATTCAAATAGTTCAAGATTTTGCGAAAATGGCTGGCAGTTAATTCATATCTGCATGAATTAAAATTCCAAGCCAATGAATGATTCGTTCTCCTAAATATATATACTGTTTTTCCCCCAAAAGACATTTAGCTTATATTCCAGATTGAAGAAACTACTGTGCTTTGAAAAACAACGCTCTTAAAATTGTCACAACTATGTGTGTTACTCTGTGTGATTTTTTCCTTAGAAATAGGCCTTATTTTGTTTCACAATACATTTTATCACTTAATCGATAAATGTTCATCTTTAGCAAAGTGAACAGCAATTATTAATTGTGTAGATATCCCAACTCTAGAAAGTACAATCAGTAATTAAATCACCATGTCTTGTCTTAATAAATAAACTATAATGAAAAATGTGTAATGGATATTTTTACCTTAATTTAAAATATTTCTCTGTGTTAATTATTAGATATAAATTCCTAGTAAAAATTATAAATATTTTTAATTACAGTATGTTGATATATATTACCAAGAGACCTACCAGGAAAGTTTATCAGCATATATTCACTCCAGACATTTGCCTCGTCTATAGATCCATGAAACATGGCAATTCAATATGTACAAAGATAGCAAGTTATGTTAGTTTAAGTGTCTTAGGAATAACTGATAAATAAGTTCTGATTTTATATGGGAAATAATGTCAGTTTCTAAACAATATCACTTGTTTTCCTCATACAGACTAAAGCAACATGTATAATTGTATTAATCAGTGTTTCCCAGAGAATCAGAGCCAATAAGCTGTGTACATATCTATAGAGATTTATTTTTTAAGGAAATGGTGAATGCAGTTAAGGAGTCTGGCAAATCTGAAATACGTAGTTTAAGTCCAAAGGCTATCCAAGACAGAGCAGATGATGTAATTCAAGTTTGAAGGCACCCTGCTAGCAGAATTCCCTCTTGCTCAGGGAATGTCAGGCTTTTGTTTTATTCAGGCCTTCAACTGATTGGATGGGGCCCACACACGTTATGGAGAGCAGTCTACTTTAAAGCCACCGATGTAAACATTAATCACATCAAAAAACACCCTCCCAGAGGCATTCAAAATTCTGTCTGGCCACATATCCTGGCACTGTGTCCCAGCCAAGTTGACACATAAAATTAACCATCCCAACAATATAATATTAGTGAGTCGATATCTAAATTTAATTGACCGTTTGCATTACAAGTCATTTTTATGTTCATAAGTGTTCAAAAGCAAAGCAATGATATCTAACTTTCAATCACTGAATAAAAAATGCATTTTAAATGGAACATATGGTAACACAGTGCTGATGGCAACTTTAGTCTTTAAAAGTATTTAGAAAAGTGCAATTTTTTTGGAAACTGCAATAAACATTGTAATGTTTGATTCTATTACCTGATACTGATCAATTGAAACCAAAAACTCACTTATGAAAAATAGTTTCAGGAAGTCTGTTTCTTTGGAAAATTTTGAACATGAAAAACATTTTGATCTGCACTGGTTTTTTTCCCCCCATTTTCCATTTCAAAAGTTTCAGATGCCTTTTCATGTTTCATCCCCATGGCAGGCAGCCTCAGATGTGTTTCATTTTAGAATTGTAAGGATCTTTGAATACCATTATTCAAAGTAAAATGGAATGAATTGGAGAGTTATCAACCAACATGAAGTGAAAAAAAAAAAAAGCATTTCAGAGGAAAACCTGTGATTTTTTTTCCAAAATTTATTATTTTTTAACAAGAGACAACCTAAGTGTCGTGGTCCCTCCTGTGCTCAGGACCAAATCCTGTGACTTTGCACTGAGTCCTGTGAATTTGCACTTTGGCTATGGAAGAAGGCTCTCCAGCAGAGAAGCCTGAGCTGACTCGCATTCTATTTAGTGGCCGTGAAATTTTCATGTCAGTCCTGCCTCTGCAGCAAATGTCTCTATTATGGCAGACAGGGTAACCACTAAAAATTCAATTAACTAAACTACACTACAGTATTCATTAATAATAGTACCTTTTGTGTACATATTCACTTTTAACAGGGCAGACACCTCGATGTGAAACAATGCATGCCAAATAATGGAATATGTCAGGCCCATCAAGAAAGTGTTGGTCCTCTTTGCTAATACACAACTGATAATGGGGCTTTTTAATAAGTTCAAGCTAGCAACGGTTAAATTGCCCTGTCTAAATGTGAGTAATGGCACGCTGAAGACTGGCATGAATATAAGGAAATTGGCATCAAGAGAGGGGCTTTCTGGAGTTTCGTTGTGTGGCACTTACAGAATAAGACTCTGGAGACTGAGTGGGCAGTATGATATTTTCAACATAGTTAGCCCCAGATAGGGAGCAGCTGCAGGCAATGGAGAGTTACATTTACATGAGTTTCTGTGGAACTCAAACAGTCAAAATATACTATTTTAATATCCAGGTAAAAATGTGGGACAAGTGAGTGCACTTGGAAAAGTGAGCATCATCTCTACTTTTTTTAATGAAAGATAATATTCTGGTCTTCATAGGACCGAGAGGAATGTTGTGTTTTGAGCTTGTTAATAATGTCAGTGGTAATACTGATCATCAGAATAGCTAACACATATTGAGTGGCTGTCATAGAATAAGCACTGTGCTGAGGGCTTTATACACTGAAGTCTCACAAGAGCCCACACAGCAAGCACAGATCATTGCCCCTTGTGAGGAAAGCTGCTCCCCCTGTAAGAAAAGCCAAATTTGTTCAGGTAGCAAAAGGAGATTCTTTGGTTCCAGGACGAGTGTCCCGTCTAGCATGATTGGGCTGAACTCAGCATGATAATTGCTCCCATTGACAGCTCTAAGGGGTGAACATGTGACTAACTTCCACTACAAGAAATAGAGGCTGGGCACGGTGGCTCACGCCTGTAATCCCAGGTCAGGAGATCGAGACCATCCTGGCTAACATGGTGAAACACCGTCTCTACTAAAAATACAAAAAATTAGCCAGGTGTGGTGATGGGCGCCTGTAGTCCCAGCTACTCGAGAGGCTGAGGCAGGAGAATGGCATGAACCCTAGAGGCAGAGCTTGCAGTGAGCCAAGATTGTGCCGCTGCATTCTAGCCTGGGCGACAGAGCAAGACTCCATCTCAAACAAAAAAAGAAAAAATGAGTAAAAGAAATAGAATGGGAACTCTTACGGGGATGATTTTATTCCAAAATGAAAAGAAAAAGCTAAAAGGTTCAGGAGGAAAGGTTGTTTTGATTTATCTCCTCCTTTCTGTTACAAACATGGGCACGGTGTCTGAATTGGCAGAAGCCAAGATTCTTAAACCATGAAGCGATAAGCCCAAGTGGGACCAAAAAAAAAAAAGGACCGAGAAGAAGCTTGGTACCCTGGTGGTGCAGGTGAGGCACTGTCGCCTTAACCCCAACTTCTCTATACATGAGAAAATAAACAAACCCTTTTGCTTGTTTAAGCAACTCATGCCAGATTTTCAATGACTTACAGATAAAAGCATACTAAACTGATACAAAATCCTATGAGGTTTTTCTGTCAGTAGAAGTGTTATGGCTACAAATAACAGAAACCATCACTAAAACTGCAGTACAATAAGTTAGTTTTTTATTCCTGATGTTATGTGGTTCAGAGAAGAGCTTCCAAATGGGGCAATGGCACAACAGTTCCTCAGGACCCATGGTTGTGACACAAATAGAATGTGCTGAGGGGACTGTCTTGTCAGCCTTGGGGCAGCCGAGCCAGCTATGGGCAGCTGGTTCTACTGAGCTGGTCACCAATGTCAGTGTGATTTACAAATACTGTCATTTCATAGCTACAGAAAAAAAAAATTGCTGGAAGCATAGATTCAGTGAGAGAGACTTTTAGAGATGCTAGACTCAAAGACTGAAAAACTTGGGTTCTTTCTGTCCCTCTACTCTTCCACCTTAGATGCTGGCTTTATCCTCAAGGCAACACTGCCAGTATTCATGTCACATTCAGACACGAGTGTGTTCCTCTCCTGGGACCAAGAGATATTTCCCAGGACAAGTCAGTGACTTCCTCACATATGTTAAATAGAATGTCAATTTTCTGATCGATTAGACGTCTATAATATTCAACACAACTATAAAATTTTTAAAAAATTATTCTTAGACCTCAATGTGCTATCTGATTTAAATCTCTATATCTATGTATTTATATTGTTGCCTGTGTTTTCATAGAAGTTCCTGTATTTTTATATATATATAGGCAATGTGTATATATAAATATAAAATATATATAACATTTATACTATGTATAATATATATTACATATATATCCTGCATTTTATATATATATGTAATATATATGGTAATATAGTAAGTTTGTCATCTAGTGAGTTCTTGCCTTCATTTCTTCACAAAGAGAATATTTGATTATGAAACTTAAAATCTTCCAATGTAATTGATAAGGAAACTGAATATCAAATAAAATTCAAATTAGTCTCACTAATTTTTTGTCTTTTCTTCTTTGATTGTCTGCAGAACCATTTTCCGTGTCTAATTATGATCAACCCAGACTGGCCTGCACTTGCATCTCCTATTGGCCGCTTCCTTGATGTATAATTCAAGGTAACCGCTTATCTGCACTTTGGATTCTTCATATGTAAAATGAGTTGTTGTGGCAAAGAAATGAGGTTACGCCTATAAAGCAAATAAAAATGTAGCTATTTTTTCTTAGAATAAAAATTTCTTCAGCAGAAAGAATGCCTGTAGTTTTATTTTGTGCAGTGTCCAACACATTGCTATCACTTATTAATGTGATATTATAATAACCTCTTTTATTATTATAATATTTTTCAGTGTCAGCCACAGTATTATTGTTATATAAAGCAAAGCAATAATCTTACATAACTAGTTTTAAATATCTCTAGTAATAACACATTTTGTCTTCATTGAAATTAAAATATCCAGAGCTTCTTAGCCATCTATGCTAAAATTAGAGGCTGTTTATTTTTTCATTATTTTAGAAATAATGTCTGACCACATCATGCTGTCTTTTCTTATAGTATATATTCTTTTGTGGAAAATCAGTGAATTTCAATGAGAAGTTTAATAAGTCCCAAGTATTGTGTTAGATTTGCTTTTCTAGGTATTTAGTGTGCCTCACGAGAGGTCTTAAAAGAAAATATGTGGATAGATTCTTATCAAGTGCCCTTCAGAGTTTGAGGCATATTGTGAATTTGATTCATTATTCCTGCTTTTATGTGCAGTAGTTTTACATTAATATTATCTAAATCTTTTTGTAGACAGTTTCTAATTCTCTCTAACCAGCCAGAGCTCTGATAGAGATTGATAACCTCTTGAATTCATCAATTTGGTAAAAAAAAAAAAAAAAAAAAATATATATATATATATGATTGGAGTAATCATGAAATACATTATCATAAAAATATCTGTTTGCATAGCTTTATAAATGCATGCTATTTGAATTTTGGTATTAATACTATTTTTCCTATAATTTAGAGTTATATGGCATAGTAAATATCATTTAAATACTATAAAATTATTGAAACTGTAGCAAAGTAATCTGTCCCATAAAAATTGTGGTATATAAATGTATAAAGCCTATAATTTCTCTATGAGAAATATGGGCCTGTTAATATGGCAAAATGAGAAGAGACAAAATGAATGTCTAAATATGAATGAAAAGGGTCATTTGCATAATTTAAAATACATATAATTAAAAAGACCTAACAACTTAAAAATGAAGATAATCAAGTGAAGCCTCAACCATTTAACATTTTTGTTGAAAAAGAAAAATGTAAGGTACTATAGGAAAAGTCTGCTACAAAAAGCAAACAAACAAAAATCATTACATTTTCAAGTCTGGATGAAGTAAACAATAAGAAAATCAAGGGAGAAAACGGCATAAAGTATAACAGAGTAAGATAACTAAGTTAGACTGTGTTTCTCTTTTAAAGAGTTGATGTGAACCAAATACAGTTTTGCGGTGTCCAGGGCATACATTTATCTCTGTACATAATAGCTGTTAATCAAACACTGTAGTGTTAGGCTAAGTTGAATCTGAACCTCTAAGTTGTCTAATTTTGCTGTTCTTTTGCTGACTTCATACTAAAGTATACTTTATACTAAAGTCAGCAAAAGATTGGAGCCTTTGCCAATAATATAAATAATATTGCCAACATTACTAGATCGTAATTTGACTCAAGTACTCTGCAGTGCTTTTCACTTCTTCACCTAATGAGGACATTTACATTGAGGTTAATGTTGAGATTTATAAAAAATTGTTGTTAGTCTTTCTGCAAAGTTAGTAACTAGAAGAAGAAAAGGAGATAATGTAGCAGATGATGAATTTGACAAATGGTGCTTTTAGACCAGTTTGCTGTTTGCAGTGGAGGTTGTCACTCATAGGGACTGAACCATATGCAAATGCCGGACATTGTTTTAGTACATGACAAATAACTTTCACCGTGTCAGGTAATAGGAGCTTCAGTGAAATCACATTGTTAGTTATTTTTCCAGGATGTGTGTGAGTGTATGTGTGTGTGTCCTGGAAAGTATACGCTTTTTATCTCTTTCTACTATACTAAAAGGAAAAACAATTACAGACATAAAAATATAACCCCAGTTAGGAGTGGTAGCCATTTCTTAAGAAGGTTAGCATATTGATGCACATAAGTTATTTTATTAGAAGTGCAATTGGTCCTTATTTCATTTACTGACTTAAAAAATAAATAAAACCCTCAACTAGCCTCTTTGAGTGAAAATGCAAATTACTGGTTTGTACATATTGCATGAAAAATGCGTAATATTTCTATCTTAACCAGCCAATCTGTTCCCAGAATGCAAAGGCCAAGAAGGCATGTATAACCACAATCATATCATAAAGAATGAGCTTTTTGTTAAATCAACCATTTCAAGTTATCAACCTCATAAGTTGCCTTTCCTTTATATTCACAAGAAAATAGAAGCTGCATTGTCATACAATCACCTTCACTGTCTTCTATGGCTAGTCAAATCCAAAAAGAATTTGTTGACTTCATTAGCACGCTGTTTAGAATTCATTTCGAATTTATCATAGCCATTCTTTCAGCCTTACCTCTGGGCCCTCTGCCCCCAGAGACACAGGCAGTCATGCAGAAGCCGTTGCATTTCTCAAACTACCCATGGTTTTGCTCACCTTCTTGCCTCTAATCCTACTTTCCTTTCATCCTCCAGTTATGTCTCCATCTTCTTAGACCGCCTAAGTCACCTTCCAGGATTTTTTCAAGTTTGTCTTAATTCTTGCTGTTCAAGAGAAACAGACTTTTCCCCTGTTACCCATGTGTCTATTTTCTGCATAAAGTTTTGGATGCAAAAGGAGAACTTCTTCAAGCTGGCTAAAGTAAAAAGGGGAAATGAACTAGAAGGACACTAACCGAATAACCCACAACTGGCTTTATCATTAGTGTCAAGAGGCACCTAAACAAGGGATGGCAGCAGATATCTTTTGCTCTCTTGTTCTCTCTCTCTCTTTCTCTCTCTCTCTTCCCCTCTTTCTCCTCCCTCAGGAACCATATGTTATTTTGTCTATAAATTTTTCTTCATCATTTTTTCCCTGTATTCCCTCTTTCTGAACACCAGTTTTCTCCAGGTCTCTGAACACATGGCCAAACACCTTCTGCACAGATACTGACAACCTTCTGATTTATGAGCTCATACTAGACCTACAAAGTCCCTGAGTCCTCATAAAAACTCCAGAAGATTGAGAATCCAATCAATTCGGCTTGGGTCAGGTGTTTACTCTGGTAAAAATAGTTTTGGCTATTTGGTTTGTATCTCAGCACACATTTAACCAGATCTGTTAAGATGAACTTTTGAAGAAGCATTCCTGGGAAAAGTGCATTGAAAATTTCCAATATACTTTCTAACTGTTACTATTATGGTTCTTAATGCATCATGTTTAAATAAGGTAACTTTCCCCACAAACTGTGAGGTATGTAAAAGTATGAATCATAGTTTCTCCTTTTTTTTTTTTTATTTTTGCCCAGAGCAAGCTTATAGTAAATTATCTAGAAATGTGATTGGAATTAATGCAATATGTTGCCCTTAAGATTATGACATCTGATGCAGCATCATGTGAACTTACTAGACATGTTTTGCAAAGGTGATTTGTGAACTTTGACTTGTATTCAAATATCTGAATTTAAAAACAATGCACTGTGGCTTGGATACACTTGGGAGACTATCAGGGAAGCTTTAACTAGATGCCAGGTTGTGAAATGTAAAAGCTTAAGTAACCACTTGGACTTCGTTTTTACTTAAACAAAGATATATTAACACACAAGTAACAACTTGATGTTTTAGTTATCTATTGTTGCATTAACAAACTACCCCAAACTTAGGGACATAAAAGAACATCCATTTATTTTCTCATGAGTCTTTCGGTCAGCACTTTGGACAGGGCAAAGAAGGTCACTCTCTCGCCTATATGACTTCAGACCTCAGCTGGATGGTTCAAATGCCTGGAAGCTAAATGGAGGGTTCAACTGGGGTCATATTTCCAGGAACTTGATTCTGACTGTCTCATATATTAGATTTGTCAATTCTTCTCCACATATGATCTTTGCATTTCTCAATTCTTCTCCATCTGTGATCTTTCCACATGGTGAACATGGTCTTCCTCACAATATGGAGGTCTCTAGGGTTTTGGATTTCTTACACTGTAGAAGACTTCTCTTCAGAAGGAAGCAGACAGGCCTCTTAAAGGGTAAACCTAGAACTACAAGATTATCATTTCTAATGCTCTGTATTAGTAGAGGCAAGTCAAAGGGCAGACCAAGGTTAAGGGGAGATATATAACCTCCACGTGCAGGGAGGGAAGAAGGGAAAAATTGCCATCTTTAAAGACTGTCGAGCAGAGACATGTAATACATTTAGATACTGCTTTAGCAATTGCATTCCAGCTTCACAGCAAATGCTGCATATCATCTATTGATTAGTTTTTAGTGTTTATATGAATTTAGAGTCTCATTTCCAATTTCCTAAATATTGTTGTACCATTATTTACTTATTTACTTATTTTCACTTTCCAAACAGATACACCTAGATTGACAAAAATGACTGAAAATTGAAAGCCTAGCATTAGGCTTTGAAGGCACTCAGCACTCTCAAACTGTTTTACAAGTATTATCAGGAGAAATGCATAAACTGCCATATACCTCTTGCTCACCAAGATGATCTGATTTTTTCCTAGACAACTGAAAAAACTATTTTAGTGCTTTAGTGCATTTTTGTTAACACAGATCGAGACGCTAAGAAATTTAGACATGCAGGGTTACCCAGTTCTATTGGTGATATAATGAGAAGTTCAAGGTTATGTAACTAAAAGTGCTCATATTGTCAAGTACTTCACACGTGTTTTTCATAATCATTTAAGAGATCTCAGAAATTTTCAAAATGCCCAATTCATGTCAACGTGTTCTGTATTCCAGGAAAACTTTCTTTAACAGTACAGTGAGCTCAATCGGGTGCTCAGGCCAGAGGTAGGCGACCTCTGTTCTACATCGTATTCAGTACGAACTCTGGTTCAGTTAGGGTTTAGTACAGCTTTGAATAACAGAAAACTCAACCAAGAATGGCTCAAATAATTAAAGCATCCTTTTTCTTCTATAAGACTAACAAAACTTTCTGTGGGTTTGCAGGTCATGGCTCAGCAAAGTAACAATGCTACCAGGGACCTGGAATCTCTCTTTTTGCCCTGCCATCCTGAGCTTGTGGCCCTTGTCCCCTTAGTCTGTTTAAGCTACTGTAAGAGAATACCATAGACTGAGTGGCTTATAAACAACAGGAATTTATTTCTCACAGTTCTGGAGGCTGGCAAGTCTGGCTTATAGGGAGCTGGTTTCTTATCGTGTCCTCATGTGATGGAAGACCAAGGGAACTCTTGAGGATCTCTATTATAAGAGCACTAATCACTTTCCAAAGATTATACCTTTGAATATTATCATCTTTGGGGTTTTATGTCTTAACATACGAATTGCAGGAGGACACACACATTCAATCTAGGGCATCCTCATAGTCACATAATGAATGCTACACCTTTAGGAGTTGTTCACACACTTCAAACAGAAAAAAATTATTTGAAATGCTTAATACCTTTTGCTGTGAGTCTTTGTAGCTTTGATAGGAAAGGGAGCCAACCCCAGAAACCTCCCCTTAAAGCTATTCAGCCAGGTACATTTTACATAACCACTTCTGTTTGGAAAAGGAGTCTAAAAAGCTGATTGATTTAGGTTTATAATTGCTATGATAAGTGAAGGCAAGGGGAAGGGGCTTTGAATGGGTTCTCTGATCTAGTCTGCAGGATATGCTACTCTTCAGATTCTTGTTATTCAATGCAATCGACAGATACAGTTTCCAGTAGTGAGGATGAATCTTGATATATATGTTTATGCTTCAGTTAAAATTGGAGCAGGAAAACATAGATTTGTCACTCAGCTATTGCGAAGGTGACTGACCTTAGACATATTGCTATTTATATAATATCATCCAACCTGCTATTTATAGATCAGATAGGAGGAGATCAAAGGAAGAAACAAAGAGGAATAGGTACCACTTCATAAGGAAATGAAACGTTCCCATTTTCACTGCACATGAAAAGAAACTCAGAAAACAGATACAGGTTTCCACTTACACGTTACTGCTCTGAATTGTGGAACATGACCAGAACTGCAAAGATATCTGGGAAATTAAGTCTTATTTTGCTAAAATCATTACCACTGTAACCAATTATTTCAAGAAAGGAAGGAGGAGAAAATGGATTGTGAGTATGCAGCTTGCCGTATCTATCATATCTACAGTTGGATACGTGTAGGTATGGCGAGGATCAAATAGTCATCGATTCTTTAAATCATTGTTCATACCTGTGTATGGATTTCCTGTGACAAGAATCTTCTGTATGTACTTGAAACTGCAATTATCAAGAGAAATGAAACATTTCCCTTGTGGTACTTACATTGCAGTAAGGAAAGAGACAACAAAAATGTAGGCAAAAAATGTGTAATGTAAATCAGATAATGAGTGCTACAAGGAAAAAAAAAAAGCTGAACGATAAACTAGAGAACCTCTGGAGGTGGAATTGGGCTTTCATTTAAATGAGGTTGGCTGGAAGGCCTCTCTGAAAGAGTATGTATGACTGACCCTTAATATACGAGTAGGACTCAGAAATGCCAAACATCAGGAAAAAAGCATGTGAGTATTGAGCACAATTAGGGAGGAAAAAGTCCCTACAAATTGGCTTACCATGTGAGAGCTGAAAGAGGGCATGGGAAATGAGATGGTTAGGGTACCACATGGGATTAGAGATTTCTGTTGACTCAGGCATCATGGTTTCTTACATGCCATGATAGGAACTTTGGATTTTATCCTCATAGTAACAGGCACCTCGGGGGCACTTGAAAGAAGAAAATATATGTGCCATTTATTGGTAGAAACTAGATTGTTGATGAGATTAGAGTCAAATCTTATATTACATATTTTATATATGCTTAGTATTTAAATATGAATTAACTTTTTTCAGGGACTTTTCCAAATGTTATATTGAAGTCAAATCAAAAATACATTACAAAGTACTAATACTGTTGCCCATCAACTTTGGAAGTACTATCAGAGATAACTGAATGTTGTTATGTAACCTTAAGATTTGCTGAAAATGTTGGCAAAGCAAAGCAGTAAAAGCAGCATAATTAAGTTGCCCAGATAGGCATTTTGTGCAAAGTATGCAAACAGCACATAGTCCATTACTGTCCACTGATATTCAGCTCATGTCTACACTTCTATAATCTTCCTGGGTCTGCACACTTACTCATATAGTATCGCTGTAGCCCCAACAACCCACCCTCCAAATCTCAACTTGAATCGTATCTCCCAGAATTCCCACGTGCTCTGGGAGGGACACAGGGAGAGGTAATTGAATCATGGGGGCCGGCCTTTCCCATACTACTCTTGTGATAGTGAATAGGTCTCATGAAATCTGATGGGTTTATCAGGGGTTTCCACTTTTGCTTCCTTCTTATTTTTCTCCTGCTGCCTCCATGTAAGAATTGCCTTTTGCCTCCGGCCTTGATTCTGAGGCCTCCCCAGACATGTGGAACTATAAGCCAATTAAACCTCCTTTTCTTCCCAATTTCAGGTATGTCTTTGTCAGCAGCATGAAAACTGACTAATACACTTACAAATTACATTTCCAGGTTTCCTTGACAACTGAGTGATGGTTAAGTTCTCACTGAAGATCTGCACATGAAATTTGAGGTGAGAAGAAGGTCGAGGACACTCTAATTCCACAGACGGCTTTAGCATCTTCTCCAGTTGCAGCTGAGATTGTGTTTCATCATGAAGGTGGTGGTCCTATCAGGAGGCATGCTGACTGCATAGTTCCTGTAGCATTAATTAATAACATCGGGCATCAGGAGCCCTGGCGTACACTCCGAACCAATAGTGTCAGTTCGTGTGTGTTTATATGTGTGTGTCTATCGCATTTTCAGTAAAGGTAGGTTCATAAAGATGGACTTACTGAAGTCTAAAAGAAAGTTTGCTTCCTCAGCTAAGGAGCTAAAATGGAATCAGATCCCTGAGAGTCACAAATGGTTCCTTTTTGTTTTTCTGACTCTACTAACCCTTTTTAAACCTATTTCTTCTAAAAAATCCACCTGCAATCCTAAAAGTGGTTTCTATTTTCATAACAAGATCCTGATTCATAGAAGTCACAACAGCTTACATTGTAATAACGTGGCACATATACCAATACATACTTAATCACAAGCAGAAAAGCTGCACCATATAAAGAGGCAGGTTTTCAAATATATAATTTTTAACCAGATTGTCTATTCGAAAACAACATACATAGGAACCGAAGTTCTCTTCAGAATTTTTTAGGTTAAAACATAAAATAAATTATAAATATAAAAGATGAGATATGAATGCCTATGGCTTCAAAGAGCTAGATTTTTATTTCAATGATTTTTGTCTATAGATTATGTTCTATTATATTCACTTTCCTCTTATTATTATTTCCTTGTTTCTAGTACTCTCATTGATTTAAATTTAGATAATTGATTTACAGCTTTCATGATTTTTAAATTAAGCATTTAAAGCTATAAATGTATCTCTAAACACTGCTTTAGCTGCATCCTACATATTTTGAAATGTTGTGTTTTATTGTAAGGTTAAAATATTTCCTAATACCTTTTGTTTCTTACTTGATGGATGAAATGTAAACATATGCTGCTTAATGTTCAAGTACTTGGGGGATATTTTTGATATGTTTTTCTTACTAATTTATAATTTAATTCCATTATAGTCAAATGAAAAACTAAAAATATTTGAAAATTAAATAAAGCAATTTAGCATCTTAACTTGGTAAAGGACAACAGTGCCTGATCATCTCAATAGACAAGTTTCAACTATCATTTTGATGAAAACAGAAACAAAAGATAAAAGTCCTCTTACTAAAACAGAATAGAAGGATTGTCATTAAGTCAATAATTGAGTTATTCAAAGGAACCTACGTCTAACATCTCATTTACTGGTCAAAGAATGAACACATTTCTTCTAAGCAGTAATGGGAAAGTGAGGTTCACCCTCATTGCCGCTATTTAACATTGTGATGGAGGTCCTAGTTAGTGCAACAGGTTGGAGAAAGAACATAAAGGGCACAGAAGAAAGAAGAAACTATAAGTGTTTTATTTGCAGATTACTTGATTATATACATAGAACATCTTAATGAATAAATAGAAATGAAGAAATATAAAAGTAACAAGTGAATTTAGCAAGGCCTCAGGAAATGAGGCAAATATACACAAACACAAGTAATGAAACATTAAAGTATAAAATTTTAAAAATTATATTTAAATAGCAAATTCATCATTAAATATTTAGAGATTAGTTTAAGGAAATATGTGCATGGCCAATACAGTGACCCAAAAATGCCTAAAGAAAAGAAGAACTCAATAAAATAAAACCATATATCATGCTCATACATTGAAAGGCTCAGTATTATTAAGAAATTATTATAGAACCATAAAGGATCTCAAATGGACAAAACAGTCTTGTGCAAAAGGAACAAAGCTGTAGGCATCACACTACCTGATTTCAAAATATATTACAAAGTTACAGTAATCAAAACATGATGGTGCTAGGATAAAATCAGACACATTGACCAATAAGATAGAGAGCCCAGAAATAAACTCGTGCATTTGATCAAGTGACATTCAGCAAAGATGCCGTAAGCACACAATAAGGAAAGCACTGCATCTTCAATAAATGCTGTAGGGAAAATTGGTTATCTATAAGGAGAATAATAAATCCATATCTCATTTCATATATATGAGTCAACTATAAACAGATAAGAGATTTAAATATAAGACCACTGATCCACTGATACTACCATCCGAGAAATACTATTAACACCTCTATGCAAATAAACTAGAAAATCTACAAGAAATGAATAAGTTCCTGGACACATACACCCTCCCACGACTAAACCAGGAAGAAGTCGAATCCCTGAATGACCAATAACAAGTTCAGAAATTGAGGCAGCAATTAATTAGCCTACCAATATATATATGCGCCATCGAATACTACTCAGCCATATATATATATATGTAACATTTTCTTTATCCATTTGTTGGTTGACGGACTTTTCAGCTAGTTCCATATTTTTGCAATTGCGAATTGTTCTGCTATAAACATGTGTGTGCATATGTCTTTTTCATGTAATGACTCCTTTTCTTCTATGTAGGTACCCAGCAGTGGAATTGCTGGATCAAATGGTTTTAGTTCTTTAAGTAAAATCCATACTATTTCCAATAGTGGTTTTACTGGTTGACATTCCCACCAGTAGTGTAAAAGTGTTCTTTCACCAAATTCACGCCAACATCTTTTTATTTAAAATTTTAAATTATGACCATTCTTACAGTAGTAAGGTGGTATTGCATTGTGGTTTTGAGTTGCAGTTCCCTGATAATTAGTGATTTTGAGCATTTTTTCATATGTTTGTTGACTGCTTGTATACCTTTAAAAGAGTAGATTTTAGATGTTCTCACCGTAAAGGAAGGATAAGTACGTAAGGCGATAGATACGTTAATTAGCCATATTTAAGCACTGTACAATGTTTGTATTATCAAACATCACACTGTATCCCATAAGTATATACAATTATTATTCATCAATTTAAAAATATAAATTTAAAAATATATATTGATATCAGTTATAACCAGTTTCTTATAAATTCAATGCAATCTTAAGTAAAATCTCTATACAGTTCCTTGTAGAAATTGGCAAGATGTTTTTAGTAAAATTATTGATAGATACCTGTATAGATATATACACACATGTATACAGAAATTGAAAGGATTTTTAATGCTAAAAAAATTTATAAAAAAGTAAAAATAGAAGATTTATACTACCTAATATAAAGAATTTTTAGAAGGTGCAATAAATAATAAAGGAAGTGTGGTGTTGGTATAAATTGTTGTAAATATGGAAAAAATGAACATCATAAATATTTCAGAAATAAATGAGTGCATATGTGGTAAGTTGATCTTTGACAAGATGTCAAGGTCAATCAAGGGAAAGGAATAGGTTCTTCAACAAATGGTGCTGGAATAATTGGAGTGTCATACAGAAAATAAATTAATCTCAAACACAACTACACATTATCTATAAAATTAAATAAAATTGATAATTGATTTAAAAATAAGACCTAAAAGTTCAAGTCTTTGATAAAATATCTTAGGAGAAAATATTTGCAATTTGGGCACAGGCAAATATTCCTTAGGACAGCAATCATTTAAAAATGAATAAATTAGACTTTGTCTAAATTCAAACTATTGCTCATAAGAAGTCTTCATTAACAATAACAAAATACAATGCTCATATTGTGAGAAAATATATGCAAAATTATCTCTAACACATGTCATATATCAATCAATTTTAAACTATTCTTTTAACTCTGTAACATAGCAAAAGTAGATAAAAGAGTTAAGTAGAAAATTCACAAAAAGATATACCAATGGCTAATAATCACATGATGATCAATACCATTATTGGGACTTGCTGGGATTACAGGCATGAGCCACCTTACCTGGCTGGAGTATCATGTTCTTGTTAATACAGTGGAACAATAACTTGTCCCAATGAACATGTTATTCTGAGTTCAATTTCGGTAATCAGAAATATTAAGGGATAATTTGCATTCCTAGTCTAATTTGATCATAGTCAAAACTCTATGGTGAGAAACCACTACAAATTTATGAGTGTGGTTGAAATTAAAAACACACACCTCAATGTTGTGAAGATGTGACACTAGAACTCTCATCTATTGCTGGTAGGAGTGTAAATGTTATAATCATTTTGAAAGATTCTATGGGGCTTCTTATGGAGTTAAACATGCACTCTCTATTCCTGCACATGTACCCAAGAGAAATTAAAACTATGGCCATGCAAAAACTTGTATATGAATGTTCATAGCAGCATTATTTATAATAGCCTAAAAGTAGAAACAGCGCAGATGTCCATCAACAGATGAACAGACAAACTGTCATATATTTATGCAATGAAATATTACTCAGCAATAAAAAGGAAATAGACTTTTAATACATGCAACAACACAAATAGGATGCAGGACAGGTTCTTGACTTTGCCCAGGGAAGAATTCAAGAGTGAGCCAGTGGTGAAAGAACGCACTGTTATTGGGGCTGCAGCAGTTTTACAGCACCCTGACTGCTCCAGTTAAGAAAGGCTACCCCACAGGCAGTGTTCAGAACGCAGCAGGGCGGGATTGGTTTTCAGTCATATTTATACCACATTTAACAACATGCTAATTAAGGGGCGGGTTATTCAGAATAACTAGAAAATGGTTGGTAACTTCCAGGTATTGTCATGGCCATGGTAAACTATCCTGGCACTGCTGCGAATGCCCTGTGCTGATGGGCAGCAAAAGGTGCTTCCTGAACCTTTTACCAGTTTCAGACGGTCTTTAATCTGGTCCATAGATGAGTGCTGCCTGCCTCCTACCTCAGAGAGACCTCAGAAACATTTTTGCTCAGATTAAATAAACCAAAACAGATACAAAATATACCTACTATCGGATTCCATGTCTATGAAATTCTGGGATAAAAATGCTAATCTTTGGTGTTGGAAAGTAGTTCAGTGGTTGGTTGGGTTGAGAGTCTTAGGGGATTAATTGCAAAGGATCACAAAAGCAATTTTTGTGATGACAAAAATTATTTTGATTGTGATAGCAGTTATAAGGATGTATACCTTTGTCAAAATACATAGGGTTGTACACTCAAAATAGAGCATCTTATTAATGTAAATTATAACTTGATAAAGGTTATTATAAATACATAGTAGGTATTAAATAGTTTAATAACACCATATTTTGCATATGCAAATTAAGTATTTAAAAATAGCCAGATTAGAACCTGTATTATCCCTTTCGTAACTATATGTATATTTGAACATCAATACTCCCTTCCATGTTAATCAGGATCTTTAACCTTGCTAAATTAGAACATTTATAAAACTTTCCTTTAGATCAAAATGTATTGATAATTTAGAGGTTATATCAAATGAATGAGTTAAATATGTGAAAAAAATTTTTAAAAATATGTTTTATAGACAATAAAGCCTTATATAGCAAGTATTTGAAAGACATCAAGTGTTCATATATTTTTATTTCACTTTTTGTTTTGGTGACTTGCAAGCATACATGTAAAAGGGTACAGCCACTTAAAATAGAAGAAAAACAATCTAGTAATTACCTAAACATAAGTAAGCAATTTATTATTTCAATAAAAAGACCAAATGATAACTATAAATCACAATTGGATAAAAGAGTTGGAAGGAACTGCAGTAAAACATAATATTCACTATTTATTTAAGCTCAGTTTTTCCTAAATTTATATATGAACAGACAAATAGAAAAATTATTTTAATAGGAACATTATGATAGTTTTAATGTTTAACTGCACATAATTAAATCACAGATTTAACTGCACATAAAATACATGAGATCAACATTTGGATAGGCCAAAAGACAGAAACCATATGTCTGTATAATACAGTTTTATACATAATATTGTTGCCAGGTATATCTCACCTGGAAAGAGTGGCATTTTGTAGACTAGTTTTTGTTTACTTCCTCATTGATAATTTTTTTTTCCTTTTTTATGCCAGTCTGCAGAGTTATTCTAGTTTTGACTATGAAAATTAGACCAAGGAATGCAAATTAGACCTTAATATTTCTGATTACCGAAATTGAACTCAGAATAACATGTTCATTGGGACAAATTACTCTTCCACTGTGTTAATAGTAAGAACATGATACTTCAGCCAGGCAAGATGGCTCATGCCTATAATCCCAGCACTTTGGGAGGCCAAGGCAGGAGGATCACTTGAGCCCAGGAGTTTGAGACCAGCCTGGGCAACATGGTGAAACCTCATCTCTAGTAAAAATACAAAAAATTAGCTCGGCATGGTGGTGCACACATGTACTTCCAGCTGCTCCAAAGGCTGAGGTGGGAGAATTGCCTGAGCCCAAGAAGTCAAGGCTGCAGTGAGCTGTGATTGTACCACTGCACTCCAGCCCCGGCAACAGAAGTGAGACTCTGTCTCAGGGAAAAAAAAGAAAAGACCAGGATCATCTATAGAACATGTAACCTTTTCTAATATCCTCATTGTAATAATAATGTGAATGAATGCTAATAATAGATTGAGTTAATCTAGATTTTTACAAGCAAAAATTATCAGTCAACTTTGAGATAAGAAAATTTTTATAGATGTCCAGCTACATGAAAAAATATCACTACTCCTTTCATGATTCTCAATGAAGTCTAAATTCTTATTTTCTTACTTCTGAAAAGACATGGCTATAAACGTTCATTTTCAAAATTAACCTCCAGGAAATTCTACAAAGAAGAATATAACAGAGTAATTAAAATTTATACAGATAGTCCCCAACCTAAAATAGTTCTACTTATCATTTTTCTACTTCACAACATGGTGAAAGAGCTATGCATTGATGGGTGTTATTTACAGTTGGGTTATGTACAGATAAATCTATCATACAACGAGGATGTAGCACCATTTCAAGTCTATGAGTATCTGTACACTAGGGACAGATCCACTGGGTTGAATTTCTGACTCAAATGCTAATGTTCTATGTGACTTTTAGTCAATTAATTTACCTTCCTGTGACTCAGTTTCTTCAGCTATAAAACAGGGATGATGCCACTCTAATAGTTAATTTTATTTGTCACCGTGACTAGGTCACTAGGAGCTCAGATATTTGCCCAAACATTAGCTGGGTGTTTCCGTGAGGGTATTTTTTAAAGATAAGATTATCATTTAAAGCAATAGAAGGAATAAAGCTAGTTCTCTCCCTAATGTGGGTTGGCCTCACCCAATCAGTTGAAAGCCTGAATACAACAATAGTGGTGACCCTTATCCAAGTAAGACAGAATTCCTCCTATCTGATTCCCTCCAAACTAAAACATCAGTTGAAGTTCCTGCTTTCAGATGCAGACTGAGCGAGCCATCAGCAATTCCTAGTCTAAAGCCTGCCAGGCTACTGAAAGAAACTACACCACTGGCTTTCTTGGTTCACAGAACTTCAGACTAGGACTGGAAATGAGCGACCGGGTCTCTTGGGTCTCCAACTTGCTGGCTCATCCCAATATTTTGGAATATACCTGGTTCCATAATTGTATGGATCGATTCTTTAAAGAGATCACATACACACATACACTCACCCTATTGGTTTGCTACTTCGGAGAACCCTGATTCATACAACCACCTACCTACCTCATGTGTTTTTAGTTAGAAATAAATAAGCCAATACATAATAAAGACTTTAAACAACGTCTGACAAAAAGTAAGAGCTCAATAAATGTTTTGATAGAACTTAGATGGTCATGTGTCACTACCTAAATGGTTCTCCTAATTTGGTTTGGAGAGAAGTTCCTACTTAGAATTATGATCATAATAATTATTACATCCTAATATTTAGGAAGCAAATTTTAGTCTACATTAACATATTTATTTTCTTGTAAAAGAGATATAAAGAAGAAGGTTTTTTTATTTATATGAATTGAATGCAATAAATATCTCTGGAATATAACTTATACAATAATTTTTAGTTAACACTTAAAGAAACAGAGCCTGTTTTGAATAAAAGCATAATGCTGAATAAAATATATAAAACAGTAAGAATAGATTACAGGGAATGACAGGAAAGAAAAAGTCATGACAGAGAAAAAGTCAAACAAGTCATAGCTAGGCGTTAAACACAAAATCAATCATTTCAGTATGGATGTGAAGAAATCTGCTTCTGATCAGTATGAAATAGTATGGACCAGAATTACTCTCTTACCTGAAGGAACTAAATAAACAACATAGTTGGAATTCAGTCAAAGCAAGACAGCAATCTTGAAAGAAGATCTACAAATGAGACAAGCCCTATAATTTTTCAGGTTACTGCAGGAGGTTTCCTGTTCACCAGGAGGACAATGTAGAGGAAGCCTGGCCACTTTCCTAAATGGAAGAGATGGTGTTGGGAGCACAGAGCAGCTAAGGTGCCTGGACTTCTTAGGGTGGGGTACCAGGGAGAAGGGAGTTTCCCAATGAAAGAGCAAGGTCTAGAGATTTACAGAGTACACCACTCACCCTATTGGTTTGCTACTTCGGAGAACCCTGACTCATGCAACTACCTACCTACCTCATGTGTTTTTAATTAGAAATAAATAAGCCAATACATAATAAAGATTTTAAGTGTCAAACTGACTAGGTTAAGGAATACCTAGAGAACTGGTGAAGCATTGTTTCTGGGGATGTCTGTGAGGGTGTTTCCAGAGAAAATTGCTGTGAGTTGGTGAACTGAGTGGGGAAAATCCAATGGTGATGTTGGTAGACCCTGTCCATTTGGCCAGGGGTCCTGATAGAACAAAGAGGCAGTGGAAAGGCAGTTTCCTTTCTGTATTAGTCCAATTTCATGCTGCTGAAAAATACATACCCTAGACAGAGCAATTTACAAAAGAAAAAGGTTTCATAGCTCCATGTGGCTTGTGAAGCCTCACAATCATGGCGGAAGGCAAAGAGGAGCAAGTCATATCTTACATGGATGGCTGCAGGCAAAAAGAGAGAGAGCTTGTGCAAGGGAACTCCTCTTGTTTAAACCATCGGATCTCATGAGACTTATTCACTATCACGAAAGTAGCATGGGAAGGACTTCCCCCCATGACTCAATTAACACCCACCGGGTCCCTCCCACAAACATGTGGGAATTCAAGACAAGGTTTGGGTGGGGACACAGGCAAATCATATCAGCCCTAGGCTGGAGGTTGATAAAATCCTACAAAACAAAGCTTAAAAGCAAGCCCCCACAAAATGAAACTGTTTTTAAGTAAGTAAGTTGAATTCCAGAACAAAGTTTAAGGTTATTTATTTAACTGTACCCAACACCCAAGCAAGGAAAAAATTCACAATAGTTGTAATCTAATGAAAATTACTAGGCATGCAAAGAAACAAAGAAACAAACAAAAACATGATTTATACATAGAGGGAAAATCAATCACTGAACTATGATATAAATGATAGAATAATAAAGGGCATTATAATAGTGTTCATATCCTATTCCTTAGGCTAAGAAGTGAAAAGAAAAGTTGAGCATGTAGAGACATGAAATATTAAAAAAAAAAAAAA
>NW_012101587.1:8222554-8232587 GCF_000951045.1 Mandrillus leucophaeus | reverse complement strand
AAAAAAAAAAAAAAGCCCAATCAAAATACTAGAGATAAAAAGATAAAATACAGGACATAAATGAAAAGTGCACTGGGCAGAATTAACAGCTGATTAGATGTTATAACAGAAAACATTTGTGAACCCAAAACAAGAAAAAATTTGTAAACAAAACAAAACAAAACAAAAAAATCCTCAGAAAAAGATTTAAACATTCTACCATGAAAAGAGATAATAAAACCCTCAAAAGGTGCTAACGAACATGGCGTCAGGCTTGAATATCCCGATATGCATGCAATTGGAATCCCTAAAAGAGAAACAAAATGGGAGGGAAAGCCAGAAAAAAATCCTAAAGGTTTATGCACCCCTAGAAAAGAGGTTTAATATACAGGAAGCAAACACTTGCAGAAGTGTGAAGAGTAATAGACACATCCTCAGTTATTATTGATGATTTCAACACCCTTCCCTCCATGTTTTATAGAAATAGTAGGCAGTAAATCAGTTAAGGATACGCAAGGCTTGTACAAAAATAACAACCAACCAACAGGGCTTAATTGGCATGATGAAACACTCAGTTCAACAACAGCAGAATATAATTTCTGCCTCACTCTTTCCCCCCAAATGCCTTTATGACTGCATTGTTCAGAAGAGAGGAAAAATAGTGAAGGGAAGGGAAAAGAGAGGTCCCCGTGGATATTTAGCTGATAGAAGAGCAATGGATTCGAGAAATTGTAGTCACCCTTGGCAGTCCTGAATTTTAAGCACTCGATGACTGTTAATTGACCAGAAACCCAAAATTTGCATAACAAATTACCTTTTACCTCTTGCCTGATTTACTGCAAAAGTCATTAAACGGTTATCCACGTCTCTAGAATTGGCCCCCTCAGATTTCTTTTCCCTTTATACTGCCAGAGTGATAATTCTACAGTGTAAATCAGATCATTTGTATCATTTCTTTTCTTAAAACTCATCAATGGATCACTGTTGCATTTAATACAAATGTCTTAGCAAGATTTTAAAGGTCTTCTACTGTTTGCATTTCGTATTTGAGTTTCACTATTTAATCATAATTATTTCATGTAGTGGGACATGCTGTTCCTCTTTCCTGGCATATTTTCCCTTGTTCCTGCTATCATTCATACCAACTTACCTCTCAAATATTAATCCCTCTAGTAAATTGTTCTGATACCAAATTTGGGTTACGTGGCCCTCCTATGTTCTTCCATAGCACCTACTAAAAATAAACTATTAATTTACGGCATTATAGACTAATTAATCTGTATATGGTAATTACCTGTTTCCTCATTTGTCTTCCCCAGTAAAGTGTAAGTGCCTAGAAGTTAAAGACTTCACCTTCTTGATCATGGCACACCAAGCTTCAGTCCAGGTGGTAGGCACAAAGTTGATGGTGAATAAGCATTTGGGGGTGGATTTTAGCTATGACCATAGAAGCTCTAAGATCCTGTTTCTGACTGAAGCGAAAAAGCAGTTCATCTGGACAAACAGGTGTGTCTTTAATACACAAAGCACACCTCCAAGATTATCAGGAACTGCTCACATATTTCTAGAGATTGTCCACTGCAAAAAGTCTCTCTGGGGTCTGGGAAGGTTGACGGAAGCAGGATTTTCACAATGACTTTTAAAGAAAGACTATCCACATTTTTCTCTTGTCCAACAAGGCCCTAAATTTTCCCTCGGCTTCACTAAACATAGACGTATTTTCCTGCCTCTGCGCCTCTGATCTCCCGCTTACCAGTCCTTACAGAATCCAGGTGAACCCCCACAGGCTTTTCTTCTCATATTCTTTTCTTAGAGCATTTATTTCCAAAAACTTGTAATTATAATTTTTTTTATCTGCCCCTCTGAGATGCAAATACCTTTAAAAGCTTCTTGACTGTTTCACAAACCAGGAATCTTTTTCTCAAGGACTTGGGAACCATCCCTTTGAAATGTAATCAAAGAATAAAGGATAGGATTGCCATACCTCCCAATCCCTTTGGGTGAGTAGGAACCTAACTTCAGAGGCGGTGCCTTGTTTTATGCAGATATGAGAAAGATTACTTGCTAAAAATCACATAAAGCAATGCAATGATTCCCCCTTATATATATATATGTGTGTGTGTGTATATACATATACATACATATATATACACATATATTCATACACATACAGATATATGTGTATATGTTGTGTGTGTATATATAGATATAGATACAGATATATCACTTACCATATGAAGATAAAACCAAGGAATGTCCCATATATCATTTGTAGCTTATCCCAGTAGAAATTCTATTAACCACAGGGGAGAGAAGTTCTGTCCTGAGGGAGGGTCTGTTTTCTATCTGGCTAGGTAATTCTCACATAAACACAGACTCGAAGGCAGAAAGGGAACACAACAGTAATAATAAACAAATACGTATGTCACTGGGTGGCTCTGAATAAGAAATAAGAAACAGGTGATCCTGCCAGGGTGGAAGGGAGGGAACCAAGTCCCATCTGTGCATGGGGGAGCTGTTCACCCACCTGAGCTCAAAGACTTTGAGCAAAGGCATTCCACTTTTAAATCAAATCAATATAAATGTTTTAGTCCCTTTCTTTAGCTTTACATTTGTATAAGTCTGCAGAACTTTACAAATAATCATTTAAAAATCAGAAGGGAAATCTTAGGAAAGCTATTTGGTCCCCTCAGCCTTTAACTTTCTTGCCAAATTTGCCTGTATTCAGGTTTAACATTATTCAGTTAAAAATTCTGTACCCAGGAGTGATCCTTATCCATGACGCAGGCACAACTAAAACTCCTCAGGGAAATGCTTCATGAAACCAGACAATCGGTGTATGAATTTGCAGTGAGAAGTGAACTGGTTGTGCTGTTCAATTCATTCCTCATCTACAAACTACAAAAATCACATATGCAAATCATATGGCCTCATTTCAGAGAGGAAAGATGAAGAACAATAAAAATTAGTTGTGAAAAATGGATGTTTAATGTCATCAAGATTAAAAGAGATAATGTGTTTCTTCATTCTTCTTACATAAAAGATTAAAACTCACAAACACACAAGGACAGATATTGTATCCTGAACCTCTGTGGATGGGCATTATCAGTATTTTGCTTCTCTGACTCAACTTTTCAGATATTTTCATAGATTGCAAGCACCATCAGTGACTGATATATTCGTATTTAGATATTAATTATAATCTATGAGGTAACTGTCACACCTTCCTGGCAAACTCAAGCAGATTTATTTGCTTCTGTTGTTGTTGTTGTTGCTTTTTTCCATTAAGGTGATGTTGTATATTACTTTGCAATTACATGTTTCTAAACTTACTCTTTCGATCTCAAACTACAATCCCATCACCCTCTTTTCTGAGACCATAGAGGATACCTCTTCACATCTGTAAGTGCTGATATTAAATTCCTCTATAACAGGAGCCTTGATGTTTAAAAGAAAACTATTGATTCACTTTCTGAGAAATAAAACAAGTTTTTCTGTCTATCTTTGAGAAGACTTTGGATAAAACGTCAAATGCCCTTTCATTTTAAGAAACAGTGCGTGTTTAGGAAATGACAAGTTCCTAAACATTTGATTTTCAAGCTCTGGAACCATTTAAAAAGTAAGTCAATATCCTGCTCACACAAACTTATGTTTGTCTAGCTTTATTAACCTCTAAGTTTATATTCACATTGCAGATTAGATTTTTTATTAGCACCATGCTCTAACATTGAGTTAACCGGCTGCCTCGGTGCAGTTTAGAGTTTTTAAACTCACCTTCTGTGGATCCAGCCAGGAGATGTAAGAAGTATACATTTAAAATACCCAACTCTATGGAAATCAGCAGAAGTAAAGCAATGAGGAAGAGGCTTGAATAGAAGCTTTAGATTGGATATGCACCCTAGAGATGCACAGTTACCATGGTGATAAGAGCTAGATAAATACATAGAAAAACTGACAAATGGACAAACTAAGATCTTATTTCTAAACTCACACCTTATATGATTGACTATTTTTTGATGAGCAATGTTTATCTGTGCCAAGGGAAATACAACATTAAAGAAGACGTTTAAAATTCATTAGCATTTCAAAATAATCACATTTTAAGTGAAAAAGTACATGCTTTGTCCCACTGCTTCATTTTTCTGTTTGTGGCATAATCTCAGACACATACAGAAAGAAGCCATGTTAATAACCATGTGTGCAGAGGAGAGATTTCTACCACCCATGTTGAGGAGGTATGGAGTGGCCTGGGCCTTTCTGCCATTGTTGGGAGCTGGGATCCTGCTTAGGAAATGCTGTCCACTTGCAAAGACCTCTCAGCTCATCACCTCTGCTTAAGAATTTCATTCTGCATGTTTGACATCCTCCAACCAAAACTGGAATTTCAAAGGTTTCTCCAAGTTTTTGTGTTGCTAAAAGTGCATACCAAAATTCAATTTTAGATGATGATATTCTCTTGTTTGGAGAAACAGATGCCCCTAAACAATTCTGTATGTTCTATTTGGTTATCAAAAAACAGACATAGATTTCAGCACAGGGGACCAGAGGTCCTCAGCAACATGGCGGACGGAGTTACTGAGCGGGGGGCTCATCCCTAAGAAGCTTTCAGGAAGTGCATAGCTGCTGTCTCTGGTACTTATGTTTGCTACTCTTTCGCTTGATAAAATTATCTTATATCACCCTCAAGCTACAGCAAAGTCTGTTAAATCAACACACGCTTTTGTAAAGTATTTTGAAGGTTCAGAAACGAATCTTGGTTTCTTTAAAGTAGAAAAGAAGCAGTGAGAATAGCATAAAGAATTGGGGACAAAAGAACCACAAGAATGACAGAGGAGTTGAGACCTTCAGCCAAACGGAGAAGTCAGTAGGATGTTCACATGGATGTGGGAGAGGATTGAAGTCCTCTCAGTTATACAGACTATGAACTGGCATTATTGTTTCTTGAATATAAAAGGAAATAATGGCCCTTCCTAAGACAGATTACTGATGGTTATATAGTTACCTTACATGTGAAGGGCAGCTCTGGTACACATGTGAAAAAAATACAGCTTTGCTTAATTTCTCTTAAAAAGATGGAAACATGTCTCAGTGATAGATTTAGATTTTAAAGACATGGATTTTGAATGCATAATAAATACACAGTTAAAATTTATAATTTTAGATAGTACTCTAGGAGCTAGCCAGCATGGTTTGATACAGACACTTCAATAGGAAGTTTGTAATAGCAGGTGACAATTTGTGAAGAAGATAGCTTTAAGATATTTCTGTTAAATAATCTTCCAAAAACTCTACTGGCATCTGATTTTCTAAAGGAATTACTCTGGTCACCTGTTATCAAATCAAGAGTTTAATGGAATTATTAAATAGTATACCAGTATACCACTTAAATTTAAGAATGATTGGAGAAAACATGTACGATATTGCCAAAATATGTTTCTTTTATTTTTCTTTCTTTTTAAAAAATTTAACATAAAGATTTATATAATAGATGTTTATTTGAGTTACTGTAGGCAGAGACTCAAAGATCTCAGCCTTGTCATCAAGGCAAATACAGTCCTTGCCATCAAGAAGTTTAGAGTTATCCTATGTGATGAGTGAGCTGGAAGGGTGATCATGGAGAAAAGGGAAACAGAAATTACTCGATTAAAAGCAGAGTATTCTAAATTCAGAGTATCCTAAGACTCAAAAGTGCTGATATCTTATTAGAATCCCAAGAAAGAAGATATGAAATCTGTTTGTGGCATAGAAGAGGCTGTCAGGATAGAGTTTCAGCTATTATGCTACAGAATTGCTACAATCAATTTCAAATCACAAATAATTAAAAACAAAAGGTCAGAGCGTCATGTCTGGGGACATTTTTTAATAGTCAAAAAGTATTTTTGAGTTTTCCTTATTAAAAAAAATTTGGAAAATCCACCAAAAATTAAAATGTTTAGGAATCCTTTAATGAATTTCAAATCTTTCCAGTACACAGAATTTAAAATAATCTGTAATTGAATATCTGAGTGACTAGATGCATAGCAGACACATAGCAGTCATAGTCTCTAGGGGAGGGAGGAGACGCCCCGTTGACTCCATAGCCTACTTCCACCCAAGACAATTCAGGGCTAGGATGGCACACCGGCTGAAACTACACCAAATCAATACACATCCAGTGACTTTGAAAACTTGTGTTCCTTTGAGTCTCATGCAGTCTATGTATACTATCATTCTCTCTCATTTCTCTATTATATTCACCTCAATTATCATATCACTCAAACCTATGGATTGAAGACCTTTGAAAACTACCTGTCATCATCTTGAAAGATTTCATCACTGATGTGGCACACACACTTAAAATACTAAACCTAAGAACATTTAGTCTTTGCTCACCGAGGACTTTCTGGTTCTGAACACATTCCCTGCCAAACAGTGGGTGTACTGTAAGCACACAGTAAATGCTGTCAATCAGTCAATCAATATGTGGTCAAGATTTCTGCTTCTCTTTTAGGGTCAAACATAGCCTATTGTCATTTGAAACTGCTCAACCTTATAAATCAAAAAGTTATTTGTTTGTTTCTTTCATTTAGCTTTCCAGCACCATTTCTTGCCAGGGTTATTTTCTCAAGCAATGCCTCATATACATGCCATATCTTATAACCTTCATAGACACTTTTCATTTCTGTATTTCTCTGTTTTTAAAAATTTATGTTTCTTCCTAATCTCATTTCATTCAGAATTCAGCCATCGATCTAGGAAAAAAAAAATAGCAACATATTTAAATGTTTTTCTTCTGCTGCACCCATTCAGCAAAGAGCCAGACCCAGTTGCAATCTTTAAATCTATAATCTAAGTAGACTGAACCATAAGCTGGTTCAATATATGACGATGAACCATCGTACGTTGTCTCTCTCACTTAATGGCACTGCCCTGTCAGCCAACCTTCCAAGAAAACAGGAATCTTGTTTCACGGCCTGCTATACAACACTTCTGAAAATCTTTTCTCTTGAAGTGCATGTTTTCATTCTTGTAGTTCTGAAAATCAGTTCTTAATAGAATCAGCCAGGTAATCTAAAACATGAAGCTAACCATACCATTTTCCTTAAACACACACACACACACACACAAACACACACAGACTTCTCACTTGTCACCGTCTTGTAGAAGATAAATGGCAAACTACTCAACATGTTAGACGAATGCCTTTGGATCCCTACCTATTTCCCTGGAATCAACTCTAGCCACTTTCTGTGTGCAGTTTGCACATCTTCTAGTTGTAGTCCAGACACCTCATAACATTTGGTGTGTTTGTTGCTAAGATGACCGTCCTATCCACTCTTCTCTCATATTCACCTTGAGGTTTCCTATTACTCTATACAATTAATGTGAGTGTTCTCTGGGAAGTCTGTCCAGGTTTCTCTCCTTCTCCAGGCTCCTTCTGCACTTTAAAGGCTCTATGCTTTTACATAGTTTTAGAGTTTTTTTCAGAAAGTTAGTTCATGTTTCTTTTTCTATTAGAATTGAATGAGAATCTATTTTATACAGTCCTGTAACTGCAGAATTTCACACACTGCTCACCATTTAGTACAGGTCTGATAAAATTAATCACTAACTCAATTTACCAAGGTAAATAAGTAACATAAATACCTCATTCCCAAAGTTCAATTAGTCATCATATCGCATCCATTCTATTTTTTAAAACCAATTTTTCAAACTCTGCATTTTCTTCTCCATGCCCTCGTGTAACTGTACGAATACATAATCTCAAAATATTTTATCTGGAAAACTACAAATTCAATTCATTCTCTCATTTTTATAATATTAGCAATTAACCCCAATCAAGTTACATGTTATACATTTTCTAAAACATATTAATGATTCTCAAGACTTTCCTAGATTTGGTAAAATACTCGAATTATATTTTAAATATCTATTTTTTCTATCCTGATATGGTTTGGCTGTGTCCCCGCCCTAGTCACATCCTGCTGTGGCAGGGACCTGGTGGGAGGTAACTGAATCATGGGGGTGGGTCTTTCACGTGCTGTTCTTATGATAGTGAATAAGTCTCATGAGAGCTGATGTTTTTATAAAGGGGAGTTCCCCTGCAAAAGCTCTCTTGCCTGCCGCCATATAAGACATGACTTTGCTCCTTGTTCACCTTCCAACATGACTGTGAGGCCTCCCCAGCCATGTGGAACTGTGAGTCCATTAAATCTATGTCCTTTTAAATTGCAAAGTCTCGGGTATGTCTTTATGAGCCACATGAGAAAGGAATAACACATATCCCTTGTGCAATTCCCTAGTCCTCTCCTTGGTGAATCTTCTTGTTCACCTTCTATGGCTATCATGTTAAACAGAAGGTTTGTCAATTCCTCTTTGCAGATATGCCTTCATGCATGTTATTTCTTTTGACTGGATTATGCTACAAAGGTGCCATGACACTTTAGAAAACCATTCAATCCTCAAAGTCCAACATTTCTGTCATCAAGAAAACAGTTGTCCATTTATTTATTTCTTCTTCATATTCCGCTTCGGCCTTGTTAACATTCCCACAGTTATGGTACCACAGGGAAGGCCAAAGATTTGTTTCCCTATTAATCTGTGAGTTCCTGGAGGGAGTGAGCATGTGTTGTCTTTAAGACCTATCACAGTCTGACAGAAATGGTATTCACTCAATAGAGGTGGGATTATCCTGAATGGTGTAGTCAGGGTTTCCCAGAGAAACAGAGCTGACAGGATATATACATAGAGACATATATAGGAGGGGATTTATTAGGGGAACTGCCCCATAGCATTATGGAAGCCGAGACGTCCCACATTAGGCCATCTACAAACTGGAGACAAAGAAGCCAGGAGTGTGGTTGAGTCCAAGTCCAAAGGCTTCAAAACCAAGGGAACAGATGGAATTAAAGGCTGAAGGCTTGAGAGGGTGGAGTTGGGTTGGGAGCAGTTGGTCCCTGGAGAGAGCCCTGGAATCCGAAATCTGGAGAACTTGGTGTTCTGACAGCCAACGGCTAGGAAAAGAAGGGTATTCTGGCTCCAGAAGATGGAGAACAATAGCTCACTTTCCTGGAGTGAGGTGATATCTTACTGTGGTTTTGATTGGTATTTTTCCGATGATTAGAGATGTTTAGCACTTTTTATATACCTGTTGGCTATTTGTATGTCTTCTTTTTATAAAAGTCTATTCATATATTTTGCCATTTTTAATTAAATTATTATTATTATTTCTTTGCTATTCAGGTGATTATGTTCTTTATATATTCTGGCTATTATTCCCTTGTGAGATGGGTAGTTTTCAAACATCTTCTCCCATACTGTGGGTTGTCTGTTCACTTTGTTGATTGTTTGCTGTACAGAAGCTTTTCAGCTTGATGTGATTTCATTTGTCCATTTTTGCTTTGGGTGCCTGGTGCTTCTGAGGTTTTACTCAAGAAACTTTTGTCATCTCACCCCAGTTTAAAATGTCTTTTATCAAAAAGACAGGCAATAATGGATGCTGGTGAGAATGTGGAGGAAGAGGAGCCTTCAGATGCTGTTGGTGGGAACTTAAACACAAAATAGTTGGCGTACCACCACAGTAGTACAGCCACTATGAAGGACAGGATGGATGTTCCTCAAAAAATAAAAATAGAACTAGTATATAATCTAGTAATCCCACTGCTGGGCACATACGCAAAACATAGAAAATTGGTATATCAAAAAAATCTGCCCTACTATGTTTATTTCAGCACTATTCACAATAGCCAAGTTATGTGATCAACTTAAGTGTCCATCAACAGATGAATGGATAAAGAGAATGTGGTATATATATACAAAGGAATAACATTTAGCCATTAAATTGAGAAAATCTGTCATTTGCAACAACATTGAGGAACTGGAGGACATCATGTTAAGTGAAATAAGCCTGGCACAGAAAGACAAATGTCACGTTTTCGCTCACTTGTGGACGCTAAATAACTTTATCTCATAGAGACAGAGCTTAGAGTGATGGTCATGAGAGCCTGGGAAGGGTAGTGAGGAAGTGGAGACAATATAGATTGTTAACAGGCGTGAAAATACAGTTGGTAGCACA
>NW_012101587.1:8219238-8222504 GCF_000951045.1 Mandrillus leucophaeus | reverse complement strand
AAAAAGACAGGCAATAATGGATGCTGGTGAGAATGTGGAGGAAGAGGAGCCTTCAGATGCTGTTGGTGGGAACTTAAACACAAAACAGTTGGTGTACCACCACAGTAGTACAGCCACTATGAAGGACAGGATGGATGTTCCTCAAAAAATAAAAATAGAACTAGTATATAATCTAGTAATCCCACTGCTGGGCACATACGCAAAACATAGAAAATTGGTATATCAAAAAAATCTGCCCTACTATGTTTATTTCAGTACTATTCACAATAGCCAAGTTATGTGATCAACTTAAGTGTCCATCAACAGATGAATGGATAAAGAGAATGTGGTATATATATACAAAGGAATAACATTTAGCCATTAAATTGAGAAAATCTGTCATTTGCAACAACATTGAGGAACTGGAGGACATCATGTTAAGTGAAATAAGCCTGGCACAGAAAGACAAATGTCACGTTTTCGCTCACTTGTGGGCGCTAAATAACTTTATCTCATAGAGACAGAGCTTAGAGTGATGGTCATGAGAGCCTGGGAAGGGTAGTGAGGAAGTGGAGACAATATAGATTGTTAACAGGCGTGAAAATACAGTTGGTAGCACAATGGAGTGACTATAGTCAGCAATGATTTATTGTATGTTTCAAAATAAGTAGGGGAATGGAATTAGAATATTCCAAATTCAAAGGAATGATAAATGCTTGAGATGATGGATATCCCAATTACCCTGATTTGATCATTACACATTGTATGCTTGTATTAAAATATTACATGTACTCCATAAATATGTACAACTGTTATTTATTAGTGTATCGGTAAAAAGGAATTCAGTCTTCCTTCCCTTATTATTATTTTTTTGTTGTTGTTCCATCCAGGTTCCCATCCAATTGCATGGCACCAGCCCACATTGAGAGCAGTTCTTCTCCACTCAGACCACCACCTTCCCCACTCAGATCACCTCCAGAAATATCTTCACAGACATGCCCAGGTCAGTTTAATCATCTAATCAAATGCCAAACCACTAGTTTCCCTTCAGTGAATCACAGACAGACTCACTGCCTGCTGAAACATTGAGAATAACTAATGCAATAATTGAGAATAAATGGTACTTTACTAGTTATCTGTGTGTCCCTTAATCCAGTCGAGTTGACATCAGAATCAACCACCACACTGAACTAACTTGCATTTTTGGAAATTACATTGTGGAATCTTACTGGATGCCTGAGAAAATGACAGGTCTTTCTTTCTTTTATTTAATACAAAATTCTGTTTTAGAATTTACCACATTGCTTTCACTAATTATTCATCCCTCAAGCTCAAGCACAGTGGCCATGATCTATTCACATGTATCAGAGTGCTTTGCACATATTCAAAGCTTAATAGTCATAATGAACTGACTGATTGAATAAATGGATAACTAAATGAATGAATAAAAGAAGGGTAAATTTAGCCAAAGAGAAAATAACTATGCAATGATATGTATGGGTTCAACCAATTAAAGTATTATACATTCATTATCATTTTCTGAACTATCAAGAAAATCTTATTTTATGCAGCCAGATAGGGAAGTATTTAATAATTTTTAGTAACTTTCCAATGTTGGAACAACCAAATTATAATATTTTTTTCTCCTAACCAATTTTATCATTTATTTTTAGCTTAAAGCCTAAAGTTGAAGATTTGGAAAATAACAAATATGATTTGGTGATATATTCTTGATACTTTATAATACCTGCAAAACATTAATATAAGCTCTTTAAATAGTACCTAAGAATATCAATAAAAGTAAATGAGCATGAAATTCCTCGTTCAATGTGTAGAGATAACACTTGATATCGTATGTATTAGAGTCTATGGACCTCCAATCCCCCAACCACCCTCATGTTACAAGAGAACTCCAATTCTGTCCTTCACACTCTTCAGTAAGCTGTACATGAGGACTGAGATAGTGAACCAATTGGTCAGGTGCCTTAATCAAGTAATCATATGATTGGCACGTTACCAATAAATGAAAATATAGTTGAGTTGGGACAAAACAGAACAGAAATAACACCTTAGAAACTGGACGCAAAGATTTACAAATTGAGTATCTGCAATTAACGTAAGACAGAAAGCACCAATGAGGACAGCTGTGGGAGTCAACAGGTCACGTCCAGGAGGAGCAGTGAGACTGTTCATCAAGAATAAAAGCTGCTCCTGCAATGAAACTGATATAAGAGGCACAATAAGATGAGAAGCAAACAAATTTGATTTCTAACAGCTGTATATTGAGAAATAGTACACATACCATACAATTCAACCTTTTGAAGTGTTCAATGCAATGTTTTTAGTAAATTCACAGTTAAGTGTATTATCATCATAATTAATTCTAGAATAGGGCTTCCACCTGCAAAAAAAAAAAAAAAGAAAAAGAAAGAAAAGAAAAAGAAAGAAAGAGAAAGAAAGAGAAAAAAAAAAAGAAAAAAACTATGTAACTCATATGTATCAACCCCTCCTCCCACCCCTAAATCCAGCTCACCATGGCACGCATCCCTAAGCAACCGCAAATCTACTTGCTTCCTTTACAGATTTGCCTGTGCTGGACATTTCCTATGAAAGGGACCATAGAATTATTGGTTTTAGTTCCATTTGACAGATCAGAACATCCCCACACACACACATAAACACGAGAAAGAAACTGAGTAAGTTTCTGAATGTCACAAAGCTTCTAACAGTGTCAAGATTTGAATGGAGGCAACTTGACTCCAGATTCACGGCATCCTTTGTTACGGCAAATGCTGAAATATCGCTGTAACTATATGGCAAGAAGAGATGAGCAGGGAATTAGATCAACTAAGTATATCTAACAACGGTAAATTGGAGGACACGTTATTTGTATATTTAATTAGCTTTTTTCCTCAAACTTTTGACCCATCCAATAAGCTTGGATTTTATTATACAACTAATGTCAATAATACACAACTAGTCTCTTTTCCTTCAGGAATTGCAGACTTCTACATAACCCATTATACAAGAAAGTGAGTAAAATCAAAGAATTGGCCAGGAGTATAGAGATTTCCAAAGAAAGAAAAAAAATCAAAGAAATTAAGTTGGAATTAAATATCAATGTTAAAATTAACATAACAATTTAAAGCATTTTAGAGTTATATTAGGTAAGTGTTTGGAATGTTAGAATATTTTAATATTGCAAATAATGAATTGATGAAATATAAACCAAATTTAAGCTAATCCTTTTTCAGAATTAGAATTATCAGAGATTAAGTATGTAACCG
>NW_012101587.1:8210735-8213489 GCF_000951045.1 Mandrillus leucophaeus | reverse complement strand
TTTTCTAAAATTAAAGTCAAAAGAGTAGTTAACTGAGGTTCAACGAACTTGTACGACACTTATAAAATCGTCTCACTGAAAATTATTTTTATCTAAACAAGTTTCAAAATAACTAGGATTTATCTAAGTAAGGAAATCAATCAGTCATCTTTGACTCATAGAAGTACACAATTCATGTTTTAACCATAGTCAAATATTAGTAAGTATATGTAAAAAATGCTAAAGCAAATTATTGTGATAGGTTCATATAATGAAACAATATTTGTATCTTGTCTTGTTTTTCTTCATATTTTCTTCATGACCTGGTTAAGAAAAATGAACTTCTTATTTTATTTATCTTAGAAATTTTAAACTTCCTAATGGACAGGAAGAAAAATGTCCTTTAAAAAATATGTTTTTTTCAGTGGTAAGTGTATTTATTTTTCTGTAAAATTAGATCACCAAAGGATCTATAAAGCAGATGGTAATAGGCATTGCTATCATTAATTTCTGTCTAGAAAAATGCAGGGGGTAAATTATTTTTAGATAACTTGAAATGTTTCCTTTTCCTCAAAAAATATTTCTGTGGAGCATGTTTGTTTATGGAAATTTCTGGATTAAGTAAAACACAGTTATGTTTATATATTTATGTGTATACGACCATTAGACTGGTCTTGGTGTTGAAAAAGTGAAAATTCATATAGCAAAGAGATGCTTTTGTAATGTGAAAGTAAGGCTGATGATTTACGTCTTCCAAACTTACCCATGATTTTCCCTAAGGTGGCCCAGGCTCTCAGGAGGAAATTGTTCCTTTGTTACTCATGCTAATCATCAACTTAAAAACAAACTAAAAATGTACTGAAGAAAAGTGGTGCCAAAGGACTAAAAATAGACCCATTTTTATCGGATTTCGAAAATGCACAAGGAATCATCTTGGAATATATTGAATATTAAACTTCAAATTGACACAGAACCATCTAATTCATTTCCATCCTAATTATTCTAGAACAGTCTTGAAATAACTGACTTCAAATAATTAAAAATGTTAAAAAAGAATCATTGAACATCAATCTTGGATAACCATAAATAAGTCATAAATTAACTATTTTGTTTTAAAAAAGTTTAATTTATATATTGCAGGTTAGGAAATCAGCAGTTCTGCAATATGTTCTAATATATTATTTTATCAAGATATTTGGAGGTGAAAAGAGCAAGATATGTACCCACAAAGAGAAGTAAAACCCTGTCTTTCCCACTGTGTGCTTCAATACGTAGAATCCATGGACTGTACCTTCTGCATAGCCATGCTCCATTTGTAAGAGAACAAATGATCTGAGCCCACCAGAGCAGTAATTTTTTTCTATGCATATTCAGAGACTAGAAATTCAAGAATTCAGCAACACTAGAGTAAAAACAAATCGAGTGGCAGCACAGCTATATCTTGAGATGAATAAAATGTCTCAGAAATGCCTGGAATAAAGAAGTAGATATTTCTAGCAGTTAGTATGTTCCATCTGCACTTAGAGCTGTAGATCCAATCTACTTCCCTTTCATAGTCAGGGAACCAAAAACCAAGCAAGATTTGCATTCTGGCAAGATGTGGCCCTGATATTTACCAGCACAGTTAGGACATAGCCATCTATATCGATATACATCTATTTCTAAGAGGAAAAAAAAAAACAAAAAAACCTATCAGTAACAACTGAATAGTTTCATAATAACAGTTACAATTATAATGATAAACTACTCATTGAAAACCGTTAGAATTATTTCTTAAATTATGTCTCCAGATCTCATTCTCCCTGAGACAATTTCATAATTGTACACATCAACAGCGATGCTAATCCATCCCCTAGTGCATTGGAACAGTCAATGCTAATGTCCTTAGATGTTCAGTGTAACTCCATGTGCCTTGTAGCAATCTTTTGGCAGTGTAATATACTTATATAACATGTATTTAGAGTCTGAGGACAGCACATTTCTATTGCCAAACTTAATCATTACTGCTGGGGCTGTTTTCCTTATTTATTTTTACTTTCTATATTTTGCTTTTCAGTTTGAACTACAGAATTCTACTTCCTATGGTGATTGTTATCAATCTCCAAGGGCATGAAGTGATCTAGCTAAATAATAACAGTGTCATCAGTACCTGTGATGTCATCTGGGGTTATGTTGTAAGGCAATGAGGACTTCCACATCTGTCTTCAAAGAAATTTGAACTTAGAGATAATATTTTTTAAAAACAAATGAAAACACTTTTTATCTATTCAGCAATTTAGAAGCAATTACACTCTGTGGTAAAATGCTTATCAGTTTCATTATAAAGAAACCATTATTTGAAAGTCACTTGCCCTAAAAAGTAATTTCTCCTGATAAAGATTTGTTTAGGATTTCTAAATAGCATTGATTTAGCCACCTTGTCTATAGGAATATTTGAGTTTCATAGAAAGGCTTAGTTGTAGATATAGAATGTTGCTAAAATATCAAACGGTATTAGTTCATTTTCCCATTTCTGATAAAGACATACCCAAGACTGGGCAATTTACAAAACACAGAGGTTTATTGGACTTACAGTTCCACCTGGCTGGGGAGGCCTCACAATCATGGTGGACGGTAAAAGGCACATCTCACAAGGTAGCAGCAAGATGGAGAATGAGAGCCAAGGAAAATGGGTTTCCCCTTATCAAACCATCAGATCTCATGAGACTTATTTACTACCATGAGAACAGTGTGGGGGAAA
This sequence comes from Mandrillus leucophaeus, assembly GCF_000951045.1. NCBI lineage: Eukaryota > Metazoa > Chordata > Mammalia > Primates > Cercopithecidae > Mandrillus > Mandrillus leucophaeus. The sequence goes on along the minus strand of NW_012101587.1, from coordinate 8,210,770 downwards.
CCACCACATGATTTAATTATCTCCCACCAGGTTCC
>NW_012101587.1:8205323-8210685 GCF_000951045.1 Mandrillus leucophaeus | reverse complement strand
AAAAATCTTTCAGTCAATTGATAGAATATGGAAAATGTAAATAAGACGTTCTAGATATTCTTTGAAATCGACAGTAACATTCTCTAAGCATGCATGACAACAAAAGGTAGGATTGCCACTGACTGTTGGGACTTTTATCATATCTATTTAACAAACAATAATTTATCTGACGCAACATATGCTTCAATCAACAATTTTAATATCTATAAATGAAAGCTATGTGTGGAATGTATGTAGAAACTAAGGACATATTTCTAAAAAGTCGGCAAGATATATTAACCATTATAGAAAATATAAAGATGGACTAAACACATTTCTTTTGTGTGTACAAACAACTAAAACATGGTCCATTATATTATAAATATAAATCAAAATGAATCAACTGATACAGGAAGTCAATGGAGAGAGAAATCCCAACTGATTGGGAAAAGCCAACACATTTTGTGCAAGATTCTGTGCAAGGCATAGAATACTGGATTAAATAGAACTAAATTAAAATAAATAAGAAAAGACTTAATGGAGATAGTAGTTTTACAGTGAAGAGATGAAAACAGAAAACACACATTCCAGAAAGAGGGTTTCTTATGTGCAGAAGCTGAAGGTGGACAGAGAGGGAAGAGTGGATACAGCCTGACAGGTGATTGGATAAGCAGAGCACAGTGTGGACGATGAGGTTGGAAGAGCTCAAAGAGGAGGTATGGGGAGATTCTATTTAAAACAGTGTTGCTAATCACTTTAATTAAGGACATACAAAATCATATGCAATCAGGAAGAATTTGATTCCCACTCTAGAATCTCGATTTAGTTACATTCTATAAATCTCCTCAATTTTAATTTGTTGAGGCTCATACCAGATAATCATGAACAGAATCATTTTTGGCATAAACTACTGTCCATTTTCTAAAATTAAAGTCAAAAGAGTAGTTAACTGAGGTTCAACCAACTTGTACGACACTTATAAAATCGTCTCACTGAAAATTATTTTTATCTACACAAGTTTCAAAATAACTAGGATTTATCTAAGTAAGGAAATCAATCAGTCATCTTTGACTCATAGAAGTACACAATTCATGTTTTAACCATAGTCAAATATTAGTAAGTATATGTAAAAAATGCTAAAGCAAATTATTGTGATAGGTTCATATAATGAAACAATATTTGTATCTTGTCTTGTTTTTCTTCATATTTTCTTCATGACCTGGTTAAGAAAAATGAACTTCTTATTTTATTTATCTTAGAAATTTTAAACTTCCTAATGGACAGGAAGAAAAATGTCCTTTAAAAAATATGTTTTTTTCAGTGGTAAGTGTATTTATTTTTCTGTAAAATTAGATCACCAAAGGATCTATAAAGCAGATGGTAATAGGCATTGCTATCATTAATTTCTGTCTAGAAAAATGCAGGGGGTAAATTATTTTTAGATAACTTGAAATGTTTCCTTTTCCTCAAAAAATATTTCTGTGGAGCATGTTTGTTTATGGAAATTTCTGGATTAAGTAAAACACAGTTATGTTTATATATTTATGTGTATACGACCATTAGACTGGTCTTGGTGTTGAAAAAGTGAAAATTCATATAGCAAAGAGATGCTTTTGTAATGTGAAAGTAAGGCTGATGATTTACGTCTTCCAAACTTACCCATGATTTTCCCTAAGGTGGCCCAGGCTCTCAGGAGGAAATTGTTCCTTTGTTACTCATGCTAATCATCAACTTAAAAACAAACTAAAAATGTACTGAAGAAAAGTGGTGCCAAAGGACTAAAAATAGACCCATTTTTATCGGATTTCGAAAATGCACAAGGAATCATCTTGGAATATATTGAATATTAAACTTCAAATTGACACAGAACCATCTAATTCATTTCCATCCTAATTATTCTAGAACAGTCTTGAAATAACTGACTTCAAATAATTAAAAATGTTAAAAAAGAATCATTGAACATCAATCTTGGATAACCATAAATAAGTCATAAATTAACTATTTTGTTTTAAAAAAGTTTAATTTATATATTGCAGGTTAGGAAATCAGCAGTTCTGCAATATGTTCTAATATATTATTTTATCAAGATATTTGGAGGTGAAAAGAGCAAGATATGTACCCACAAAGAGAAGTAAAACCCTGTCTTTCCCACTGTGTGCTTCAATACGTAGAATCCATGGACTGTACCTTCTGCATAGCCATGCTCCATTTGTAAGAGAACAAATGATCTGAGCCCACCAGAGCAGTAATTTTTTTCTATGCATATTCAGAGACTAGAAATTCAAGAATTCAGCAACACTAGAGTAAAAACAAATCGAGTGGCAGCACAGCTATATCTTGAGATGAATAAAATGTCTCAGAAATGCCTGGAATAAAGAAGTAGATATTTCTAGCAGTTAGTATGTTCCATCTGCACTTAGAGCTGTAGATCCAATCTACTTCCCTTTCATAGTCAGGGAACCAAAAACCAAGCAAGATTTGCATTCTGGCAAGATGTGGCCCTGATATTTACCAGCACAGTTAGGACATAGCCATCTATATCGATATACATCTATTTCTAAGAGGAAAAAAAAAAACAGAAAAACCTATCAGTAACAACTGAATAGTTTCATAATAACAGTTACAATTATAATGATAAACTACTCATTGAAAACCGTTAGAATTATTTCTTAAATTATGTCTCCAGATCTCATTCTCCCTGAGACAATTTCATAATTGTACACATCAACAGCGATGCTAATCCATCCCCTAGTGCATTGGAACAGTCAATGCTAATGTCCTTAGATGTTCAGTGTAACTCCATGTGCCTTGTAGCAATCTTTTGGCAGTGTAATATACTTATATAACATGTATTTAGAGTCTGAGGACAGCACATTTCTATTGCCAAACTTAATCATTACTGCTGGGGCTGTTTTCCTTATTTATTTTTACTTTCTATATTTTGCTTTTCAGTTTGAACTACAGAATTCTACTTCCTATGGTGATTGTTATCAATCTCCAAGGGCATGAAGTGATCTAGCTAAATAATAACAGTGTCATCAGTACCTGTGATGTCATCTGGGGTTATGTTGTAAGGCAATGAGGACTTCCACAGCTGTCTTCAAAGAAATATGAACTTAGAGATAATATTTTTTAAAAACAAATGAAAACACTTTTTATCTATTCAGCAATTTAGAAGCAATCACACTCTGTGGTAAAATGCTTATCAGTTTCATTATAAAGAAACCATTATTTGAAAGTCACTTGCCCTAAAAAGTAATTTCTCCTGATAAAGATTTGTTTAGGATTTCTAAATAGCATTGATTTAGCCACCTTGTCTATAGGAATATTTGAGTTTCATAGAAAGGCTTAGTTGTAGATATAGAATGTTGCTAAAATATCAAACGGTATTAGTTCATTTTCCCATTTCTGATAAAGACATACCCAAGACTGGGCAATTTACAAAACACAGAGGTTTATTTGACTTACAGTTCCACCTGGCTGGGGAGGCCTCACAATCATGGTGGACGGTAAAAGGCACATCTCACAAGGTAGCAGCAAGATGGAGAATGAGAGCCAAGGAAAATGGGTTTCCCCTTATCAAACCATCAGATCTCATGAGACTTATTTACTACCATGAGAACAGTGTGGGGGAAACTACCACATGATTTAATTATCTCCCACCAGGTTCCTCCCACAACATGTGAGAATTATGGGAGTATAATTTAAGATGAGATTTGGGTGGGCCACAGTGGCAAACCATATTATTCCACCCTAACCCCTCCCATATCTCATGTCTTCATATTTCAAAACACAATCATGCCTTCCCAACAGTCCTTCAAAGTCTTAACTCATTTCAGCATTAACTCAAAAGTCCATAGTCCAAAGTCTCATCTGAGACAAGGCAAGTCTCTTCCACCTATGAGCCTGTAAAACCAAAAGCACGTTAGTTATTTCCTAGATACAGTGGGGGTATAGGAATTGGGTAAATACAGCCATTCCAAATGGGAGAAATTGGCTGAAACACAGGGGCTACAGACCACATGGAAATCCAAAATCCAGTGGGGCACTCAAATCTTAAAGATCCAGAATGATCTCTTCTTACTCCATGTCTCATATCCAGATGACGCTGATGCAAGAGGTGGGCTCCTATGGTCTTGGGTAGCTCCGCTCCTGTGGCCTTGCAGGGTACAGCCTCCCTCCCGGCTACTTTCATGAGCTGACATTGAGTGTCGATGGCTTTCCCAGGTGCATGGTGCAAGCTGTCAGTTGATCTAGCATTCTGGAGGTTGGAGGACAGTGGCCCTCTTCTCACAGCTCCACCAGGTGATTTCCCAGTAGGGACTCTGTTCGGGTGCTCCAACCCCACATTTCCCTTCTGCACTGCCCTAGCAGAGGTTCTCCATGAGGTAGGTTCTCCAGTGCCCTGCCACTGCAGCAAACTTCTGACTGGGCATCCAGGCATTTCCATACATCTTCTGAAATCTCGGTGGAAGTTCTCAAACCCCAATTACTGACTTCTGTGTACCCACGGGCTGAACACCAAATAGAAGTTGCCAAGGTTTGGGGCTTGCACCCTCTGAAGCCATGGTTTTCATCCACAGCTGAAGTGGCTGGGGCACTGGGCACCAAGTCCCTAGGCAGCACACAAAGGCGGACTCTGGGCCTGGCCCAGGAAACATTTTTTTTTCCTAGGGCTCGGGACCTTTGATGAGAAGGACTTCCGTGAAGACTTCTGACAGGCCATGGAGACATTTTCCCCATTGTCTTGGAGATTAACATTTGGCTCCCTGTTACTTATGCAAATGTCTGCAGAGGGCTTGAACTTCTCCCTAGAAAATGGGTTTTTCTTTTCTATCACATTGCCAGGCTGCAAATTTTCTGAACTTTTATGCTCTGCTTCTCTTATAAAACTGAATGCCCTTAATAGCACCCAAGTATCATCTTTAATGCTCTGTTGCTTCGAAATTTCTTCTGCCAGATACCCTAAATCATCTCTCTCAAGTTCAGAGTTCCACAAATCTCCAGGACAGGGGAAAAAATGCTGCCAGTCTCTGCTAAAACATAACAAGAGTCACCTTTGCTTCAATTCCCAATAAGTTCCTCGTCTCCATATGAGACCACCTCAGCCTGGACCTCGTTCTTCATATTTCTATCAGGCCTTTGGTCAAACCACTCGACAAGTCTCTAGGAAGTTTCAAATTTTCCCACATTTTCCTGTCTTCTTCTGAGCCCTGTGCAGTCACACAACCTTGGCTCACTGAAACCTTCATTTCCCAGGTTCAAGTGACTCTCCTGCCTTAGCTGCCCAAGTAGCTGGGATTACAGGCATACACCAACACACTCAGCTAATTTTTGTATTTTTAGTAGAGATGGGGTTTCACCATGTTGGCCAGACTGGTTT
>NW_012101587.1:8195785-8205273 GCF_000951045.1 Mandrillus leucophaeus | reverse complement strand
CCAAATAGAAGTTGCCAAGGTTTGGGGCTTGCACCCTCTGAAGCCATGGTTTTCATCCACAGCTGAAGTGGCTGGGGCACTGGGCACCAAGTCCCTAGGCAGCACACAAAGGGGGACTCTGGGCCTGGCCCAGGAAACATTTTTTTTTCCTAGGGCTCGGGACCTTTGATGAGAAGGACTTCCGTGAAGACTTCTGACAGGCCATGGAGACATTTTCCCCATTGTCTTGGAGATTAACATTTGGCTCCCTGTTACTTATGCAAATGTCTGCAGAGGGCTTGAACTTCTCCCTAGAAAATGGGTTTTTCTTTTCTATCACATTGCCAGGCTGCAAATTTTCTGAACTTTTATGCTCTGCTTCTCTTATAAAACTGAATGCCCTTAATAGCACCCAAGTATCATCTTTAATGCTCTGTTGCTTCGAAATTTCTTCTGCCAGATACCCTAAATCATCTCTCTCAAGTTCAGAGTTCCACAAATCTCCAGGACAGGGGAAAAAATGCTGCCAGTCTCTGCTAAAACATAACAAGAGTCACCTTTGCTTCAATTCCCAATAAGTTCCTCGTCTCCATATGAGACCACCTCAGCCTGGACCTCGTTCTTCATATTTCTATCAGGCCTTTGGTCAAACCACTCGACAAGTCTCTAGGAAGTTTCAAATTTTCCCACATTTTCCTGTCTTCTTCTGAGCCCTGTGCAGTCACACAACCTTGGCTCACTGAAACCTTCATTTCCCAGGTTCAAGTGACTCTCCTGCCTTAGCTGCCCAAGTAGCTGGGATTACAGGCATACACCAACACACTCAGCTAATTTTTGTATTTTTAGTAGAGATGGGGTTTCACCATGTTGGCCAGACTGGTTTTGAACTCCTGACCTCAAGTGATCCACCTGCCTTTGCCTTGGCCTCCCAAAGTGCTGGGATTTACAGGTGTGAGCCACCATGTCTGGCCAGTAAAATATTTTTAAACTAAAAAAAAAATTGTTACAAATTACAAGCATAGCTTTCTTTCTTTTTTTTTTTTTTTTGATAAAATGAGAGACTTTCTGACCCTCAATGAGAACATACTTATTGGTATATAATTAATTCATATTTGTTTCTATGAAGAATAAGAACTAAAACATTTGTGAATGTTTAGAATTTTTTTCATGTTTAAAAGTGAATTACTGAGGACGTCAATAATGTCCAATAAAATAAAGAATACGAACAATACATGAGTAGGTAACAGTGCGTGAAAAGCTCTTGGCCTTTTGACCTAAACTGATTGGTCTTGAGAGCCAAATTTCTGGCAAAGCCTATACTTACACGTCTTCATTAATACAAATGCAAATATTTAGTGTTAGGTAGTTGAAGCCAAACTCCATCAGAAGGCAAGGTAATTATTTTGGTAAATAACATTTAGTAAGACAGAAAGGCAAGGAGGCTTACTGGCGTTTACCTAATTGATATAAATCTTCTCCAGTTGCATACCTGTTCAATCTTTCTCAATGGCATGCCTCTTCAAACTCCAGAAGTATCTGACACTGTATCAGGGAGTGCTGCATTTTCTTTGGGTAATTTGTTAGGAGACAGAAGAGTGGCCACTCATTCTGCCTTCACCATTTACAAATCATGTGAACTGACACAAATCATTTAATAGCTCTAATGCATTTCACACTGTCAGTACGAATAGCCTCACAGCACTGTCATGGATGTACAATGACATTGCATAATGTCTCTGAAAATGTTGCAATGTATAAATCCCTGTATAAATGAAATATAGAATTTTTTTATATATATAAATTATTTCCATAGGTACACGATCTTGATAAAATTAAGACTGAAAGGGAATCCAGATTTTTGAAAAACTAAATTTTGGAGTACATCATACAGAATGAATAACCTGTAGAATCATAATGTCAGTTCTTATAAAACTTTATGCAATGATAATAACTGTCAAGTTTGTTCCATAGTTGACTTCTATCCCAGAATTCCATTTCATTCTATTTGGTCTTATTACCTGCATCTAGAAGGCAAAACTCTCTTCTATTTCCTCCCAAGTGATATGACACTTGGGAAAGGTAGATCATGACAACCTCTATTCTAGGGTCACATTGATTTTTCAGACATGCAAAACACATCCCGCTACATCAGAAAGCAGCACCATTATTAATCCTAGCTACTTTCCAATGCACACATTTGAAACTGACAGTTATAGTAGTAAAAAGCAATGAGGGGAACTAAACTCAGGGAAATAATCTTATTACGTGTAACAGGTCACTAAGTGTACTTATGATTTTGAAAACTAGTTTTTCACCCAATAAACTTCTAATTAATTAAATGTGCTAAAATTATATCATTGATATGTATTGCAAATGTATATATATTGAAAAATTTAATTGCTGTATGTTTTTAGTAAATATCATACTTTCTTTTATAAAATATAAAGGAATTATTATTTCTCTCCAGAAATGTTCTGAAATTGTTCATTTTACACCACGGATACACAACTGATACACCATTTTACACCACTGATACTTGGTCATGTCTGGCTATGGTAGGGGATGGCAATCTCTGAATAGACATATGTATATATACATGTATTTCAAAACTTTGTTATTTATCAGGGTAGAATCTTAGGCCTGAGCAACTTTATTGCAGTTTGGGTGGCTTGGTTGTTTGCTTTTACTCTTCCTACAGTGGCAGGGTGTGATTGCTAGAAATGGTAGCAGAAGGGTTTCTGAACACTCTGTAAAAGTAGATTGCTGTTGCTTTTTAACACAGTTAGAGACACATGGTGAGTCCAGGTGACTTCTGGCCTTCCCTCAAAGTCAAAAAATGCTTCCCTCCCCCTGCACCCCCAGGAAGCCTGATATATTTGCCTGGACCCTGAGCTATGATGTAGTTCCTCCCTCCCCAACCCCAAACAAGCCTGAGGCTTTGCTTCATCTGAAAGACCCAGGAGTGGGTGCCTCTGCGCCACCAATGTGGACAATTGCAAGTCTGCACCGCTCCCACTCAGACTTTCTGAAGAATACCGGGGAGATGCCCTTGGAAAAGAGCTTGCAGTTCAATGCAAACTTTCTTTATATTTGCATCTCCCAGAGATTCTAATTCCTCATGATCACCCATATAACTGGTAAACATTAATTAAAAATTTAGCAGTCTTCACAGACACTTTTATGGTAGTTACCTCCACTTCTTGTGTTCTTAAAATGAAGCATCACCAGGGTTCCCTTGAAGTGGGGTTTGTTGCGTTTTAAAATTCAGCCCACTTGTTTGCCTTGTGACCGAGGTTTCTGATAAATTCAAGAACAAGTAATTATTTTGGCAGCTATCAGATTTTTTTTATAATTATGGTGGGAAAACGCTCTCATGTATAGCTTTCTATGGACTAAGCATAATGCCACTGTTTTTGGGTGTCATAAATGGTAAATTTTAATATTTTCATTATCTTTTATTATTTCCTCAGGCTGAGGAAGCAAAAGGAAAATTCTAAAATCATCAAAACTGAGATGTTTTGAGGAACAGCCCCATAGGTCTGAAGGTCAGACGTTGGAAGAGCAGTGATTGACTGGAAGGTGCTGGTGTTGACGGTGGGTTATGTGTACATGGAGGGTGGACCATGGAGCTGGTTCCGCAAACCTCTAAAAATAATGAAATTGAATTCAGTTGCTGTTTGGGGAGGCTCTGTGGCTGCAGAGGAAAGTTTTGCTAGGATAACGGCTTCAAGGAACTGCAAGCGAACAGGAAGCTCCGGGGAAGTAAATGAAGGAGCAAATCCCTTTCTTTCTCTTTCAGTCACATAGTTTTCTTGTAGTTGTCCTACTGGGAGAAGTTAACACAGAGATATCTGGAAAAGCAGATATGTCATTGGCTACGTTCCCTACCTTATAATGTAAAATATCGTAATTAATAACTGGCACACTCACCTTAAGAACCATGAGTAATCCCATAATGAACAAATTAAAAAAGAACTGGTAGGCCGTTGAGAAAATCTACAATAATAAGTAAAAGTTACCAAAAAAAGAAAACACACAGGAAAAGATGGCAATATGAAAAAAATGACAGCAGCACTGGCAGAAATTTCAGAAAGACATAGAAGGGAAAGCAAAACACAAATATGAAAACACAATTTTAAGTGAGAATAGACACAGGAGAATAAAAACGACATGAAGATACATTAAAGATAGAAATGAAAAAGTGTAAATTAATTCAATTGGAATAAAGGAAAACCAAATATAATTTATAGATACAGACGCAATGAGAAAGACACAACATATACAGAATCAGTTTATAAAAGATACACTAATAAATGTATAGACACAAATTAAATTGAAATTTAAGCAAACTTTTTAAAATAAAAAATACTTACTTGAATCTACATTTTAAAAATCACAACTTATCCCAGAGTAGTCTACATTTACACATGAGCAAAATAGAATTATTAGAGCTTAATGATTAAGGACGGATATTTTGGCAAACAGGCAGAGAACTGGATCCCTGAGAAGGGAGAAGAATGCAGGCTCAAATTTATTCTTTGCCATATTCAACATAAATAAGAGTGAAATAGAAATAATACCCTCAAAATAATCAGAGGAAAAAAATTGAGTCAAACTTCCAAACTGTATACTCTGACAGGCTTCTTTTTAATCACACAAGGTATTAACATTTTAAAGTTGCAATCACTTAAGAAATATTATTGTGGTGAGATTGCCTTTTTCTAATTTCTGGAAGATAAATAGCATCCGATCAGACACAATTGAAAAAACCATGGCTTAAGGAGTGATGGTGAGCAATGAATTTATTTACTTATACAAGGACACCCTAAAACAAATATTGACATTTGGGATATAGAACAATAAAAATGGAATATACTCCTAAAATAAAAAAATACACATTTTAAAAGTTGGAAGTAAAAGAGGGAAATAAACATAAGATGTAGAATAAGCTATTGATTCCTCGTTTATTATAGCAGGGAGTCATAAATGTAGTTTAAAGCTGACAATTTGGCTTTTATTGATGAAAATCTGATGATTTAGAAAAGGAGGGTAAAAAGAGGAATCATAGATCTTCATAATGTTATTATTCATAATAGGCATTTATAGATATTCTACAAAGATTAAAAATGTTAGAAATATTCAATACACTTTTGAAAAAAAATGCAGTCTACTTTAAATACAAGACTGCAGGCAATAAATAAATTTTGAAAACTAAGGAAAGATTATTAAAGGAAATTATATTAAATTCAGGGTACTACATAAAACATCTAAAAAGTCAATCCATACATGTTACACAACAGTAGCAAAATAAACCAATCTCCCCTGGTTAAGAAATAAAAGCTGATTTTCTATTGTGTCAAAAAGCAAAAGCCAGCCAGATACGTAACATCTATTTTAAAAACATGTCAACTAAATGATTTACGATGTTGAAAATGAAAAGAGCCAGCACAAAGCCATATTGAGCAATTGCAAAAGAAATCCATTAACAGAAAGAGACCCTTATTACGTTAAAGTTTGCCTTCCTCAGTTAAGCTGAAAGTCATGCATGTCTCTAACTGAATACCATAGTTATAGCTACGTGTGGTATGTGAACAAATAGATGGAAGCCCGTTACATAGTTGGAGAATGTAATTCACTCTGAGCAAAATCAAATCAGTTTTTAAAAAATATCTTATAAGACGTAAAACCTTATAAAATGTAGAGGATATATACCTGATAAATATTATTCATGTTACTCTGGACATAGAGTATCATTACATTAAGTAACAAAAGTTACCATTATATAATTACCATTGTATTAAGTCATAAAGGAAAACTTAGAAAATTAAGAATAGTAAAGACAATGCTTTTTGATGGCAATATGATCAAATAAAAATAACATCAGAGAATAGAAATCACCTGTGTTATTTAAATTGACAAACCCTTCTTAGACAACACTGGCATGAAGATGAAATGCAAATAAATTTGCACATGATTAAATAAATGATCTGAAATTCCTAGATCATAATTTTTGTGATGAAGCAATGCAAAACTTAGAGAAAAAATTAGCTTTAAATACTTAATCTTAAATCAAGAAAAAATGGAAATAACTTTTAAGAAGATTAAACAAATAAAAGAAAAAATTAATGATATAAGATTAAGAAAAATGCAGAATGGATTATAGAACTAAATAAAAAATACAAAACTATGAAACTTCTAAAAAATAAAAAGGGAAAGAAAATCTATGTTATTTTGGATTCATCAATTTTTAGTTTTTCTATGCAACACCGAAAGCATGATTCCTGCAGAAAAATCAGTTGGATTTCTTTTTCAGTGAAAGAAAGTAGTATCTCTTTTCTTCTCTGTGAAAGAGAATGAAAAAACAAGCTAGAGAGTGGGAAAATATATTTTTAAAACACATATTTGATGGAGGACTGGCAAAATATACAAAGAACTATTAAAACAAAAGGAAACAAATGATTAAAAGTTGACTAAAGATGAGGACAGACACCTCATGAAGAAGATATACAGGTGACAAGTAAGTACAGTCAACTCTTGAGAAACACAAGGGTTAGGGAGCCTGACACCCTGAACAGCTGAAAATTCTAGTATAACTTTTGATTCTCCAAAAACTTAACTCCTAATACCCGACTGTTAACCGGAAGGTTTACCAAGAAATAAACAGTTGATTAACACGTATTTTGTATGTTATGTGCACTGCATACTGTATTCTTACAATAAAGTAAGCTAGAAAAAAGAAAACAGTATTAAGAAAATCATAAGGAAGAGAAAATATGTTTACTTTTTATGAAGTTTAAGTGTAAATGAATCATTATAAAAGTCTTTATCTTCATTGTCTTCAGTGGACTTAGGAGGAAGAGGAAAAGGAGAAGTTGGTCCAGCTGCCTCTGGGTTGACAGAGGTGGAAGAAAATCTGTGAATAAGTGGGCATGTATAATTCAAACCCATGTTGTTCCAGGGTAAACTGTATATGAAAAAGATATTTTCTCATTAGGGAATTGCAACTTAACACAGCAATAGAATATGACCACATATCTATTAGAACTGCTAAAATCAGAAATGTTGCCATCACCAAATGCTGGGGAAGATGTGGGGCAATAGAACTCTCATTGATTGCTGACAGAAATGCAAAATAGTATAATCACTTTGGAGGACGGTTGGCAGTTTTAAAAAAAAAATTAAACATGGTCTTGCCATACAATCCAGCAACCCCACTGCTAGTTATTTACCCGAAGAAGTTGAAAAGTTATGGTCACAAAAACTTGCTCATCAATGTTTACAGCAACTTTATTCATAATTGATAAAAATTGGGAGGCACCAAAATGTCATTCCGTAGGTGGATGGATAAACTGTGATACATCTGTTATCAAACTACAAAAAACACGGAGGAACAGTAAATGCATAGTGTGTTAGTGTCCTTTTCAGATGGGAATGAAACCTATGTGAAAAGGTCACATACGGTGTGATTCTAACTACAGTTGTCCCTTGGTATCCACAGGGGTATTGGTTCCTGGATGAGCTCCCTTTACCCTCACTGTGTGAATACCAAAATCAAAGGATGTTCAAGTCCCTTATATAAAATGCTGTAGTATTTGCATATAACGTAACCATATCCTTCCATGTATTTAAATAATGTCTAGACTACTTGTAATACCTAATAAAGTGTAAACACTATGCAAATAGTTATACTCATTGTTTGTTACTGTATGATTTTTTAGAAAGTATTTTTGCTTCACGGTTGGTTGAATCAGAGAATGCAGAACCCACTGAGAAGAAGGGCCATCTGTATGTTTATGACATCCTGAAAAACACATAAAGACACTACAAAGATCAGCGGCTGACAGTGGTTCAATGGGGGAAGAAGGCAAAATGAATTGAAGCGTATGCAATTTTTAGGTCAGCACAACTGTTCTGTATGATACACTAATGGTAGATACATCACATTATGCACTTATCAAAACCCATAGATTGGTACAACACAAAGACTGAACCCTAATGTATATACTTGAGTTAATAATAATGTATCAATATAGATTATTAATTGTAACAAATGTGCACAGTAATGCAATAGGAAAAATTATATGGGGGAGAGGGAGCAGGGACTATATGGGAATTATATGTACTTTCTGTTCTTTTTTAACATTTAAAAAATTAATCCTAAAACTGCTATTTTTTTAAGTCTTCTTTTGAAAAGTGTCTGATCATGTCCTTTGTCTACTTTTTATTGGGATTGTTTGGTTTCTGTTTGTAAATTTGTTTAAGTTCCTGATAGATTCTGGATATTAGACCTTTGTTGAATGCATAGTTTGTAAATATTTTCTCACATTCTGTAGGTTGTCTGATTACTCTGTTGATTGTTTCTTTTGCTATACAGAAGCTCTTTAGTTTAATTAGGTTCCATTTGTCAATTTTCATTTTTGTTGCATATTCATCAACAAGATGTTTTGGCATCTTCATCATGAAATCTTTGCCAGGTCCTATGTCCAGAACGGTATTTCCTAGGTTAGCTTCCAGGGTTTGTATAGTTTTAGGTTTTACATTTTACATTTAACTCTTTAACTCATCTTGAGTGGTTTCTGTATATGGTGCAAGGAAGAAGTCCTGTTTCATTCTTCTGCATGTGGCAAGCCAGTTATCCCCACACCAGTTATTGAATAATAGGTCCTTTCTCCATTGTGTGTACATGTGTGGTATTAATATACGCTCCCTATACTGTTTCATTTGTCAATGTGTCTGTGTTTTGTACCACTAACATGATGTTTTAGTTATTGCAACATTGTAATATAGTGTGAAGTCCTGTAAGGCAATGCTTCCAGCTTTGTAAATTAGTTTAGCAATGGGAGAAAGCAGTGTGGATGCTCCTCAAAGAACTTGAAACAGAATTATCATTCGACCCAGGAATCCCGTTATTGAGTACATGTGCAAAGGAATGTAAATTGCTCTACCATAAAGACACATGCACACGTGTTCATTGCAATGCTATTCACAATTGCAAAGATAAGGAATCAACCCTAAATGCCCATCAGTGGTAGACAGGATAAGGAAAATGTGGTACATGTACACTATAGAATACTACACAGCCATAAAAAAGACTGAGATCATGTCCTTTACAGCATCATGGATGGAACTGGAGACCATTATCCTAAGCAAACTAATGTAGGAACAGAAAACCAAATACTGCATGCTCTCATTTATAAGTGAGAGTCAAACAATGATAACATATGGACACAAACAGAAAAACAACAGACACTGGGACATACTTGAAGGTGGAGGGTGGGAGGAGGGAGAGGCTCAGTAAAAATACCTATTGGGTACTATGCTTATAACCTGGGTGACAAAATAACCGGTACACTAAACCACTATGACACATAGTTTGCCTATATAAGCGACCTACACATGTACCTTTTAACCTAAAATAAATATTGTAATAAAAAATAAAAATAAAATGTAAAAAATGCAAGGAAAATAATTAATTAGATTGCAAATACAGAAAAAAATAAACACACTCA
>NW_012101587.1:8192762-8195135 GCF_000951045.1 Mandrillus leucophaeus | reverse complement strand
ATTAGAGAGCATTTTTCTTTAAAAACTTGAAAAATGTCACACCTCGTGATTGCCTTTATGTCGTGTGCCATTGCAGTAACAGATTTCTAATATTGTTTGGCTCTGTGTCCCCTCTCAAATCTTATGTAGAATTGTAATCCTCATTGTTGGAGGAGGGGTCAGGTGGGAGGTGATTGGTTGATGGGGTGCACTTCCCCCTTGTTTTTCTTATGACAGTGAGTGCATTCCCATGAAATCTGGTTGTTTAAAAGTGTGTAGCACTTCCCCGTTCTCTCTCTCTTTCTCCTGATCCAGACGTGTAAGATGTGCTTTCTTCCTCTTTGCCTTCTGCCATAATTGTAAGTTTCTTGAGGCCTTGCCAGTCATGCTCCCTGTACAGCCTGTGGAACTGTGAGTCAATTCAGTCTCTTTTCTTTATGAATTACCGAATCTCAGATAGTTCTTTATAGCAATGCAAGAATGGACTAATACAGTGTCACATTTGTATTAACTGTTTTCATAACACATACTGAAAATTTGTTTCACAGCTTTCATTGAAATATTTTGTACTGTGTCCAGTTTTCTCAGTTTAGATAATCACATTTATTGAAATGAAACAAAAATTAATAATTCAACTAAAAGCATTTAAGGGTTGCCATGTTTGATATCAAAAGTTTGACAAACAATGTTAGTTATTAGATTCATTAATTCTATCTTGGAGAAAACTCATGAGTATGACTCAAACTAGAGTGAACTGGTTGTGTAAATTTTGGTTAAATTGGAGTCAATTCCATATAAAGTAATTGTAGACCTCACATTGAATACTACCTTTATTATAATAATCCATAACTTAATGTTTATGCATATCTTTTCTGGGTGAGTTTTCCAACAACATTATGGCGTTTAGAAGGTTACGAATTTTTGTATTAAGTCTGTTCAGGCTGCTATAACAGAATACCATAAACTGAGTGGCTTATTAATGACAGGAATTATTTCTCATAATTTTGGAACCTGGGACTCCCAAGATCAAAGGATTGGCAGGTTTAATATCTGAGGATTCCCTTCATAGAGGGCTGGCTTCCTGCTTCATCCTCACATGGTACAAGGGGCAAGAGAGCTCTCGGGGGTCTCTTTTATAAGGCCACTAATCACCGCCCAAAGGCCCTACATCTTAATATCATCAGCTTGGGGTTTAGGATTTCCACATACGAATTTGAGGGAAACACATTCAGTCCATTACAGAACTGTTATATCATTTTTACTGATACGAAAGATGAGGATACAGTGGTTGCCGTGTTTTGATGAGGGTCACAGAAACAGAAGATGAAACCAAAATCTTGAACTCTTTCCATTACACACTTTTTCCTTCTTCCTCACTAAAACCTTCCCCCAATAATATCTGCAGGATTAATTTTGCAAGTGATGGCCTTAATATTCAAAACCGCGAAACTGCTGTGATAGCATAAAAAATCTTCCCTTTCATTGTATTACTATTAATTTTGTTAGAATTTGGATCCTGATACTGTAAAGTTTGTCTTAAATTCATTTTTTATCTGTGTAATCTTAAAAAAATTCATCCTATGTCAGTACCTTCTAGCTTTCTCATAAGTAAATGTAGAGAGATTGAGAAAATAAGTTAGATAAGGTGACTATCCTTTGAAAACTTTAACAAGTATAATACATGCAATTCTTTTTAAACTGGAGATTGGTTTAGTGAATGAAATGCTTCTCATAGAAGTGTTACCATTACATTTTCCTCTACTCTCATACAAAGACAGACATGCTGACACAGGCAAAAAGTTGACAGCAAAATGAAGACAGAGATAACTAATGAAAACTAAACAGACATATCATTAATTCTCAATGCAAAATTATTCTACACCAAATAAATATAATAAGAGTTATTTTAAAGCCACTTTAGAATAAAGGTTAAATAACAGCAATTATAAGAGTAAATAAACAATATAAATAAATCAGAACTCTTTTTTTCTTTCCTTATGTAAATAATACATGACTTAGTCCTACTATCTCAATTGTTTCTTCAATCATTATTTTGATGTAAGAAATTTTGAAAAGTAAGGTTTCTTTAGATCTTTTGTGAAATTTCTAGACTAAAATTCTCTCGATAAATGTTATATATTATTCATTATGGAGGCATTAAAGGAAAAGTCTTACAAGATAGAAGTGCTTTGGGAGGCCGAGGTGGGTGGATCACAAGGTCAGGAGATTGAGACCATCCTGGCTAACACAGTGAAACCCCATCTCCTGTAGTCCCAGCTACTTGGGAGGCGTGAACCTGGTAGGCAGAGCTTGCAGTGAGCTGAGATCGCGCCACTGCACACCAGACCGGGCGACAGAGCAAGACTCCCTGGGCGACAGACTGAGACTCCGTCT
>NW_012101587.1:8186389-8187642 GCF_000951045.1 Mandrillus leucophaeus | reverse complement strand
ACAGCCACTGCCTAACAGAGAAAGGTGACCGAGAGTTTTTTTTTTTTTTTTTTTTTTTTTTTTGAGACAGAGTTTCGCTCTGTCACCGAGGCTGGAGTGCAATGGCACGATCTCGGCTCACTGCGACCTCCTCCACCCGGGTTCAAGCGATTCTCCAGCCGCAGCCCCCTGAGTAGCTGGGATTACAGGCATGTGCAGGACGCCAGGCTAACTTTTGTATTTTTGGTAGAGACGGGGTTTCACTATGTTGGTCAGTCCAGTCTCGAACTCCTGACCGCAGATGATCTGACTGCTTTGGCCTCCCAAAGCATCGGGATTACAGGCGCGAGCCACCGCGCCCGGCCTATTATTATTATTATTATTTTATTTTTCTAAGTTCTTGGGTACATGTGCAAGATGTGAAGGTTTGTTACATAGGTAAATGTGTGCCATGGTGGTTGGCTGCATCTATCAACCCGTCTCCTAAGTTGAATTAGCTCCAGCATGCATTAGCTATTTTTCCTAATGCTCTCCTCCCACCCCCCTGCTCCCCCAGTAGGCCCCAATGTGTGCTGTTCCCCTCTCTGTGTCCATGTGTCCTCATTGTTCAGCTCCCACTTGTCAGTGACAACATGCAGTGATTTGTTTTCTGTTCGTGCGTTAGTTTGCTTAGGTTAATGGCTTCCAGCTTCACCTATGTCCCTGCAAAAAACATGATCTCATTCCTTTGTAGAGCCAGCATTTGCTGACCTCTCCCTCCCCTCCCAACAAGTAACAGATGATGGCTTAGGTAAGCTAATTTCTCCTTAGGAGTACCTTCAACAAAACCAGGGCAGCCTAGTAGTACTGGGCTGACCAGATGCCCCACTGACAATAAGAGGACAGAGAAAGCTCCTTTCACACCAGACTACTAGACCTGACACTCTGTTTCCTTCCCAGAGACAACAATTCATCAGCAAGGAGGATGTCACCTCCACAAGCACCTTCCCAAGAAGCAGTCTTAGTCTCCTGGTCAATAGACTCTGTTTCCCCAGCTTAAGACAACAGGCAGCTTAAATGGAGGTAGCTCCTTTATCTCCTCAAGCAACACCAGGAGTGTTCAGTGAGAAGCCCAGCAACACGATCGGAGATAAATCAAGCTGTCCAAAATTGTCCCTCAAAGTCTCTGATAATTCAATCGTCATTAGACCCACAGCAATAGGCCAGGATGGCGCTGTGCTAAATTAAAACTGTAAGTGGAACCAAGAGCCTCCTGACAAATATAGCTAGAAATC
>NW_012101587.1:8181273-8182689 GCF_000951045.1 Mandrillus leucophaeus | reverse complement strand
AAAAAAAAAAAAAAAAAAGCTAGTGGTGTATTAAGAGCTGAGTCTTCCTTGTATATTATGTAGGCTTTGAGCACATAATCAAATCAAATTACAGTACCATATATATAATCCTTCTTTTTAAAAAATCTGATCAAAATTTTACTTGGAGGTAATGAAAAGCAAAATCCATCCTGACTCCTTTCTACAATAATAATTAAATGCAGGATTATTTGTGCATGAACTTAATAATTTCTAACTATCAACCACATTGTAAACACAATCCAGACCAAATGATAATTGTTATCACCACAAACTGCAACAACCTAATGATTTATAAAATTACTAACACCCTCTTTGAATTTTGTCTGGAAGTCTAAAAGTACTTTAAAATACAAAAGTTTATTTACAAAGTTACCAATAAATGTAGACACTCTCTCCTTCCAAACAAGACCTACTTTAAATCGACTATTCAATTTCAACTTTCAAATGTTGACTCCTTGAAGATGCTGGATATTTTTAAACACAGATTTTATAGCCATGTTTCTTTTGCTGGAATGTTAGAGACAAACAGTTTCACTACTATAGCCTTTCTTTGTGGAGCTACTTTTTTTTTTTTTTCAGAGCTATTATCCTAAATGTGGGTATTAATGGTACTACCCGTGGAGTGGAAGCATTAGAGCTGCATAACTTTTAGATATTTTATATAAATCTTCACTATAATGTCACTCCTGGCAAACAGCTGTGCTGTGATATGTCACAATGATGAATCATCAAGCATGGTAAAATCTAAAGGACAGTTATATAAAAACTTGTATTAATAAAACATAATTTTCACAAGTGCAAAATGAACATTTGCATATACTCTAAAAACTTCTATAGCATTTACTCCAAAGTGTCTAGTACATGACCATAATTTAGGCTCATGATGATTTCCATGTGGTATTTCAAAGAGAAACAAATCCCTTTTTAGGACATAAGACTGACAGTTAATTGTACAATGTGAGATTATGTTACAGCAAGATCTAATGTAAGTACCTTATAAAATTACACTGGAGTCCCAGTCCAGAAAAAAATCACGTGGACTCCTTTCCCCCGATACTACCTGCTAAGTGTCAATATAAAGCCAGTAAATGATGGAAGGGACAACCAAAGCATAACTCAGAAATGTCGGAAGAAGAAAGCACGCTAAGAAGGGACATCAGGACTGGAGGAACATCATAGAAACAAGGCATCTTACAGCCACTGCCTAACAGAGAAAGGTGACCGAGAGCCAGCATTTTCTTTTTTTTTTTTTTTTTTTTTTTTAGTTTCGCTCTGTCACCGAGGCTGGAGTGCAGTGGCGCGATCTCGGCTCACTGCGACCTCCTCCACCCGGGTTCAAGCGATTCTCCAGCCGCAGCCCCCTGAGTAGCTGGGATTACAGGCATGTGCAGGACG
>NW_012101587.1:8173741-8180183 GCF_000951045.1 Mandrillus leucophaeus | reverse complement strand
AAAAAAAAAAAATCACTCATCATAAGGAGAATGTCACAAGATGAATGAAAAACCATAATCAGGTTGGGTGTGGTGGCTCACGCCTGTAATCCCAGCACTTTGAGAGGCCAAGGCAGGAGGATCACTTGAGGTCAAGAGGTTGAGACTAGTCTGGTCAATACGGCGAAACCCTGTCTCTACTAAAAATACAAAAAATTAGCCGAGTGCGGTGATGCACGCCTGTAATCCCAGCTACTCGGGAGGCTGAGGCAAGAGATTTGCTTGAACCTGGGAGGTGGAGGCTGCAGTGAGCCGAGATCACACCATTGCACTCCAGCCTGAGTGATGGAGTGAGACTCTGTAAAAAAAAAAAAAAAAGACACAATCAACTGTTGCCCACATTGAGATGAACCAGAGGTTGGAATTATCAGACAACGACATGAAAGCAACCATCATAAAATGTTTCAACAGTCGAAAATTATCTCAAAACAAATGAAAAAAGAGAAAATCTCAGCAAAAAATAAAAATTGATGAAAAATAACCAAATAAAAATTATAGAATTGATAGAACTGAAAAATGCTATGATGAAAACCTTTAAAACCCCAGTTCTCTGAATAGGCTCAATGGTAGCATGAGATGACAATGGGTAAGAGAGTAAACTTAAAAAGAGATTAAAATAATTTACCCAACCTGAATAAAGATAAAAGTAGACTGAAAAAAATAAAAAAATAAAAAAGAATAGAGCCTCAGGAACTTTTTGCAGCAATAACAAAATATCCAACTCACATTTCCAGAATCACAGAAGTAGAAAGAGTGAAGTGAAAGGGTGTTCTAAGAAATAATAAGCAAAAAATTCCCAAATTTGTCTTAAGAAATAAACCCACAGATTCGAGAAGCTGATTGAAGTACATATAGGAAAATCTCCAATAAGGCAAGCAAAAGAGATGATACAAGACACGCATATTGCCAAAGAAATAATAAAACTGTCCCTAATGCAGGTGACCTGGTTGTCTACATAGAAAGTACTGACTATACAAAAAAAAAAAAAAAAAAAAAAGTCTTAGAACCGCTAAGTGAGTTCAGAAAATGTTAGACTACAAGATCAACATATAAACATGAAACATGTTCTCATATTCTAACAATGAACTTGCAGAAACTGAAAATAAAAACTCAGCACTATTTGCAGTCACTCAGAAAAATTAGTATACGTAGAAATATATTTAACAAAATGTGTTACAAAACGTACATGCTGAAGATTACAAACTGCCAAAGGAAACTCAAGAACACCTAAATAAATGGAAACATACTGTGTTCATGGACATCAAGATTCAACATACTGAAAAATGTCACTTCTCCTCAAATTGACCTATAGGTATAATTCAATTCCTATCAAAAACCCAATAGGGTTTACAAACAAAACAAAACAAAACATAGAAAAGCTTATTCTAAAATGTATGTGGACAGGCACAGACCCTAGAATAGCTAAAATCAACCCTGAAAAATAAAACAGAAGTGGGAGAAATCACTCATTAGAAATTAAGGCCTTTATATAACTACAGTCATGAAAATAGTATTGCATTGGTAAAGAGATAGATACATAGATCAGTGAAGCAGAGAACTATAAGACAGACTGTATACTCACATAAATATGTCTAACCGGTTTTCAACAAATAAGGCAATTCATTGCAGGAAGAATGGTGGTGCTAGAGCAATGGACACCTATAGGTAACACATTGACATAAATCTCACATCTCACACAAAGGTTAAGTCAAATGGATCATACACTTCGAATATGCAAAAGTATTATTCTTTTAGAAAAAGAAATAGGAGAAATTCTTCAGGATATAGGGTAAGGCAAAGTGTTCTTAGACATGACACCAAAAACATGATCTATAAAGAAAAAATTGATAAATTGGAATTTAAACAAATTTTAATAAAATCTTTGCTTTGGGAAAGATCCTGTTGAAGGGATAAAAAGAGAAGCTACAAACTAGGGGGAAAATATTTGTAAATCATATATCTGACCAAAACAAACAAAAAAATAGAGGCACTACCAAATGTTGACGAGAAATTAGAGAAACGAAAACAATGATATATTGCCATTGGGAATGTAAGTACAGCCACTATACAAAACAGTTTGGTAGTTTCTTAGGAAACTAAACATGCAGTTATCACACCAAACAGCAAGTGTACTCTTATGCAGAGAAAACAAAGCTTGTGCCCACATTGCAACTCGCCCCTGGATGTTTGTAGCAACTGTATTCATAATAGCCCCAAAGAGGGAACAACCCATCATTCCCTCAACAGGTGAGTGGTTAAACAAACTGTGCTGTGTCCAGGTCATGGATTACTCCTCAGCAATAAAAGGGAATCAACCACAGATAGATGCCACAACCTAGATGAATCTGCAGAGAAATATCCCGGCTGAGAAAAGCCAATCCTGAAAGTTACACAGGAGATGATTCCCTTTATAATACATTCTTGAAAGGATAAAATTATAGAAATGGGGAACATACTAGTGATTGCCAGGGATGAAGGAGCAGGACAATGGAGGAGAGTGAGTGTGGTTATAAAAGGGCAGAAAAGGGAACCTTGTTATGATGAAATGTTCTGTCTTGACTGTGTGAATATCAACACCCCCATTGTAATACTGTGCTATAATTTTCAGGGTGTTTCTATTAAAAAAAAAAACGAGGTAAAAGGCACATGGGATCTCTTGTTAATATTTCTTATCACTACATATAAGTCTACAATTATGTCAAAATAAACAATTTAATTTAAATAGACTGTTCTCATCTTAAGAAAAATAAGATAATGGTATCCAACCCTTTTGTTACTCAGATATCTAAAGTCATTTTAAGTGTCATTTTGTGGTTGCTTTATCAATTTAATCACTCTAAGAGAGGAATCCTGTTACCACTGCTGCTTTTAATAATGGTGATATTCTAAGGGCAATCACTCCTGTTAGAGCATCTGAAAGGAATTGCAGACGTGCCGCTGTAACCATCACATTACAACTTCGCTGTAACCAGGAAGTTAAAAATGCCTGATAGGCTTACTCAGTTTATCCTTATCATGAACCACAAAGTATTAATACCTTCTACTGCTCTTGTATCTAATATCCAGAAGGAAAGTGGTTGGGAATGCTAGCGTATTTTCCATGGTTTTCTAATAAATCACACTTCTGCTTATCTTGTCCTTGACAGAAACTGGGCCTGGTTCATTTAGTGGGCAGCGGTGCACACTTCCAGTAGTGTGTAGCGTCACTATTGGACCATCATCTAATCATACAAAATGAACCGAAAATAATGCTGAGAAAATTGTTTTCTGTCTCCCTCAAGAAAAAATATTGGATGGCTATTATTCATCCATTTCTATGAATATTAAAACCTCTAGGCCGGGCGTGGTGGTTCACGCCTGTAATCCCAGCACTTAAGGAGGCTGAGGCAGGCGAATCACCTGAGGTCAGGAGTTCGAGACCAGCCTGACCAACATGGAGAAACCCCATCTCTACTAAAAATACAAAATTAGCCGGGCGTGGTGGCACATGCCTGTAATCCCAGCTACTCGGGAGGCTGAGGCAGGAGAATCGCTTGAACCCAGGAGGTGGAGGTTGCAGTGAGCCGAGATCGGTGAGCCACTGCACTCCAGCCTGGGCAAGAGAGAAACTCCGTCTCAAAAAAAAAAATTCTAGATTCAGCTTTTATATAGCATGCTCATGAGTTTCTATAAAATTTAAAATGGCAAAATACAATGTATAGAAGAAGACAATGTTAATCTATTTTATTGTTTAAGAAAGGAAGTATTCAACAGCAAACTTGGATTTAAGGTTTTGCATTTTCCCTGGTCCTGTTTTGAGGTTATTCGATTTCTCCCCACTTTGGGTTAAGTCTTGCCCCTCATTCCCAGAATCAATGATTACTTGAAGCTGTATGTTATTTAATCAGTCCCAAATTCTGTGGAATACGTCGGAATGCACACTAATTATTTTGGTCCAGTTGAAAGTTCTCTATATAGAACCCAAATCTCTCACTTGCCCACAAAGCCAATAGTTGTTTTGTTATTCATGATCTCCCAGTGACAGCTCAGCCTCAAGGGAATTAGAAGAAAACTGTGTGACTTGTGAATTGTTATTTGTCAAATCAAACTCAGATGCTGCTGTTATCCCTAGAAGTTGAGTCACAGTCTTCCAAATCTCTCCCTTCTTAGTGCACAGATGTGACAGGCACCCATACTTTTTCAACTGAACTTGTTTTTCTCTGAAAAATTAAGCATTTCATATAAAATCCATTAATTTTTCAATAAGTATTAAGTCCTTGAGATGTCTGTAAACATTTTATTTTAATGTTACAATTTAAATATGATTCAGTTGCTTAGCAAAACAACACTGGAAAAGTGTATTTCTTACATTTTTAAATATGATATAACACAAACACACTGTCATATTGTATAAATAGCAGGTAAAATTACATAATGTAAATAAGATATCATGTGATGATTTCACCATTATTTATAATCGGTATACTATTTTGGGGAAAAATAGATGCCTTAAAATAAAGATTATGTCAGCTTCATTGGAAAAACCATAAGACTATTTTAAAACGTCAGGTGACTGAATCATGGTGAGTTTTAATTAGAGAGAACTTGAGGGGTTAATGACGAAGAACTCTACGTGGAGAAACCATATGTCTCAAACACAAAACCGAGAGAAGAGCCAGAGGACAAGGACACCTACCCAGAAAAACCAAATAGTGTTCTGCAAGGGGCTGACTGATCTTAGAACTAAGAATCAGGACTTGATAGGAAAGTAAAGTGGTAGAAATGGGTAAAATACATTTATTTTAGGCAATGTAAAATAAAATGAGTGGTATTAAAGTAAAACAGTTACTATTAACACATGAAATACTTGGGATTCCTTTCCCTTCTTCCTTTCTTCTTCCTCCCTTCCTTTTTGCTTATGTATTACGTGGAATTATTTAATATTGCATTCATTACTGACTCTCAAATACATGATACTTGCTACGGACTGAATGTGTCTTCCCTCTAAATTCATCTGTTAAAGGCTTCACCCCCAATGTGATTAGAGTTGGAGAGAGGGACTTTAGGGAAGTAATTAAGGTTAAATGAAGTCCTAAAGGCAGGGTCCTGATCCTATAGGAAGAGTGGCCTTATAAAAACAGACACACCAAAGCTTCCTCCTGCCCCTTTTCTGCTCAGACACCAAAGAAAAACCCTGGGAGGACACAGAAAAACGCAGCTGTGTGCAGGCCAGGAAGAGGGTCTTCGCCAGAACCTAGCCAAGCTGGTGCCTTTCTCACATTGCTCTGACTTCAGCCTCTACAACAGTAAGAAAATCCATTTCTCTTATTTAAATTTCTTTTTCAAGCAGGTTAAATATTTCTGATTATTCCCCATGCCGTTAAGCATTTTCTTCACTTACTCTTAAGGATACAACAAAGACATAATATTACCTATTGTTTCATAAAATACCATTGCAAAATGCAGGCCATTAAATGGATCTAACTTTTAAAAATATTCTAAATATAATGAAAAATAAGAAATAAATCATGTTAAGGTGGAAGAATAGGAAGGAAAGAAATGTATGTTTGGATATGTTGTATATCCTGGTAAAAAAAAAATTACACCAAAAATAATGTTTGAAATAGTTACCATACTGAATGACTATGAAAGCCAGAAGCAAGTGATATAACAAAACAGTGGTGAAAGATAAATGTTAAATGACTTAATTATGGAATACAGTTGACCCTTTAACAATGTAGGGGTTAGGGGTGCCAACCCCCGTGCAGTTGAAAATCCATATATAACTTTTAACTCCCCAAGAAAGTAACTACTGACAGACTATGACCGGAAGCCTTATCAATAACATTAACAGTCAATTAACACATATTTTATATATTATATGCATTATATACTATATTCTTTTGTTTTTTTTGAGATGGTGTCTCACTCTGTTGCCAAGGCTGGAGTGCAGTGGCACAATTACGGTTTACTGCAGCCTGGAACTCCCCAGGCTCAGAAGATCCTCCCACCTCAGCTTCCCTAGTGGCTGGGACCACAGGCGCCTGACTGACTATTTTTTATTCATTTTTTTATAGAGATGGGGCCATGCCATGTTGCCCAGGTTAAACTCAAACTCCTGAGCTCAAGCCATCTGCCTACTTCGGCCTCCAAAGTCCTGAGATTGCAGTTGTGAGCCACTGTGTTCAGATCCTATATACTGTATTTTTACAATGAAGTAAGCTAGAGGAAAGAAAATGTTATCAAGAAAATTATGAGGAAGATAAAATACATTTACATTTTATTAAGTGAAATGGGATCATCATTAAGCTCATCTTCCTCATCTTCATGTTGAGTAGGCTGAGGAGGAGGAAGAAGAGCGGTTGGCCTTGCTGTCTCAGAGGTGACAGAGGTGGACAAAAACCTGGGCACAAGTGAACCTATG
>NW_012101587.1:8168091-8173691 GCF_000951045.1 Mandrillus leucophaeus | reverse complement strand
TAAAACAGTTACTATTAACACATGAAATACTTGGGATTCCTTTCCCTTCTTCCTTTCTTCTTCCTCCCTTCCTTTTTGCTTATGTATTACGTGGAATTATTTAATATTGCATTCATTACTGACTCTCAAATACATGATACTTGCTACGGACTGAATGTGTCTTCCCTCTAAATTCATCTGTTAAAGGCTTCACCCCCAATGTGATTAGAGTTGGAGAGAGGGACTTTAGGGAAGTAATTAAGGTTAAATGAAGTCCTAAAGGCAGGGTCCTGATCCTATAGGAAGAGTGGCCTTATAAAAACAGACACACCAAAGCTTCCTCCTGCCCCTTTTCTGCTCAGACACCAAAGAAAAACCCTGGGAGGACACAGAAAAACGCAGCTGTGTGCAGGCCAGGAAGAGGGTCTTCGCCAGAACCTAGCCAAGCTGGTGCCTTTCTCACATTGCTCTGACTTCAGCCTCTACAACAGTAAGAAAATCCATTTCTCTTATTTAAATTTCTTTTTCAAGCAGGTTAAATATTTCTGATTATTCCCCATGCCGTTAAGCATTTTCTTCACTTACTCTTAAGGATACAACAAAGACATAATATTACCTATTGTTTCATAAAATACCATTGCAAAATGCAGGCCATTAAATGGATCTAACTTTTAAAAATATTCTAAATATAATGAAAAATAAGAAATAAATCATGTTAAGGTGGAAGAATAGGAAGGAAAGAAATGTATGTTTGGATATGTTGTATATCCTGGTAAAAAAAAAATTACACCAAAAATAATGTTTGAAATAGTTACCATACTGAATGACTATGAAAGCCAGAAGCAAGTGATATAACAAAACAGTGGTGAAAGATAAATGTTAAATGACTTAATTATGGAATACAGTTGACCCTTTAACAATGTAGGGGTTAGGGGTGCCAACCCCCGTGCAGTTGAAAATCCATATATAACTTTTAACTCCCCAAGAAAGTAACTACTGACAGACTATGACCGGAAGCCTTATCAATAACATTAACAGTCAATTAACACATATTTTATATATTATATGCATTATATACTATATTCTTTTGTTTTTTTTGAGATGGTGTCTCACTCTGTTGCCAAGGCTGGAGTGCAGTGGCACAATTACGGTTTACTGCAGCCTGGAACTCCCCAGGCTCAGAAGATCCTCCCACCTCAGCTTCCCTAGTGGCTGGGACCACAGGCGCCTGACTGACTATTTTTTATTCATTTTTTTATAGAGATGGGGCCATGCCATGTTGCCCAGGTTAAACTCAAACTCCTGAGCTCAAGCCATCTGCCTACTTCGGCCTCCAAAGTCCTGAGATTGCAGTTGTGAGCCACTGTGTTCAGATCCTATATACTGTATTTTTACAATGAAGTAAGCTAGAGGAAAGAAAATGTTATCAAGAAAATTATGAGGAAGATAAAATACATTTACATTTTATTAAGTGAAACGGGATCATCATTAAGCTCATCTTCCTCATCTTCATGTTGAGTAGGCTGAGGAGGAGGAAGAAGAGCGGTTGGCCTTGCTGTCTCAGAGGTGACAGAGGTGGACAAAAACCTGGGCACAAGTGAACCTATGTAGTTCAAACCCTTATTATTCAAGGGTCAACTGTAATTTATTTTCAGATTATGTAAATGGGAAAAAGGAAGTAAGAGAGTGTTGATTAATGAGTCGTTCTTTGAACAATCACCCTTCAGCTACCTTGTTTGTAGTTGAGAACAAAGATTAAAACTATCAAAAATGAACAAATTGTCATTACTCCTGAGACATAAAGAGAAATATGGACTGAATTCATAAAAGGAAACTGGCAACACTAAATAATAAGAGTACATGTCATGTTTGAGTTTTATCAAAATTGTAAGAATTATAGGAATAAATTTTTCATCTGTAATAGTTGAAATAAGACTTTTAAAAATATTAGATATGTTACTATAAACATTTCTACATAGAAACATAAACACATGCATACATGAAATAACCTTCTTAAGCATATTTTTACTTTAAAACTTTTGTTGTTATTGTTTTTTACCCAAATTCATTTCTCTTTTGCTTTAAAGTAATTATGCTTTATCATTCAATATTGAGCACAATAGTCCTACTTATTTTTAGAAAATTATATTCTGGGCTACACACCTGTATAGAACAAAATAACACTTGTTTGTACAAATCTTCAATAAATCTTATGCAAATTTCACATCAATCCTTATTAAAAGGTAGAAATCCCATATAAAGACTATATGCCAGAGAACGAGTAAAGCCCATGAAGGCAGGAAGGGTCATTTTATATGACACTGATCTCCCTAAACCTTCCTTTGAGTACTCTACCACAATGCGTTAGAGATACATCGGGTTTCTATGGCCTCTGTAACTAATTACCACAAACTTAGTGGTTTTCAACAAATTTATTATCTTTAATTTCTGTAGGTCAGGAGGCCAGTGCTGGTCTCACCTGGTTAAGATAAAGACGTGGGAAGGAATGCATTTTTTTTTTCAGGATGCTCTCAGGGAGACTCTGTTGCCTTGCCAGATACCAAGTATTTCTCATATCACATCTCTGTGACCTACTCTTCTGCCACTCTCTTACATTTCTGATAACTCATGTGATTGGGTTGGGCCTTCCCGAATAATCCAGGATAAATCTCCCTATTTGAATGTCTGCTCATTATCAAATTTCACTGTTATCTGCAAGAGTATCTTTGATTAATTCCCTTTGTCACGTAACAGTAGGGTATTGTTTTAGTTTGTTAGGGTTGCCATAAAAAAGTACTACAAACTTGGTGGTATAAACAACATACATGCTTCATCTCGCAAGCTCAAATACATTTACATTCTAATAAATGTAAATTGAAATAAAGACTGGAGGCCAGAAGACATATCTATGTGCCAAAATTTTCCCCTTTTTATAAAGACCACCTGTCACATTGTGTTAGAGTCTACCTAATGACCGCATTTTAACTTGATCATCTGCAAAGATCGTATTTCCAAAAAAATGCCATATTCATAGATACTTGGAATTAGGACTTTAACATCCTTTGGAGGAATAAAATGTACCCATGACATGTATCCACAGGAGTAATACCAGGGATTAGGAAGTGAGAATTTGTTGAGGTGATTTTTCTCCCTAGCACAAGTGATTCTGGCTACCCAAAAGATTTCTGATATATAGGAAGACTGACAGTCTAGCAAAATATATGAACATGAGCTACTTACAATTAGCTTTCTTCATGACTTCTATTGAGTAAATATGTCTTTATACATTTCAGCTTGGTCTCTTTTATACCAAGGGGAATTAAAAGGAGTTTAATGTGCCCATGAGTTTGCTGGAACATTTTCATACCAGTGTCTTCCTTGAGTGCATTATAGAACTGGTGAGGAAAATAAGTACAGGATTCCAGGAAAATAAATCTTAGAAAACACAAGCAAATGCTCTGTTTCTATTCCCTTTTCTCCATTTTCTTCAGCGTCTGCCCTTCAAAGATTCTGCTTGTAGTATATAAGAGCAATCAACAGGTCAGTTTTTTGCAAGTTGTATCCAGTTGGTTGAATACTGTAAATCTAAAAATATTTTACTCCAATTTTGGGCATGTTAGGAATAATTTAATTTGATTTTCTATATGAATTGCCTAGTAGAATACAATATACAAGAAGAAATATAAATAATGAATTTGCTATATCTACTTTAGCCTTATAAATAATTTAATTGAAATAAAGCAAAATCTATTTGGTCTAAGTAAGTCCTAGTTCAGCACACATAATTTTTGATGTTTCTGAGATGGTGAAATAAAGATACAATTAATCTACAGCCCTCTTATCAAGACCAATAAAAATTGAGCAATAAAATGTAATCTGATTGTGCCATTAGCAAAAATGAATTTTTTATAATCTCTTAGCAACTAAATAATAAATTATTTTTCAACAGCTTTTAATGAGATGAAAGATAATCAGCAGTTGCAATAAAGTGCTGTAGCATCCAATTTGTGTGAGCAGTCTATTTTCTGTGAATAGTGAAGTCCTCATATCTTTCTTTGGAACTAGAAATTATTTAATCACAATCAAGAATCATAACAAGATCATTTACTAAGAAACAACTATATTCTCTTCACTACTATCCTTATCAAGACTAGTACTGTAAACATTGAAAAAACATTGTTATTATTTTATTGACGCACAATCAAATTTAGTACTGCTGATTAACGCATTTGGTCTATTAAAATCTTACGGTTTTATTTTATGTTTTTAGCATACTCTTTCTCTCTTTGCATTTTTATACATATGAATACAGGTGATCTTTTATGTGTTTATACATAACTAATTGTCAAATAGTTCTATTATAACAGAAATTTTCATGCAAATGACTTCATTATCACTATGTGAGACCATTCCTCTCAAATTGTCCTTTAAACAACACTGTTTCTGAGGCTTCAATCCATGCTTATCTATTGTCTATGCTTCCCTAATTGGTATACTAGGTTTCAATTTATTTTATTTTATTAACTTGAGAGCTCCCCTTCCCTCTAGAATAATTTTTAATTGAATTTCCATAGTAAATTAGAAGAGTCAGACAAGAACCGAGTTACTATTTTTGAAGCAGGGTTGTTGGCCATAGAAGTGCCACTATTGAACATCAAGGCACCACAGAATATAGTTATAAACACCATCATTGTTGAAAATTAGTGAGATTTTGGAGCTAATATCTACTTCTAGATGCAGAATCAATGATCTCTTGCTTGTTCTCTTGTTGTGATACTCTTGAGCGGGTAAACTCCTCTCAGCCCTTTCCTAAATGTGTGCACTAAGATACAAGCTACTGTGTTTTACCAAGAGTCCTTATCAATACTTAACAATATCACTGAGCTACAGAAACATATTTCTCCAAACTTCCACAGGATAGTAGACAAGAAGCTCAAATTCAATCTCACAAACACTAAATTTATTGCGGTTACTGGTCAAACTCCACCTTACTTTCCAGTTTATTTCTCCTCCTATAACCACAACTTTACTAAACGTTACCAATTGAATGTTACCAAGTGTTACTGCCATTGAATCAAGCAGCACAACTTGAGTCTCCATTCTGATATATCCTTTTTTTTTTTAGTTCTATTGATTATAAATTCCAAAGTTGTCTTCAATTTCTCTGTACCGCTTCGCCATCCTTGGCACAGCTTAAATCAATTTCGCATCATCTTGTGGATACATTATTTCAGTAGTCTCATAGCTTTTCTCCATCATCTACTCACACAACAAAAATACAAGTATTCTGGTTCGCTAAGTCTTCTTTATATAATTTTCTACTGCACGTGATTTAAAACCTCCCATCCTTATAAAGGTATACGAGACTTTTTTGCATGCTGTTTCATATTTATATCTACGGCTTTATGTTACACAACTTCAACCTTGCTTTCAGTGAAAAATGAGTGATAGAATCCTGGATACGACACCCTCATTCTACTTTGCAATCTGTTTATTCTTCTTTGATAGCATGTTTTCATCTCATTCTTGTATACAAAACTCAGTTTCAGTATCGCTACTGCCAGTAGTGCTAGCTCTTTTGGTTCAGGCTTTCCCACAGGTAGACTCTGAGAAAAGAGTAA
>NW_012101587.1:8163008-8167671 GCF_000951045.1 Mandrillus leucophaeus | reverse complement strand
AATTATAGACTCTCTTTCCATTACTTTAAAGACATTTCTTAGCGGGCTACATTTAAAAAGTAAAATTATTCCTCAGCAATGACACCTGTGGTCTTATTTTTAACTTTTCCACATACTCTTGTGTTATACTTCCCATGTCCTTTTTTCCTGTCCTTAATTTTTGTCATTATACATTCCAAATGCCTCATAACTGAACTTCAAACATTTGAATGATATGCTTTAGTATCAAAATATAGTCTGATAATAAATAGTGTCATTCATTTATTCACTCGTTTACCCATTCATGAATGGGGCTACTTCTCAAGTACCTTGCCAGTTCCTAGGACACAGGGTAAATGAGGCATGATCTTTGTCTTAAAGGTGTCAGAGTCTAACAAGAAAAAGAAACAAATGCTAATTTAAAAAAAATAACACTTTGGTGTGATAAAATGGTATAGGAGAAGCAAAGGAGACATTGGTTAACTAATTTTTGAGAAAACTTCATGTGCCGTTGTATCTTGAAGGATGAGTTTGCAAAATAAATGAGGAGAGTAATAGAGAACACTGTGTGAAGACAGAAAAAAAAAAAAAAACACGATGAAAGATAATATGAAGCGCAAGGGATGGCAGGCAATTTGGAAAGATTTTTATACAGGGCAGAGAAGTAGAGAGCAGCAGCAGATGAAATCAAAGAACAAAACAGAGGCTAGAGTTATGCCACGATATGGTCAGCACTGGTGGAAAACGTGACTATTCTGAAGTTGTAGTTCATTATCACTTTAGAAGTATGTGTTCCAGTTGTGCAGATCTGATTTCTGCTTCAGCCCCTGATATGACAATGTGTTAACATTTATATTCTGCAATAAGAGATAGGCAAATAGTGGCAATGAATGGGACACCCATCCATTTTTCAGCTGTGATGAATTGTAAAGTCATGATTAAAGGTCTGAATTTCTTAATTAAACATTTGTTTACGTGTGTTGAATACAAATTTGGATTTTTAATTTTTTTTCAAATAAGACTCATAATTAGATCAGTTTTGGAATTTCACATAAAATATACGTTCTTCAAAACTGGAAACCTCACATCTGGTGTTAATTGCGTTACTAGAATAAGTATGAACTCTCGATTTCACTCATTATTCAGAACAGAACTGAAAGTGTGTCTTCTAGAACATAATAATAATTTTGCCATAAATCATTTTGGCCCTAAGTATGTTTAGCTTTTTATTTTCTGGAACTACACTTACAATCCTTTAGAATCCATATAGATTACAGATAAAAATTCTGACATTCTAGTTTTTTAAAAAATCTACTTTCAATCATCTTTTCTACTCTCGAACATCTCCTTAGTCATGTGAAACTTTAGTTATTACCAATAACCACGTATCTCAACATTTTAATATCAAGTATCCCATTTTCTAAACAGCATCTTGTCTTTTAAGTCCACATTATCCTCACTCTAATAATTAGTTACTTCTTTCATCATTTCAGGATTTACAGTTGTACTTAGTGGGGTGGAGCACAGAAAAATACAGGTACACTGTCTTATTTAGACCTGAAGTCTGGACTTTGCTTTTGATCACAAATAGCTTCTTTCTCATCTATCATCAATATTGTCTTTTAAAAATTCATCATTCCTAAAGAATATTCTAATATCTCACATTTTAAATAAACAAAAAGGCCATAGATACCATAGTTCTCAGTCATTGTCACATTTCTCTGCTACATTTCATTGTAAAATACCTACATGGTGTTCCAAACCCACTGGTTCCCCACTACCATTTATCCCTTTTCACATTTCATCATTTCCCTCAAAACAGGCTTTTATTTCTAACTTTCCACTGAAACTGCTTTTATCAAAGTCACAAATAGTGTCTTCTTTGTCAAATTCATTTTCTATCTTTAATCTCTGTCTTTGACTGTCAGCAGCATTTGTCATGATTAATTATTCTTTTCTCCTAGTTTCTAGGGTTCCACACTTTGCTAGTTTTCTACAGAAACCACTGAAGTCTCATTTTCAATTTCCGGATTGACTCCACTCACTTTCAGAAACTCCAAAATTTGAGATGCCTCTGAATTTACTTTCTGATTCCTCTCCCTCTTTAGAAATAATTTCTCACACCCTAGGTGATATCATCATCTACGGATATCATTTAAACACTAGGATTACCATGTCTTTATCTGTAAGTTCTACTTCTCCTCTGTGTTTCCGAATCCTGTATTTGATTGCCTACTGGGTATATCATCTTAGAATTCTAGAGTTTTAAAATTAACATTTACAAATCTGAACTCTGTCACTGGCATCATTTCTCTCCAAGGTTCCTATTTTTCCCATCTCAATAGATGGCACCTCCAAGTGTAAATCCATGACTCCTTCTTTCCCTCATAATGAACACCCAATCCTCAGCTTATTGCCTTTACATTCAAAGTACATCATGAATTTGTCCACATCTCACCAATTCAATTACCATCAACCAATCCAGACTGCTATCATTTCTTACTTCTATTGCTGCAGTGACTTTTTAACTGGTTTCTCTGGTATTTCTAATGAATTTACATGACAGCAAAATAAATAATTTTAAAATATTAATCATATTTTATAATTTCTGTGGTTAAAATAATCAAATATTCCAATGAGGTAGAACACCCAACCTCCAGTATGCACAGTGTTCCTCTTTCTTTTTCTATCACACTACTCCAGCACAGTGGTTCTTATACTCGGTTGCACATTGGAATGACCCAGAAAACTTTACAACTACTGAGTCCATAGTAATGCCCTCAGTTAGTCTAGTTTAATTGATCTGTGGTGTAGTCAGGGCAATTAAGAGTTTTAAAAGTTTTCCAAATAATTGAAATATGCAGCAAAGTTTGATAGTCACTGCTCTAGCCAAATTATCCTTTTTGCTTTCAATTGAAGAAGCCAAACTGGTCTCCACCTTTAGGACAGGCACACTCATCCCCCAATTGACTGATAACAACTCATAGCTTCCCCCTCCCCTTTACAGCTAAACTGAGGTTGCCTCTTTCAGACGCTAACTCTCCAATCCGGGAGCTCATTCTTAATTAAGGACTGTCTGACACAGAGAGGTACCAAAGCCAGTCTTACTGCTTCAAGATGAGAGTAATGCTGTGGAGAAATTTCTGTTACTGAATTTTTTCATGGAATTAGACAAAGTTTCTAGCTAAGACTGTTTTCTCTTTGCTTTCTTCCCTTGCCTTATCTTGCTTCCCTCACTAGAACAAGAATATTAAGTCACCTTATTAAACTTTTGTCACTTGCCCTTTCATATGCCAGGGATGCTTTTTCCAAATACTGTCACACAGCTTTCTCCTCTTCATTCAAGTTTACTCAAACGTCACCTCCTAAGAAATGCATTTATTATGACTTTGTTTAAATATACCTGTCTCTCCACTCCCACAAACTTTGTTACTCCAAGCATTTGATTTATAGCACTTTACATTCTATATTTGTGTATTTGCTACTGGAATAGAAACTCCATGAGATCATTGACTACCTCTGTTGTTACCTCTATGTCTTCAAAATGTACTCAATATCTAGTAATTAATTAGCAAATATTTCTTAAATGAACCAATCAATGGATAAGCTCCAGCTTGTCTTTAGCAAGCTGAGAAGAACAAGAATCGTGGAGCATGGTGATGATTACACATTCTGAGTCTGGTATCTTGGGACTTCTCCAAAACTCTCTGTAAGTTATGTCTGCTGACTAATGACTGGGCTATATTCAACTGAGCAATCATGATAATTCAATTCCATTATGAATGAGTCAACTCTATAATTAAACTAGGCATGAAGTAATGCATTAAAGAATACTTATTACCTTCCATAATTTAGATATAATGCTAGACAATGGGAGACAAAGACCCACGGACTCATTGCACAGTGCATCATAGCTAATGATGAAGACAATACATTTTTACATAATTCAGTTATATTGAGATGGATATTAAGAGAAATGACAAGGAAAGTGTAAGCCTGAACATACTGTGCTTGTGGGAAACGGGGAAGAAGCAGTAGCGGAAGAAGATGTCACAGTACTAACACAGGAGCAGATATTTGATAGAAAATGGTTTGGCAGACAAGAAAAAAAGGGCAAGGAAATAACAAGTCAAAATCATAATGACATAAAAAGCATGATAATCTCGGAGAGGCGCAAGTAGCTCAGTATAGGCAGAGCCTAGGGTAAAATTGAAGAAGTATCAGTAAGGGAGACCATAAAGTAAGCATATTTTCAACAGTTAAAGTAGCTTGCTTTTGCCCAATAATTAGGAAGAACTATTGAGAGTTTTAATAAGACTTGTTATGGTCTCTTTTCCTAAAATGACAACTTTAGTTGCAATGAAGAAGGTGGATGTGAACTAGAGATACAACAGGATTATTTGTAATTGTCTCTTTATATTCCAGATAAGGAACTATAATGGGCTCAATTAAAAGCATTTGTGAAACAGAGAGAAAAGATTCATTAAAAAACAATTTAGGGACATGTTGATATAACTTTAAAAGCATTTGGATGTGGATGAATGGAAGTGATGAACACCGCAGATGGCAACATATGTCTAGGTATTCTATTGTTTAATTTAAAAAAGGAATATCAAAAAAATATTAAAAAGAACTAAGATAATCCAATTAGTCATTGCAATTACACACTTTATGAAACCTGACC
>NW_012101587.1:8158055-8161288 GCF_000951045.1 Mandrillus leucophaeus | reverse complement strand
TGTCACTTGCCCTTTCATATGCCAGGGATGCTTTTTCCAAATACTGTCACACAGCTTTCTCCTCTTCATTCAAGTTTACTCAAACGTCACCTCCTAAGAAATGCATTTATTATGACTTTGTTTAAATATACCTGTTTCTCCACTCCCACAAACTTTGTTACTCCAAGCATTTGATTTATAGCACTTTACATTCTATATTTGTGTATTTGCTACTGGAATAGAAACTCCATGAGATCATTGACTACCTCTGTTGTTACCTCTATGTCTTCAAAATGTACTCAATATCTAGTAATTAATTAGCAAATATTTCTTAAATGAACCAATCAATGGATAAGCTCCAGCTTGTCTTTAGCAAGCTGAGAAGAACAGGAATCGTGGAGCATGGTGATGATTACACATTCTGAGTCTGGTATCTTGGGACTTCTCCAAAACTCTCTGTAAGTTATGTCTGCTGACTAATGACTGGGCTATATTCAACTGAGCAATCATGATAATTCAATTCCATTATGAATGAGTCAACTCTATAATTAAACTAGGCATGAAGTAATGCATTAAAGAATACTTATTACCTTCCATAATTTAGATATAATGCTAGACAATGGGAGACAAAGACCCACGGACTCATTGCACAGTGCATCATAGCTAATGATGAAGACAATACATTTTTACATAATTCAGTTATATTGAGATGGATATTAAGAGAAATGACAAGGAAAGTGTAAGCCTGAACATACTGTGCTTGTGGGAAACGGGGAAGAAGCAGTAGCGGAAGAAGATGTCACAGTACTAACACAGGAGCAGATATTTGATAGAAAATGGTTTGGCAGACAAGAAAAAAAGGGCAAGGAAATAACAAGTCAAAATCATAATGACATAAAAAGCATGATAATCTCGGAGAGGCGCAAGTAGCTCAGTATAGGCAGAGCCTAGGGTAAAATTGAAGAAGTATCAGTAAGGGAGACCATAAAGTAAGCATATTTTCAACAGTTAAAGTAGCTTGCTTTTGCCCAATAATTAGGAAGAACTATTGAGAGTTTTAATAAGACTTGTTATGGTCTCTCTTCCTAAAATGACAACTTTAGTTGCAATGAAGAAGGTGGATGTGAACTAGAGATACAACAGGATTATTTGTAATTGTCTCTTTATATTCCAGATAAGGAACTATAATGGGCTCAATTAAAAGCATTTGTGAAACAGAGAGAAAAGATTCATTAAAAAACAATTTAGGGACATGTTGATATAACTTTAAAAGCATTTGGATGTGGATGAATGGAAGTGATGAACACCGCAGATGGCAACATATGTCTAGGTATTCTATTGTTTAATTTAAAAAAGGAATATCAAAAAAATATTAAAAAGAACTAAGATAATCCAATTAGTCATTGCAATTACACACTTTATGAAACCTGACCGTATGTATTCAAGGTAAGTGAAGAGCAAGTATTTATTTTTTTGTCAATACTACAAAAATTAAAACCTTGCATATTTATTCAGATCTTACTCTTGAGACTCAGGAATGTTGAGAACTGATTGCCCTGATATTCATATTTTGCTCTGAGGTTTAAGTAACTGATTTAAGTAATTAGAGAAGGACTCTATATTCATCTTTGATAGTAAATGTAACTTTCAATCCCTGAATACCTATTTTCCACATTTGTGCCTCTCTCTGAAATGCAGTAATTTTGCATTTTTCCAGTCATTCAGTCCCACATTCTGATGTTTGCTTCTCACTATGCCAGGCATCCAGACTGCTGGAAACTACTTTTTCTCCTTCAATTGGGTGCCTGTAGCAACAAGAATGTGAGTCTCTGGAACATTAATTTGGAATGCATTGCAATCAATTTTAAAAAATTAAAGAATGACAGTAAGGTGACAACTTTAAAACCTAATTTTATTATTCACTGACTCATTAGAATAGTATTTTTAAGTTTATAAATTCTATCTCTAACAAGATATATAATAGGAATATTATCATGATTCCATTCATTTATTTTAAAGATAGAAAAAATTCCTTTAAAATTTTATTCTAGTAAAATATACGTAAAATAAAATAAACATTTTAAACATTTTTTGAGTGTGCAATTCAGTAGCATTACGTTCATTCAAACTGTTGTGCAGCCACCAGCACCATCCATCCCCAGAACTTTTTCATCTTCCCCTACTAGAGCTCTGTAATCATTATTAAACAGTAACTTCCTATTTCTCTCCCTCTTCTACTGTCGGTCTGCATAAATTTGACTAGGCCACTTATATAAGTGGAATCATACAATATTTTCTCTTTTATGACTGACTTATTTCATTTAGCATAATGTCCTCAAAGTTATTCCATGTTGTAGCATGTATCAGAATATCCTTCCTTTTACAGTCTGAATAATATTCCATTGTATGTATATGATACATTTTATCAGATCACCTGTTAATGGACACTGAATTGCTTCTACCTTTTGGGTGCCGTGAAGAGTGCTGTCATGAATATGGATATATATATATATGTTTAAGACTCTACTTTCAGTTATTTTAGGTATATATCTAGAAGTAAAATTGCTAGATCATATGGTAATTCTATGTTGTTGTTTCTGAAGAGTTGCCACACTGTTCTTCATAGGTATGACCCTATTTTATATTGCTAGCAGCAATGTAAAAGAATTCTAAGTTCTCCATAACCTTACCATTTATTTTTTTCTTTTTCATTAAAA
Organism: Mandrillus leucophaeus; assembly: GCF_000951045.1. Taxonomy (NCBI): domain Eukaryota; kingdom Metazoa; phylum Chordata; class Mammalia; order Primates; family Cercopithecidae; genus Mandrillus; species Mandrillus leucophaeus. Next base: position 8,158,592 of record NW_012101587.1, on the reverse strand, counting down.
AAAAAATCCTAAAAGGTATACAATGACCATTTAAACAAAATTTTACCCAGACTTTCCTAGAGACAAGGAAAATGCAATGTTATTAAAGATAAATAAAATATCTTAAAATTTAGTTAGCTAATTTCAAGCTTAAGAGTTCTCATCAGTCACAGCAAATTATTTGTAATAGGATATTTGTTATACTTCAAGAGTCCCATTACCATCCACTAATTTGGTGATCAGCTAGAAGGACTTATGTGACCTTACTCTAGGGGTAATTTTTTCATGTGGCGGTTCGTAAATAAGATCCATTCTTTCAAATAAGTTACCACACAAACTCATGGATAAGATTTTATTACAACAAAGCACACAGTGTGGGAACAGCACGGAAAATATACATAGAAAATGGTAGAATGGTTATTAAGAGGCTTTGAAGGTCTCCTGATCTTTGTTAAGGCAGAGAAACTTGCTTTTATCTCCAGCCAGGAACAGTGAAGACACATGCAAGATATCTCCACCAGAGGAAGCAACTTAAGTCTTGGGATATATATTCTTAAA
>NW_012101587.1:8115076-8156835 GCF_000951045.1 Mandrillus leucophaeus | reverse complement strand
AAAAAAAAAAAAAAAAGAGCACATTATACCATCTTGTTCAATCTGTGTAAATGCTGGCAATACTTATTTTGCTGATTCCAAATTTGCTCTTTGCCAGGGCACAATATTTAAAAACATATCCTTGGCAAAGTTTTAAAAGTAGATTTTTCCAGCATGCAATATTTAATATTCAATGGTAACTTATTTGAAAGAATGGATCTTATGTATGAACTGCCACATGAAAAAATTACCCCCAGAGTTAGTAGAGCTTAAAACTACAAATACTGTAATCTCACAGTTTTTGAGCCTCAGGAATCCAACGGCAGCTTTGCCTTTGTATAAAGGTCCCTCACAAGTTTGCAGACAATTTATTGGCTGGAGCTGCAATTTCACCTGGAGACTTGACTGGTGAGGAGAGGATGATCACCTAAGTTCATTCACTAGATTATTGGCAGATCTCATCCCTTAAATCATAGGCTTCTGCACAGGGCTGTCTTAACTCGAAAGAAGACTGTCTCCCTAGGAGTGCGCATATCAAAGACAAAGAGAGGAGAGAGAGGAGCCAGTATAGAAGCCACAGTCCTTGTATAACCTAACATCAGAAACCATACTCTTTGTATAACCTGTTCTCAGAAGTGACATCCCTTCACTTCTGCCATATTCTATTGGCCAGAAACGATTGGTCAGGAATATTCCAGGGGAAGAAATTACACAAGGGTATAAACACCAGAGGCAGAGACTTTTGGAGAACACCTCAGAGGCTGACTCCGTGTAATGTAGAAACCCCTCTTCACATTCTTGGCTTTTAAATTTCTCACATTGCCTGTATGCTGGGATGAGGAGTCTTCAGTGTTCCCAAATGCTAGTACCTAAATTTAATAAGCAATCTAACCAGATAACATTTGGTTGTTAGAAGATCCATTCTAATTTGTGACTACCAATGAACTGAATGGTGTTTTGCCCAGGAAGTAGAGTAGCTAGATCTTCAACCATTCTGCATTTAGGATTCTCAGTCTAACACTGAAAACTTAAGTGACCTCAGATCTCAGATTTTGACTTTATCCTTTTGGAAGAGGATTAAAAAATTCAGTTAATAAGCTGGGTGCAGTGCTTCACACCTGTAATCCCAGCACTTTAGGAGGCTGAGGCAGGCGGATCTCAGCTACTTGGGAGGCTGAGGCAGGAGAATCCTTTGAACCCAGGATGGGGGGGTTGCAGTGAGCCAAGATTGTGCCACTGCACTCCAGCCTGGGCAACAGAATGAGACTCCATCAATAAAAATGTCTGACAGCTATTTATGTAGCTATTTTATTTTATTTTATAATCTATTTATTATAATTAATCTATTATAGTTTAGATATATTATAATATATAATGTTAATTATACTTAATTATGTAAATTATGTAAAAGCAAGTATCTGCTATCCAATATACTATCAAGAGAGTGAAACAAGTTACATGTAAATGTATGATAAGTCTATCTGATGATAGAATTTTTAAAAGATCATTTAAGTCAGTATTTCCCAACATAGATGTGAACATAATAATTGAACTGAAATATTTTAAAATCTAAACCACCTAATTTCACACAAATGTACTAAGTAAGAATTTCTTGGGTGACCCCTGTATAGGAGATGAATTGTAAAGGTGATTCAGATGGGCAATGTGTGTTGAAAGCCACTAAGATAAATGATTACCTTATGTGAGCAATAGAGGGTCTGAGAAAACTACTGGACACCCAAAAGTACCTAAATTATTGAAACCTGAGGTTGAAGGCATTAGAGGGATTCATGCACTGAAAAGGGCAGTATTAGTTACCAAATAATTGATGAATTTACACATTGCACTGTTGTTACTCACTGGAATAAATAAAATTTTCAATTTTCATATATGGCTTTTATGTGTTTCTTTTGAAAATGCACACTGAGTGCTTTCAGATGGCTCTAATTGAGTTTTTCTCTTAAGTTTTCAACATACAATCATCAAGAAAATGTTACTGACAATTATGGCAATATATAGTACGATTTTAAAAAGTAGAGTCTGAATGCCTTCTGATAACTATTGTCAGAAAAATTCAAATGAATCACATTTCAGATCATTGTTACACAATAGCAATTTCAGGGATGATGCGATGTTTTATGTCTGCACTGTATGTTGTGCAACCACTATTCACATGTAGCTAATGAGCACGTGAAATGGAGACAGTGAGACAAAGAAAGTAATCTACTTTATTTTATTTTGTGTTAATTCTTTTAAATTTCAATTACCATAGCTATATGTGGCTAAAGGTAACCTTATTTGAAAATATAACTAGATTTTTTTAAGACAAAATTCTTCAGAAACTACACTTCCATTTATTTGTTATGATTTATCCTTAACTTTGATGATTAAAACTATGTTATCCTTTTTGGTTTCTGCTTCACCCGCAAAAAAGCTGGGGAGAAGTTTTATTTAATTTTCAATAACTCAAATTATTAACTGTAAGGGTTTAAACTCTCTTTGGAATTACAAAGTTATATTTTACTAATTTTATACAAATAAACTTTAAATTGGACACGATATGCTAAGGTGGCTGAGTTTTTCTAATAAAAGTTGCTGAGGAAAGATTGTCCTTTGAAAAAGAGAACCACATTTATTTTAATATTAAAGTCATGATTATAATTTTAAAAATACAGCTGACATTCAAAATACACAAGGCTCAAGTAAACCTGAAGCTGAATACATCCCCTCCTGAATCTAAAATAAAAGTCAAAGTTAAAAATCTGAAAATAAATAGGTAAACGAATAATTTAGCTCTTAGAGGAGAAATAAATTATCAAATTAAGATAAGCAATCAAAAGTGCCTCCCTCACTTTCAAGAGTAAGTTTCAATTATTAAATACTTTTAGTAAGGGCAGCCCAAAGCCTTATTTCTTAAAATGAAACTCTGTAAGTTATAAGTTGCAGCTATGTTAGCTATGTTTTAAAAAATATTTCTAAGAATAAATGATGCATAAAATTTATGAGTAGGATACACAGAAATTGCAGAAACATGTATAATATCAAAACCACAATAAGATATCATCTTGCCCAAGTCAGAACGGCTATTACAGATAACAAATGTTGGCAAGGATGTGGAGAAAAGGGAATGCTTATTCACTGTTGGTGGGAATGTAAACTAGTATAGCTCCTATGAAAAACAGAATGGAGATTTCTCCAAAAACCTAAAAACAGAATTATAATTTTATCCAGCAATCCCACTACTGGATACCTACCCAAAGGAAAAGAAATCATTATATAAAAAAGATACCTACACTTTTATGTATATTGCAGCAATATTCACAATAACAAAGATCTGGAATCAACCTAAGCATCCATCAACAGATGAATGGATTAAAAAAAGGTGGGATATATACACAATGGAATACTATTCAGTCACAAAATGGATGACATCATATTAGTTGCAGCAACATGGATGGAACTGGAAGTCATTATCTTAAGTGACATAAGCCAAAGACAAAAAGACAAATATTGCATGTTCTCATTTACCTAAGGGAGTGAAAAGAATTGATCACATGGAGGGATAGAGTGAAAAAATAGGTTTCAGAGACTGGGAAGTGTGAATGGAGGGGTAGGGGGAAGGATGGAAGGAAGCAGGCTAAAGGGTACATACATACAGTAAGTAAGACAGAAGGAATCAATACAATGTTTGAAAACAGAGTATGGTGATGACAGTTAAAAAAAAAAGTACTGTACTCAGGAGTTAACACTCTAATTACCCTGACTTCATCACTACACTTTACCTACAGGTAACAAAATTTCACATGAATCCCATAAATCTGTACAAATAAAAATATTTTAACAATTTAAAATAGTAGAATTAAAAAAAAATCACTTGGATAAATTGAAAGCTTTGATGTATTTTTTTAAAATCTCACATTTACTTACAGATGTTTGGTTTGGCAAAAATCTTCGAATCATAACTCAGAACAACAGTAGCTGCTAAATATACAACACATTGATACAACTTTAGATTGTTTGAAGCTCTCAAAAATGTTTAGAGGTTCAAACTTTTGTGTTAAAATCTGTTGTATTTGTAATCTTTAATGACTAGATATGCTTTTTATAGACTTTAATTTTTAAATAGGTTTTCTGACACATTTTAATAGAAAATAGAAAAGGTATTTCCCTAGACCTGTAATGTATATGTCTAAAATTCAATTTGTATTTTGTTCCAAAGAAAATGCAGTCAATATATATTAATAAAATGTTATTAAATAAAATTTATTTATAAATTTAATAAAATTAATAATAATTCATTAATTTAATTAACAACAGTATTAATAAAATAAAATAAATTAAATATTATTAACATTTAATTAATAAACTACATGATTAATATTTTATTAATAAAATAACTAAAGTATCAGAAAAAAATCTTAGAAATTATTATTGATTTGTTGCTATGAGAAAGAAGTCAGTAGTTTGGACATAGTCAACACAGTGCATAGCTTGTCTGAGAACTCCTGAGACAGTATTGGTGTTTCTCAGGCTGTGAACGATGGCAGAAGAGCTGCATCAGAAATAACTATGGTGCACCAGGAGGCTTGTACTGTTTGCTTGCATGCTTATACACTGTATTTTTGGAGCAGTTTTACATCGACAGCAAAGTTGAACAGAAAATACAGAGTTCATCCCCTAATTACCGCTTCTCTCCCTCCCTACCACGCATGCACAGCCTCCTCCCCTCCCCCAGCACAGGGGCACAGTTGTTACAGTTGATGAACCAATTTTGTCACATGCTTATCACTCAGAGTCCGTATTTACATTACGGCTCAGGTTGGGTGCTATAGTTTTATGAATTTTGACAAATGTAAAACGGCATGTATCCACCATTACGGTATCATGCAAAATATTTCCACTGCCCTAAAACTCCCCTCGGCTCCATATATTCAGCCTCCGTCCCCTCAATTTAACTGCTTCCTTATTTTTGTGATCTCACTTTACTTCTTTATTACTTCCATCCTCAAGGTAGCAGGTACCTGCGCCACAAGGGACATTATAATGCGGTGATTCGGCACTGTGTGTTAGGGTCCATCTGATGCAGCTAAAAATCACTTTCTGCACTGCTCACTTAGCCATGGACACGTTTCCTAACTCCTCAAAAATCTTAATTTCCTTATTTGCAAAACATACATGCATAGCGTATCTCACATGAGGTTAATGGAGTGCTTACATACGTAAGAAATGTGTCCAGTTCGTGGTAATGAACGTCAGAATGAGGAAGGAAAGAGAGGTGGAGAAGGAATTGATTGTGTGCCAGGCAGAGTGAGGCGACTCTGCACACGTGATTCCACTTGCTCTATGTTGTATTTATATATTACAACTGGTCCTCTGAATTCAAAATATGCCCTTTGAAATCCAATTTAAGCAGACAGCATTATCAAATATGGACACCAAAATCAGGCTTAAATTCCAATATTCATATAAAGCAGTGAATAAAATGTTTCATAATCCCACCCGAAAAAAATTCCAAAAGTATTGTAACAAACTTTTCTACTGTGTAGTATTTTTTTGCTAGAAATTAAACACTTTTAAGAATATATAAATACAATATAGAACAATTGGAATTATGCCCTGTACTAAGCTTTAACATAATGAGCTGTGTTAGTTATTTCATGAAGTTATTTTTTATCTCTGTGCTGTGGGGATTTTATACATTTTTCTGAGTTATGATTTTGAGATAAAGAACACACTCCCTTAACTCAGATGGCCTCGATAAAAACTAAATTGATGTATACAAAAAAGAACAACTTGTGCCTGAGATTATGGGTTTGACACGTAGACACATTTGGATAGTAAATATTAGGGAAGATAAGTTAAAAGACAAAAATTTACATCAGTCATAGGAATTGAAACTACAAACAAAAGGTTTGTTCACTGAAAATATTTGTTTATCAAGTGTATATACGTTGGTAGAGTTACACTTTGGTCTTTCAACTTCTTTCTCGAAGGAGGAGTGTGCCAGGAAATCATATTTCTTTACAAAATTTATGAAACTACGGGTTATAATGATCAGTTTTACATAGAAAGTTATAACTTCATAGCAGACCAGAAACAAACTCATGATTGGTATATTTAAAGAAGAAGCAAAAATGATAAAATATGACTTCATTATTTGGAAGAAGAAAATTAAAATATTGCTTTCTTAATCTGAATTTTGAGACTCAAATTGTATATAAATTATTTAAAGTTTGAAAAACAATCTTTATAGTAAATCCATTAAGGAATCTTGATATATTAAAAATAACTATGTAGTAACAAACACAAAAACAGGCAAGAATCCTTTCTAACATTAAGCAAAATAACAAACTTTTCTGAGCCCCAATATTCTCATAAACATAATCATTTCTGTCTGGCTCATGGACTTATGAGAATCATATAATATTGATAGGAAAGTGATTTGTAAATTATGAGGCTCTACATGGTGCCATTATCATTTACAGTTGTGGCTGTAAATCTCACATATTACAATAGCATTTTGTATAAAATCATTTTTAAAGTTACATACACAAAGAGATGATCATCCTGAATAAACGTCTCAGTTTTGACAGATCAGTAATAAATACAGAGATTTCAAACTTATCACATGTCTAAACATATAATAATCACATTAACATTTTTTAATGTTATCTCACTATCTCAAGAAAGAAAAACCCAAAAGCAAAAACCAAAAAGACAGGTAACAATTACAAATTAAAATCCATAATTTATTTCTAGAATTTGAAATGATTTCATTCTTTTTTGAATTTTTAATATATTCTGTTTATTTTTTAAGAGACAGTGATAGTATTCAGAAAGTATTTAAATTCTATATTTTTTTCTAACACTCAGAGTTTAAATTATCAAATATTTAAAGAAATAAGCCTGGCATAAACAGACAGTTTCTCTAACAAAGGCATCTGTATATTAATTTTCATCATTTTCTAGTGAATGTTTGTTGTTGTTTTTCCCTGTGTTTAAGGATTTGATTTGTTCTCTGATGTAACCATATTCTCTAAGGGAAAAAATAAACACAGATGAGAATCTATCCCTCTTTTAATACCTTTCCTACTGGATTATTTCATAAAAGCTATTAATGCTTTTAATCATGCCTTTACCACAAACATGCTTGAACTGACTGAACATATATGCCAACCTCACTATAGTATTTGGGAGCAGATAACTTGTTTTTTTAGTCTCATGGGTCCACAGATATATACTTAATTTAGGTGATTCAACTGATGAGATTTTGAACTTTTTGAGTTGATAACTTTTGGATAAAATTTTGAACTTTGAATTGATGTTGTAATGGGTGGAGATCTTTTGAGAATTGGGGATAAGTAAATGTGTTTGTATAAAGGGCTGACATCAATATTTGAGGGCTAGCAAGCCGACTGTGGCAAGCAGAATAACAGCCCCCCAATGATCTCCACACTGTCAATTCCAATATCCATGAATATGTTACTTATCTGGCAAAAGACAATTTGACTATGTAATTAATTTATGGATGTTAAGATGTGAGATTATCCTGGAATATCCAGTGGGCTCAATTACATGAGTCCGTTAAAAAAAAGAAATGGCGAAATGAGTTTAAAAATGAAATGAAAAGGAGAAAAATGAAATTCAAAATGTGAGGGACAGAAGGACACAACTCAGCTTCACTGGGTTTTGGAAATGGATGAAAGGGTCACAAACCAGGAATGTGGTTAGCATTTAGAAGCTATGAATGGCTGTCAGCCAACATCCTGACATGCCATGGGGATTTCCGGCCTTTAACCACATATAACTGAATTCCACCAATGAACCAAATGAACAAGGAAATGGATCCTTCTCTAGAGCCTCCAGAAAGGACAGCAGTCCTTCCAGCCCCTGGATTTTAGCTCAGTAAAACTCGAGTTGTATTTCTGATCTACAGAACTATAATATAACAAATTTGTGTCGATTATTTCATTAAGTTTATAATCATTTTAGGGTGGTACTATCAAACTCATAGGAGACCACATAATGACGCAGGCAGGACAGTTAATTAGCCTTGCAGCAAGATTATAAATATGTGCTGTGCTCCATCCATTACAAGGGAATGTCAACTGTTACTGATTCTCTTTTCTCACAATGTTGAAAAATAATTCTATTTCCAGATTAAAGGAAGCATATCATACACCTAGAGCTGGGTTAATCTGCTCTAGCAAATATTCCACACCTGGCACAGCAGCTGCAATCGAGGATACTACCTGGTTGGTTGTGTGGTGGTCCACTATCACATTTCAGGATATGTCTATCTTTTATGCAGTCCGGTTGGTTAAATTAAATAAGCCATCAAAAAGAAAAGGAGTCACCATACCAGCCTAGCTCGTTGACCTTGATCAGCAAGGAAAGGTAAAGTTACCTCTACACAATAAAGGAATAGGTGTGAACCTCAGGGTGATTGACTAGGGTGCTTTTTACTAATCCTTTGCCCTATCATGATAGAATGGACTGATGTAGTAGCCATAGACAGACACAGTTCTGATGATCACATTTCAGACCACTCCAGGATGATGAAGATGTGAGTCTCAATGCTGCATAAGTCACCATGCCCCATCAAGGCAAAAGGGTGATGACAAAGAGGGAAAGAAGAAATATTGGCTGTGGTCCTGGCAATGGAAGTTGCAATTCATCCGGTGAACCTCCCACTTCTGAGTTCTCCCTTCCCATTTTGCCTTTTGGATGTTTGCTCTAATAAAATCCTTGCATGTTTAATTCCATGTTACAATCTTTTTCTCAGAGTACGTACACTGACACGGTTTTCTGCTGGATAATGAATGTCATGTTTTTCCCCTACAACTAAGAGAATCGATTCTGAATGCATATTGTGTACTTTTGTCCTAAGTTATGTTCCAAATTCAACTATTGGTTAAGAAAACAAAATTGACCGGTCTTGGCTCACATGGCAACACTCCAACCTTCAGCTTCTGAAAGAACAAGAATATTGAGATCCCTTAGTGTCTATTGTTCCTAAAACCTCCTACATAGACAGACTTTAAACAACTCAAACATGTCTAGATGATAAGTGTATATTATATCACACTGCATGGCTTTCTAGCATTTAATATGCCCATTGACTATATTTTTATTTTAAATTTTAAAAACTAGCTTGCATGAAGTAATTCATTTATCCTTCAAAAATCTGAAAAAATATATACTTTCTTTTTCTAACCAAAATCTTCTAAGTGTGATCAGTTATATATTAGTTAATTAGTTCCAAGTTTAAGATTTCTGGGTAGTATTCTTTCATTTGCTACCTCTGTCATCTTTTAAGACTTAATAATCAGCAACCTATGACACTAATGGCAACATTAACTTATTACTTATATGCTCTATATTCTTCAGTGGGCATAAAGAGGGGAGAAAGAAAAAGGATGGTTTTAAGTTAATAAAAATATATAAACAAATGAATAAATAAATGTTTACAAATGGTCATTAGGCTACATCTGTTCTTTATTAATCCACTACTTCCCTCTTCATCTCATACTGCCATTTCCTTCACCAGTTTTCAGTTGGGGAACATATGTTATTAAGGTAATAACTGCTTTATTTATGTTATAACTCCTTTAGAAATATTCTTACCACATTGTAATGAGTATTATATGATGTAATATTTTCAACTGGTGAGAGTGCTTGCAGGAGCAGCTATACCCCATCTACTTAATAAAAGACTTAGGGTGACAGTAACTCTGCAGTCAGGACAATTCAAGGATGTGGAGGCCATGTGGAAAAAAAGGATTAGATGATTCTAAAACTGTAGCCCCCTATCAGATTAGGATAATAAAATGATTAATATGTGTAGAGGCACCCAGAGTTCACCAGCCAGCCTACCCCTGGATGTCACGGGCTCACTCATGAGGTACAAGCGATATCTGTACAATAGCTGTCATTTTCCTCTGCTTCCAATCAAGCACTGAAAGGGTAAACTGTTTACATTTGGGCTGTCTAGGCATAATATCCAGATGCTTGAAAATTTGACCACTCAGGCGATGAAGGCTGGTGACCAAGCATGCAATCCCACGTACACCATGTCCCTGACACTTGGAGCGTTGGGCACTAGATTACCTAAGCAGTCATTTCAGACTGCTTTAAATTTATTTTAAATTTTCCTAACCCAGTGCTCACCACTCACCTGCAGGTTGTCTGAACTAGTAAAACTCTTCACCTGGAAAGAAGGAAATACCTGGAAACATGAGAGATGGAGACAGCGTGCTCTTGTTAACTGTCTTGTACTTGGGTGCCCCCAGGAGATGTATCACCAGCCTGCAGATGTACCTCTCACAATGTGTGCTCTCCTCCCTTAGTCTATTGTAATTCTACAGCTACCATCTGTCACCGAATGCACCAGAGGCAGAGGCAGAGGCGGACCATTTTAGCCTGGCCAGGTTACCACTGGAAGACAAAAAAGCTCTCTTTAAAGGGAGTTTCTGCACCTTGGCTAACACTATCTGTTGCAAATGGATCAAAGCAGCAGCGTCCATGGTGCTGCATTCAGTATTCTGAGATCCATTCTCTTGTCTTGTCCTCACTCCCCCAGCTGCTGATGATTTAGGGGATGGGTTACAACATTATGCATGAGTTTTCATTTCCTATTTGTTGTCCCGGCTTCTTCCAGTGTCTCGGAAACAATGCCAGTGACAACTTTCACAACATTTGTGGGTTGAAGGAGTATGGGTTGCTGACAGTGAAGTATGAGGCACAGGTGACATACTTTGAAATCAAGTATAGACTGAAAAGTAGGGATAAAGTTAAGTCTAAGACAAGTTTTGCTCAAGCTGACTTTCCATAAGCAAAACTACCCTCCGACAGAGCACCATGGAAACTGGATACAGCTGAATGTTTAATTAAGACAAGGGATCCTAGTAAAGCAGTGGTTGGCAATCTTTTTCTGTAAAGTGACAGTTAATATTATAAGTGGTAATTTTTTACAGTCTCCATTGCAACTATTTGATTCTGCTGTTGTGTCATAAAAGCAAGATACTATCATGGATGACATGTAAACAAGTAGGTGGCTCAATGAAATTTTATTTGCAAAAGCAGGCGGAGGCCAGAGTTGACCTGTTGGTTGTAGTTTTCTGATCCCTGCAGCAGAGTGACAAGAAAGCAGATTGAAGAGTGAGCATGACTGAGACTTAGCATGATAAGACTTTAACTACAAGGCTTAGGTCCCAGTTCCCAGTCTATACTACAAGGCAGGCAGGTTCTCTCTCAGACTTTTAGTGGAGAAACAAGTATGATAGCAAAGCTTCCTCTGCATCCTTTAGCTTTATCTGCAAGGCTGTACACCAGTCTGATTGTGGTGAGGAAAAAGCTGGGTTCGCCTAATCAATATAAATGGAGTTTGGAACAGAATTAGAGACCAAGGTCATACTATGCCACACAGTTCTAGCTACCAGATTGGATCCCATAACTGCCCATGTCAGAAGAGGGCTGCTGTTTCCTCGGTTTTGCAGCTTAAGGATGTAAAAAAGAACTAGGATTTCGCCCCTGCTCCTGTCTAAATGATGCAGTATCTTTTGGAATCAGGCAAAAGCTTTTTATCCATTCTTGACTTTTCCATGAAAACAGAGCTCCAATAAAATAGCTTTACTGCTCTCTCTGGCCGCCCCTCATCCATTTTATCCCTAGAAAGAAGAAAAACTTTTTTTTAATTAATAAATCAGGAAGAATAAATTCAGGATGCTAGGTTCAGCTCCTTAGTTCTTTTAGTGATTGAACTACCAACAAGAAATAGAAAGCATACATTTCCTCTCCGCTCCTCCATGTCATAAATTTGCACATGAAGACTGTTTCCATTGAGATACATGCACAAATGGTTGAGCATTTTCTGTGTTTTGAAAGAAGTCTCTAATTCCAAAGTTCAGCATTGGAAAGCACAATGGCCCACAGATAAAATCCACACTTTTATCAGCAGTAAAAGTGCTATTTTCCTTTGCCCAACTGATATTCCCCATGTCTGTTCTCCAATTCAATCAGACTTTTGGCAAAAACTGGATGTTACTTATTAGGTCTTCCCCTAATATTCCCAGCAATGTCATTGCCAGACTCAGTCTCGGGGTTAGTAAGCTCTACTGTTCATTCAGGGAGGGCTGTTTTTTAAAAATAAATTAATTAATTAATAAATACCTCAAAACTAAAACAATCAGAACACATGATTCTTTATTTTGGTGGATATAATCTATTTCCTAAACCTAGAGTTTGGGGTAAATTATATAAGCATGATAGAACTTTAGTGGGCTACTCAACAATTACTATCCCAGTAAATAAATCATTAACCATCACCTAAGATGTTTGGGAGTCAAACATTCTGTTTACTACTGAAGCAGTATTGCTTAGTATGAAAATGCATGTGCATTGTTTCTGGTGGTCAAAAGCAAAACCCATCCATACCCAGAGAATTCAGGTAGCCCATTAGAATGGGCAGCATGTGCTACCAGCGTCACCAGATCATAAAATTTCACATAGTGCTGTTTTCCTAAGAACCTACAATTCTGTACCAATGTGTTTGCAAAAACTATGGTAATAGGATCGACTTCTGTGCCCTCTCAGGAAACACAGGAGGTGAAGTTTTTATTGCATATAATAAATCTATTCCAGGATTCCCGTGCTCCAGTCCCTGGGTTTTTTCATTATAACAAGAATTCGGGGTTTTGTGGGAATAATTAGAACTCTCCCAATAGTTTAATTTAGCACATTGAATCTGGAATCTCCGGTAAATGTACTTGCACCAAAAAATTAAGATCTTTCTCTAACGATATTCTCCTCTCATTGATGTAACTCCTTTGAAATGCCTCTGATGCTTGGGTTGGCAGAGAAGGCCAAGTAAAGTGCTGAGTTTCATTTCTCGGTGTCTTCTCATCTTTCCATATTTCACCATTTTCAATCTTCAGGCTCTGACTTGTTCATCATCCATGCACTAACTTTTTATGAGACCTCATAAGGCTGTGAATGAAACTGATATTGTATCTCAGCCACCTGCAAGATCAATAGTTGAGTTCGTTTCTTAAATATCTTAGCCATGGGGCTGGAAGTGATGAGAAATTGTTTTCATGGTTGCAGAAAAGCCATTGGTTTTGGCCTATTGCATGAGCTACAGACTTAAGATTTTGAAAGTTTTCCTCCCCCCTCCCTTTCCTTCCTTCCTTCCTCCCTCCCTCACTCCCTCCTTCCTTCCTTTCTTTCTTTCTTTCTTTCTTTTTCTTTCTTTCTTTTTCTTTCTCTCTCTCTCTCTCTCTCTTTCTCTCTCTCTTTCTTTCTTTCTTTCTCTGTCCACTTCTGCCTAAATATAACATCTACACCCTTACATACAGAATCCCCACCCTAAGTTCCAAATTCTTTAAGCTCTTATCACTGGATCCCTCTATCAGTCAGGGTCCCACCAGGAAACAGAACATTCAAATAGGGAAAATGAGAAAAGTTGATTAAGGAAATATTTTTAAACTTGTGAGCATGATTAGGTGAAACCAATAAGAGATAACTAAGCATCCCAAGTTGGGACTAACAAGAGCAGGGAAGCTGTTACCACCTGTCCTGGGCTATATAGCACCTCCCCACTCCCTCACCAAATTAGTGTCCTTCAAAAAATCTCAGAATGTGCTCTTACTTGGTGCTTTCAGATTTCCTAAGGGTCGTTGCAATTCCATACATTGCACATGTAATTGCTTAAGATGAGGTCATATCCTGAGCAGAGTAGACCCTTAATCCAGTGTAACTAGTGTCCTTAAATGAAGAGCACAAGAGTTACAGAGACAGGCACAGGGTCATCACACCATGTGAGGACAGAGGCAGAGACTGGAGTGATGACTCTACAAGCAAGGCACGCCAAGGATTTCCCGCAACAGGAGAAGCTAAAAGAAAAACATATAAAAGATTGTCTCAGGTCTTCAGAAGGAAATACCTTTGCTGACAACTGATTTTCTGAATTTCCACAGATTTTTGGGAGAGTAAATATCCTGTTTTTAAAATAATTTCCACTTTTATTTTAGATTCATTGGGCAATGTTCAAGTTCGTTACATGAGTATATCCTGTGATGCTGAGGTTTGGGATGATTGATCCTGTCACTCAGGTACTGGACATACAGTATCCAATAGTTAGTTTTTCATCATTTACCCTCCCTCCCTCTCTTCCCCCTCTAAGAGTTTCCAGTGTCTATTGTTGATATCTTTATGTCCATGAGTGCCCAATGTTTAGCACCCAGTTATAAGTGAGAACACGCAGTATGTGGTTTTGTGTTCCTGGGTTAATTGCTTAGCATAATGGCCTCCAGATGCATCTATGTTGCTGCAAAGGACATGATTTTATTCTTTTTTATGGATTCATAGTATTACATGGGTTTTTGTACCACATTTTCTTTGTTCAACCCATATTTGATAGGCATCTAGGTTGATTCCATGTCTTCACTATTGTGAATCATGCTATGATGAACATCTGAGTGCATGTGTCTTTTTGGTAGAATAACTTGTTTTCTTTTGAACATATACACAGTAATGGGATTGCTCAGTTAAATGGTAGCCCTGTTTTAAGCTCTTTGAGACATCTCCAAATGCTTTCCACAGAGGCTGAACTAATTTACATTCCCACCAATAGTGTACAAGTATTCCATTTTCTCCACAGCCTTGCCAGCATCTGTTGTTTTCTGACTTTTTAATCATAACCATTCCGATTGAGGTGTGAGATGGTATCTTATTGTAGTTTTGATTTGCATTTCTCTGATTATTGTGATGCTGAGCACTTTTTCATGTCTGTTGGCTGCTTGTATGTCTTCTTTCAAGAAGTGTTTGTTCATGTCTTATGCCCACTTTTTAATGGGGTTATTTCTTTTTTGCCTGATGAATTGTTTAAGTTCTTTATATTATCTGTCGATTTAAGCCACCCAGTTTGCGGGCTTTATTACAGCAGCCACAGGAAACTATGACATCACCCACAGGGCCAAGGAAGGAACTGGCTATAAAGAAGAGGCCCCCTTTACAGAAACTGTGGCCCTTGGTAGGGAAATACCATATTGTAATTCTGTAGCCTGGCAGGGATGGACCCAGGGAACAAACACCTCACTTTTCTGTGGTCCAATCTTCCACCAGTGCCTACTCTGGGTGTAACGTAACCAAAAGCTTGAGAGAACCTGTTGACATAGTTCTTAGAGATCAGCCTTTCAGGCAAAAAGCAGTGTGAGGAAAGGTGGAGAGCATGTCTGGAGAGGCCAGGAGAGCTCTCTGCATATCCCCCAAAGCCCTGTCTTTCAAAGCACACTTTATGTCATATGTTTAACAACTATTTTTCCACTGTGTTTTATACCAGTATATCTAGTACCTGAATTCTGGGCAAGGCAGAAAAATTTGGTTAAGCACAAATTTTGTGCTTAAACCAAAAATTGACAAGCACAAATGTGATTCAGTGGTTATAATCACTGTAGAAATCATACCACTTAAAAGACTTGTTAGAATACCATCACCACTGCTACACATGTGATGTGTACCCTGTAACCATGGCCAATTCTGATGCTGGTCTTGGGATATCACTCCTGGCATTTCTGGTTGGATATTAGAGTCCAACTTTGAAACTCGGACAACTGCTACTTGATAATAGTATTGAGATGGAGATCTCTTGTGTTTGTTTTTCAAATGCAGTTAACCACCCCCATCTCTCTCTCTCTCTCTCTTTCTCTCTCTGTGTGTGTGTGTGTGTGTGTGTGTATGTCTCTTTTGCATTATTATTTTTTCCACATTCTTTTCCAGAGTAGGATATGCATCTGATTCAAGTTTAGGTCACACTATTTTGCTCTAATTTTGAGGACTAAGAAATGTAATTTGGGAACTTTTTCAGCATTCATAGTGAGAAATAGGTTTCTGCCCCAACCAAATGTAAGAATAAGGTATGGTGACTGGGCATAAAAAATTACACTTCTAACAATTTTTCTTATTACACAAGAATCTACATGTATTATTCATATCCCTCTTTTTCCAGAACATTGTTAATACTAAATTAATTTAAAATATTTTATCTGAATTGAGCTGAATTAATTACATAATGGATTTTTGAACAATAAATATTAAATAAGGTATTTCTGATTTTCAAATATATGCTTCTCACATACATCTCTGGTATCTCTGAAATTATATGAAAATTTCAATATTCTGTAAAATTAATAAATGTTTATTTTAACAGCTTACAACATAACTTGGCTAAAAACTGAGAAAGTTTGAAAACTGCTTAGAATCTAATAAAATGTTTCATTAAAACATTATTCTCTGTGACTTAACAGACCTATCATTTAAATCTTAGAAATAAAATTTTAGTTACACAAAAATTCTGATAATTTCTATATTATTCCATTTTTCCTACCTAAACTTTGAAATTGAAAGCCCCTTTAGGAATCACTTCACACTAGTATTACTTCAGATAACACCAATGAAACATTTACTCCTATCAGCTATGATGAACAGGGGACTTAAATACTTGGTGTTACTCAACTATCTAAAATTCCCTCAAGTTTATCCTCAAGAATCAATTTGAACAACACCGACTCAGAAAGATAATGTTCCTTCCCTAAAGAGGTCAGAGAGTGAATCTACACTGGGACTAAGGCCATGCCTTCTGGCAACCATATACATCCATTATCATGGGACTGTCCACCTGCATTATCATAGGACCACCCATCTCTATTATCATGGGACCATCCACCTCTGTTATCATGGAATCATCTACCTTCAGTATCATAGGACCAACTATCTCCTTCACCCTAGGACCATCTACCTCTACCATTATGAGACTACCTTCAACATCATGGGATCAACTACTTCCATCATCTTTGGACCATCTCTCTCCATCATCAAGAGACCATCTACCTCCATCATCACAGGACCAAATACCTCCACCATCATAGAACCAACTACCTCCATCATCCTGGAACCATCTACCTTCATCATCATAAAACCAACTACCTTCATCATCATGAGAGCAACTGCTTTTATCATCATGGAATCTCCATCTCCACCATCACATGGGACAATCTACCTTCATCATTATGAAACAACCAATTTACCACCATCATCATAATCATCAATGAGGCCCAGACACTCACCAATTCCTG
This sequence comes from Mandrillus leucophaeus, assembly GCF_000951045.1. NCBI lineage: Eukaryota > Metazoa > Chordata > Mammalia > Primates > Cercopithecidae > Mandrillus > Mandrillus leucophaeus. The sequence continues at coordinate 8,139,724 of NW_012101587.1, read as the reverse complement.
CCCTCTAAGACCTGTAGTCACATTACCGCTGTCTTGAATTCACGATGACTTTTTATGCCAGTTGAGGACAGTCATCAAGGCACCTCAGACTTCCAGGTCTTTAATTATCTGAGCTGTAAGCCTCTTCGTGTCTCTTCAGACATTTATTCTCTATTTTTTATATATATATTTCTCTCCAATCTCTAAAATTTCTGTATGTTCTGAAATTTGGGGACCATGGTCAGCAACACCCCTATATCCCAATTCCACTCCCTGAATGACTTCTTAACCTAGATTTGCTCTGATGATGCTGCTTCCCCTGAAGCCTTCTCAGGGCGACTGATTTTCTTCTGAATCATCTTATGTCTCTCTGGACAAGAGGTGAGTTAGGGCATTCCTAGCTTTTCGTGACAACTTTCAGAATATTCATTCTCCTTAGTTTAAAATAATGATAATATTATATCACCAACTAGTTACATTACTGTTGTCAACTGTTAATGCTTGGGTCATATTTCTATATTTATGGACATTTTGCTTCCGGGCTAATATAATTTTTATCAAAAATTACCTCTGCCTCAAGTATTGGCAATTTCAATCTATGTGTAGATGCGATTTCCTGTACTCTGACCCTCTCACTCACTGTATTCCTCTCCTCTGTAAATCTTGCCTTTCCCCTTGTACTTCCAGGATGTGTCAAAAAAAATTACTGTTATCTATAATATAAACTGCAAAGCATCTCTAATTACTTGCTAACCACCTATATTTTCAGCTAACTTCTGATTGTATCTTGTTCCTAACAATCCTCTTACCCAACAAAACATGTAATGAATTAATTATCCCATTCTTTCATTGTTTCTTATCCCCTTCATGGTGAGAAATATAGCTTAAATTTCAGGTCAACTTTTATACTCCTTTCCTTGCCCCCATCTTTCTTGATGGGGCAAAAATCTAAGTCTATTCAGATCACACCTGTATCATTGCCATTGAAGGTGGCTGGAGGAAGACACAGAATCGGTCTGATTCATCTCACCTTAAAAAAAAAAATCATGATTATGAACCTGCATGGTCTTATAATGCTATCTGAAAGTTACACTAAATGTTTCAAGTTTATTCATTCTCCTTCTTCATTGATGTTGAAATAACCTCACATCTTCTTGAACCTCAACATCTTCCCACCCACTTCATTCAGCTGAAAATGTTGCATTGTTCTTAACTGAGAAAAAAGAGAAACTCCGTAGCTTCCATTCCATACCGTTGAACCTACCTAACAACACCTGACTCCATATTCCCTACACACCTCCAACAGTTGATGAGATATTTCTGTTATTTTCTAAAGACCACTTTTCTACTGCTTACTAAATTTGAATCTTTTCTCAGATACATAGTTCCAAGCAATCCTCAGTTCTCTCTTTTACGACATTAAATGTTGCCTCTCTATTGGATCGTCTCCATTAATATAAATGATTAATTTTATGTTCTCCTTTAAAAACAAACAAAAACCCTAAAACCTTTTCTTTATTCCACTTCCTTGCCATCTACCACTCCATTCTCTGTTCCTGTTGCTGCAAATATTTTTGAAAAAATATTATCTGTTTCTAATTACTCGCTCCAGTCCCTTTAAACCCATCTCTCCATGAAAAAAAAAATTCTGCTTTTAACAAGATCATCAATGATCTTAATGTTGCTAAAACCAATGGCCAGTTCTCAGTCCTAACTTATTTGGACTAAAGACAGAAATTGGCACAGTTGACCACTTCTTCTCCTTTAAGCAACTCTCTTCACCGGGCTTCCAGGACACAACACTTTCTTGGTTTTATTTCTACTTCACTTGGGTCACTCTCCCTCAGTTTATTTAATGGGTTCTTCTCTCATACTTGACTTCTTAATATTGCAGTGTCCCACTGTTTAGTCTTATCTCCTTTATCTTCTATGTATTATTCTATGTTTCATCCAGTTCCAAGGCTTTATGAATCATCTCTGTGCTGATGTCTCTCGTAATCGTATATCCTGCCTAAGTGTCTAAGCCTCTGCAAACTCATGTATCCAACCCACTGCTTGACATTTCCAAACAGATATCTCAAATTCCACATAACCCCAACTGATGCCTGGTCTTCCTTGAATTTTTCACCACAGGCTTCTACAATTCAGATGAGGAAATTAAAATAATTAAGTAATTAAAATTGTTCACCTAAAATATTAGAGACTTCTTTAATTCTTATTTCTCTTACGACGCCCCCAACCAATCAAAGAAAAACATTTAAAAAAATAAAACTCAGAACAATCTACATACAGAAGTGAAGCACTCCTCACCGTCTGATCTCCACCCCTCTGACATGAGCCACCATCCTAAATTCCCCAGGTTACAACATCACCTTCTCACTACTACTCTGCTTGCTATTTCTCACAGAGAACCAAGTGAGCTTCCTGTATTAGTCTGTTCTCAAGCTGCTAATAAAGACATACCGAGACTGGGTAATTTATAAATAAAAGAGGTTTAAGTGACTCACAGTTCAGCATGGCTGAGGAGGCCTCAGGAAACTTACAATCATGGTGGAAGAGTAAGCAATCACGTCCTTCTTCACGTGGTGATAGCAAGAAGTGCGAGTAAAAGGGGGAAGAGCCTCTTATAAAACCTTCAGATCTTGTGAGAAGTCACTCACTACCTGCAAATCAGCACATGGGATAACTGCCCCCATGATTCAGTTACTTCCCACAGGGTCCCTCCTACAACAAGTAGGGATTTTGAGAACTACAATTCAAGACGACATTTGGGTGGGGACACAGCCAAACCATATAACCTTCTAAAGTGTAACTCGGATTAGGTCATTCCTCTGCTCCAAACTCTTCTGTGCCTCCCCTTTAATTCAGAGTAGAACCAAAGTCCTCACCATGGACTGTGAAGTCCAACAGGATCTGGCCTCTCAAATACTTCTCACCTCACCTCCTCCTTCTCATGATCACTGGCTCACATTGACCTCACCCACAATGGTATTCTGGTCATTCCTCAATCACAGATTGTTCTCCTTTTTAGATGGGCTGTACTGGCTTACTTCTCTGCCTGGAACAACCTCTCCCTCGAAATCCTCACCTTCCTTTTTATTAGTATTTTTTGTGGTCAAATGATATCTCCATGAGTTCATTCCAAGCATCCTAGATACTACAACGACCTCCTCCTTCTCTCCCTTGGTGTTCTTGATCCTCCTTTACCCCACTCCACTTGTTCTTTATTCCATAGCACATATCACAGACCAGAAAATTGTAAAACGTATTTGTTTTAGGCATATTTTAATTGATCTGTTTCTCAATGCTAGAATATTACTTCTAAAAGCAAGAATCTTTACTCATTTTATTTACCAATACACCCTAAGGTCTGAAAAGTGCTGGTCTCATTATAGTGCTCAGTAAATATTTGGAACTAATATATCACATTTCACAGGTTGAGACAAAAGTTAACCTTTTGAATTGAAGCAAAGAGGAAAATGCCACTCCTAGTATGTTTCACTCTGAACAACTGGAAGTATTCCCAGGTGTAGAAGGTTATATTTCTTATCACAGAAAAGATATCTAACTAATTCACACAGATATTATGTTCCCTGCTAGAAAGCACCATATATCTTAGACGTCCGGAACAGACCATGTTTTCAAATTATCAAGAATTAATTTACCACTTCAGTAAGAATAAGCACTCTCAGATCATGTAACACTGCGTTGTTACAGAACCTCATCCTTAGTGTTTTATAGAACTTGATTTCTTAAACTTGTCATGAATTGTTCAACATTCTTATCAGCTTTAGCAAACTGTTGAATAATGCTTTTCTGCATATGGCTTTACCTAAGATCCTCAATACAATTTTATTTCATGACATTAAGGGAGGTAACAGACAATGCGTCACAATTTTGCATTTTTATTAACTGTGCTTGGGGGAAAAAGCCACATAATCAGACCAGAAACTCCTCTCCAAAACTATTGTCTTATATTCCGAAGGAAAAATCTCAAGAAGACTGTGATATTTTAGAAGCCTAATTCATATGAGAATACATTTATAATTTTAAAGAAATTATTTGCGTGTCCCTAGATTGTAAATTCTTGGAAGTTGTATCCATATTTAGACTCCCCTTTTCCTGCCACAGTTTTTTTTTTTTTTTTTTTTTTTAACAGCACTGGTGTGTGCCCAGTAGGCACCAGGAAAAGGGTTGATGATAATAATGTTCAAAAGTAAAATTACATTGTCTTCAAGGCATTATCCACAGTAACGGCACATTCTATTCTTATTAGTGCATTATATCTTGATAAAAAATTTGTCTCAATAAGCCTGTAGCACTAACTTACTTGAATTGATTATATGTATTACAGTTTAAATGGTTTTCATCTGACCCATTTTAAATTCATTGCTTTATAATTTCTTTATGAGACAGGATAAGTAGGAGTAGGCAAGAGGATTCTTTTCTATTATGCTTTAATTTTTATATGTCAAAGCACATTTTCCACACGTCAAAGTCAGTTAGGTCGATTTTCCACAGCTGAGAAAATTATTTAAAACATTAAAAGGTGGTAAATTAGATTTATTTACTGAATTTTGTGAATTCTTACATTCTTTTTCACAGGAATAGTACTTACTAACCAGGACTCAATTTAAAGGAAAAAAGTTAATGCTGCTTTTAAAAGCAATGTCTTTTATAATTGCCTTTATAGTAGTTTAAAATTATTTGCTTCATAGATCTACTGGTTGTCTTCTCTTTATCTAAAGTAAACATCATGAATCTTTCTAATTTCACTTATAAATCTACCTCATATCTTGTACTTTTTGTCATTCTGTCCTTAGGTTGTTTGTTAAGACATATGTGGGTTAATCGTAATTATTACATAAACAGCATGCACTTTCCATAATGAGCCCCCAAGAGGCCACCTGAGTTTCCCTCTCCATTTTCTGTAAGGACTGATAGATTTGCAAATAAACTATTTAGAAACAATATAAAATAAAAAAAATTTAACCTATCTTTCTTTTGATTTGTTTTGTGTTTTTAGAACAACTTGTTCTTCAGTGCTTTGATCATGGAGTTTATGTACAGAGGTCATGCAGTAGGAGATTAATAGCTGAAGCAGAAGCGATTGTCATGTTTCAGTCTCAGGGTGAATCACGTTTTGCTTGTCAGTAAATAAGCCTAAAGTAAATTTTTTAAAATGTTCCTGTCTATTGTCTGTTCTCAGTTTCTCATTTTATTATTTACTTCTCGAGAGGCAATATTGTTTATATTTTATGAATTCAAGTTATTTTCCAATAGTGTTAGATGATCAAAAGCCTGCTTCTTAACAATATTTCATTGACAACTAATGACTGTGAGGATTCGTATCATACACGTTGACACATCCAGTCTCCAGCTGTAAACACGTATCTTTATACATAGAGCTAGTGATTGTATCTGTCAATATACAGTACATATACACTAGCTACGTGTATGTACATATATAACCACCATATCTGTATACTGAAAGACATATTGTACCTGTCAAGATACTATATATATTTATATATTATGCATATATGTACACATTAGCTATGTGTGTATATTAAAAGTATATAGTATCTTCACAGGTACAATCACTATGTGTGTATATATATGTGTATGTGTGTATATACTAGCTATATACACACTATGTATACACATAACTAGTATATATATACACACATATGTTTTATATATACATGCACACATAGCTAATGATTGTGTCTGTGAAGATACTATATCTCTTATGTATATATTATTTGTATTGTTTATTTTTTATTTTTAAGTCATGGTATGTAAAAATTTATCACTTAATTTTTTTGAAGAAATAAAAGTTCTTCTGCTTTTTTCCTAGTTATCATATATTTGATTTGTTTGTCTTTATCCAATCATGTGAAAATCTAGCCAGAAAAAAACGATCAAATCTGGAAGCTTAAATATTACTTATGCTTGTCAGAATAAAAGCAACAATAGAAAAACTTTTAGACCTTTGTACTTCCTTTTCTTTTTTTCAATTAAAGATTTAGATTCCATTTTTAAGGACTTAATTGCTTTATTATTAAAGTCATAAAATGTGCATTCTTTCTCATAATTTGAAACAAAAATCCAGGCCAGGTGAAGTGTCTCATGCCTGTACTTTGGGAGGCCAAAGTGAGCGAGTGACTTGAGGCCAGGAGTTTGAGACCAGCCTGTCCAACATGGTGAAACCCCCATCACTACTAAAATTGCAAAAATTAGCCAGACATGGTGGCGCATGCCTGTAATCCCAGCTACTCTGGAGGCCGAGTCTGGAGGATCGCTTGAACCCAGAAGGCGGAGGTTGCAGTGAGCCGAGAACGTGCCACTGCACTCCAGCCTGGGTGAGAGAGGCAAGGCTCCATTTCAAAAAATAAATTAATAAATAATAAATAAAACAAAAATCCAACAATGTTTAAATACATTGATATAATTGTCATATTTGATTTTATAGCACAAGTGTTTATATTTTATCTCAAACACATTAGTTATTAATCAGCTTATCATGAAATAACCCTTTCCTTGAGATGATTGTCATTGATTTAGATATGACTGAAGATTGTATCATACTAATTTTTACCTTATATTGTCTAGTTACCCCCCTCAAAACTGCATCTACCCTTATTTCATCATACGTGATCTTTTCCACACACAGATTTTAATGTCTTCTATACTATTTGAGAAAATTCTGTATCATTTAAAGATGAATCATTCAGTAATTGGTGGAATTTTAAGCAAGTTTAGGAGGTGAAGCATTGTAGACAAGTGAGGCATTACAGAAAAAGTTGTGTTGGATTGTGAAGACTCATCCATGTGCTAAATAGGCTTTATGTAAAGTCTCTTTCCTCAGTTTCTGAAAACCGAGGCAAGCTGCTGCCCCATCAACACACAAAAGCACTTTCCATTTCTGAGCTCATATGAATCTAAGAGTTCTAAGGCTTTTTCTACTGAAAGACTCACTCCAGAAAAACCTTCCAGTGAGACAGGAAAATAGCACATAAGCAGTTATTTATCACTAGTTAAGGGAGTATTTATAAATCAAGAGTTGCTGTGCTTAACTTTGCTCTTTAAGAAAGAGCCAGGATGCTGTAACAAGTACTTGTTGATGAGAAATTTATTTTTGAGTCTCTGAAAAAATGATCACTCTTTATTCAGAGAATATTCTGATGTTTTGCCTCTGTAGAGCCTACTTATCTATCTGAAGTTATTTGTCTCTGAAATATTTACAGTCTTCTGTAGCAATCAATTTATTGCTTGTGGTATTTTTTTCTTACTTATATTAAACCTTTATTGTACACTAAAGAGAGTGTTTAAGTTAGATGGCCTGAAAAATAGGAACAGGAATTATTTATGCTATCATGAATATCAGTCAACCAACTTGCCTTTGATATGCTTCAGGACAATTAATAGTAACTGTTTTCTTTTACATTAACTAAAGGTAGTCCAATTTCTTTTTCTGTGCCCAGTTATCCAAATTGTATATACTTGCAGTGAGTTAATACCCTGAAAAAAAAGATGTGAAAATAGAAACTCAGAGCTGTCCATCAGTAAAAGTATAACCCAAGGTTTTAAATATACCTAACTGATTTAGAAAGCAAACATTCTTCTAGCAGGCGGTATTGTCATATCTTATTGATCGTGAGTATGTGATGAGAAAACTCTGATTTAAGTGAAATTTGGTTTTGTCCTTTGTATTTATAAAACACTTATTCTGTGCTTGGTATTGTCCAACTTTGGAAAAAACATTTTTTAAATGTATCAGTTATAATTCTGCTACCTAGAAACAAGAACAAATATCAAAATGTAATCACAATAGTCTATAAATAAATATGTAATTTTTAAATTTCAAACTTTATTATAGATTAATGGGTACACATTCAGACTTTTTACATGAATAAATTGTGTGAAACTGAGGCTTGGGGGTGTCAATGATTCTGTCATCCAGGCCATAAGCATAGTTCCAAACAGGTGGCTTTTCTGCCCATACTCCTCTCCCTCCCTCTTCTGCCTAGAGATCCCCAGTATCCATTGTTCTCATATTTATGATTATGTGTATTCAATGATTAGCTACTATTTATAAGTGACAACATGTAGTATTTGGTTTTCTGTTCTTGCGTTAGTTTGCTTAGGATAATGGCCTCTAACTCCATCCATGTTAGTGCAAAGGGTATGATTTTGTTCTTTTTAATGGATGTGTAGTATTCCATGGATTATATGTACTACATTTTCTTTATCCAATCAACTGTTGATGGGAACCTAGCTTTATTCCGTGTTTTTGCTAGTGTGAGTAGCACTGCAATGAATATGAAGTGCAAGTGTCTTTTTGATCCAATGATTTACTTTCCTTTAGGTATGTTCCCAGTATTGGGATTGCTAGGTGAAATGGTAGTTCTATTTTAAGTTCTTTGAGAAATCTCTACAAACAGCTTTACACAGAGGCTGAACTGGTTTACATTCCCACCAATAGCGTATAAGCAGTCCCTTTTCTCTGTAGCCTTGTCAACATCTGTTGCTTATTGACTTTTTAATTCATTGCCTTTCCGGCTCGTGTGAGATGGTATCTCGTGGTTTTGTTTTGAATTTCTCTGATGATTAGTAATGTCAGGCATTTTTTCATATGTTTATTGGGCATGTGTATGTTTTCTTTTTTGAGAAGTGTCTGTTCATGTCTTTCACCCATTTTTAATTGGATTGTTTGTTTTTTGCTTGTTGATTTAAGTTCCATGTAGATTCTGTGTACTAGACATTTGTTAGATGCATAGTTTGTAAATATTTTGTCTCATTGTATAAGCTGTCTGTTTACTCTATTGGTAATTTATTTTGCTGTGCAGAAACTCTTTAGTATAATTAGGTCCCACTTGTCAATTTCTGCTTTGTTGCAATAGCTTTTGGGGATTTATCCTAAATTACTTGCAAAAGCTATTTTTTTAAATTTTATTTTATTTTAAGTTCTGGGATACATGTGCTGAACATGCAGGTTTGTTACACAGATAGACACATGCCGTGGTGGATTGCTGCACCTATCAACCTGTCATCTAGGTTTTAAGCCCTGCATGCATTAGATATTTGTCCTAATGCCCTTCCCACCTTGCCACCCACCCCTTGACAGGCCCTGGTGTGTGATGTTCCCCTCCCTGTGTTCACGTATTCTCATTGTTCAGCTCCTACTTATGAGTGAGAACATCCAGTGTTTGGTTTTCTGTTCCTGTGTTAGTTTAGCTGAGGATGGTGGTTTCCAGCTTCATCCATGTTCCTGCAAAGGACATGAACTCATTCTTTTCTATGGCTCCATAGTATTCCATAGCATATATATGACATATTTTCTTTATCCAGTCTATCACTGATGGGCATTTGGGTTGGTTCCAAGTCTTTGCTATTGTAAATAGTACTGCAATAAACACGCATGTGCATGTCTCTTTATAGCAGAATAATTTATATTTGCATATAGACCCAGTAATGGGACTGCTGGGTCAAATGGTATTTCTGGTTCTAGATCCTTGAGGAATCGACACACTGTCTTCCACAATGGTTGAACTAATTTACACTCCCACCAAGAGTATAAAAACTTTCTTATTCCTCCATATCCTTGCCAGCATCTGTTGCTTCCTGACTTTTTAATGGTTGCCATTCTAACTGGCGTGAAATGGTGTCTAATTGTGGTTTTGATTTGCATTTCTCTAATGACCAGTGATGATGAGCTTTTTTTTCATATGTTTGTTGGCCAAAAAATGTCTTCTTTTGAGAAGTGTCTGTTCACATCCTTTGCTCACTTTTTGATGGGGTCATTTGTTTTGTTCTTATAAATTTGTTTAAGTTTCCTTGTAGATTCTGGATATTATCTCTCTGTTAGATGGATAGAGTGCAAAAATTTTCTTCCATTCTGCAGGTTGCCTGCTCACTCTGATGATAGTTTCTTTTGCTGAGCAGAAGCTCTTTAGTTTAACTAGATCTGATTTGTCAATTTTGGCTTTTGTTGCAATTGCTTTTTGTCATGAAGTCTTTGCCCATTCCTGTGTCCTGAATGGTATTGCCTAGGTTTTCTTCTAGGATTTATATGGCTCTGGGCTTTATGTTTAAGTCTTTAATGCAACTTGAGTTAATTTTTATATAAGGTGTAAGGAAAGGGTCAAGTTTCAGCTTTCTGCATATGGCTAACCAGTTTTCTCAGAACAATTTATTAAATAGGGAATCCTTTTGCTTGTTTTTGTCAGGTTTGTTGAAGATCAGATGGTTGTAGATGTGTGTTGTTATTTCTGAGTCCTCTCTTCTGTTCCAATGATGTGTGTGTGTGTGTGTGTATGTATATGTGTGTGTGTGTGTATATATATGTGTGTGTATATATATATATCTCCAGTTTTTTCTTTTTGCTTAAGATTGTCTCAAGGTGCTTTTTTGGTTTCATGTGAAATTAAAGCAAAAGCTAATCTTGAGAAGAGTATTTCCTAGGTTTTCTTCTAGGATTTTTATAGTTTGAGGTCTTACATTTAAAAATTTAATCCATCTTGAGTTAATTTTTGTATATGGTGAGAAAAAGGGATCCAATTTTATTCTTCTGAATAGACAATTATCTCAACATTTATTGACTATGGAGTTCCTTCCCCATGGCTTATTTTTGTTGATTTTGTTAAAGATCAGAGGTTGTATGTATGCGGGTTTATTTCTGCGTTCTCTATTCTGTTACACTAGTCTATTTGTCTGTTTTTGTGCCAATACCATGCTGTTTTGATTACTGTAGTCTTATAGTATAGTTAGAAGACAGGCAATGTGATACTTCCAGCTTTGTTCTTTGTGATTAATATTGCTTGGGCTATTCAGGCTCTTTTTCTGTTCCAGGTGAATTTTCAAATACATTTTACTAGTTGTGAAACATAACATTGGTGTTTTGATAGGAATAGCATTGAATCTGTAAATTGCTTTGGGCAGTATGGCCATTTTAAATATATTCATTCTTCAATCCATGAGCATGGAATATTTTTCCATTTATTCGTGTCACCTATGATTTCTTTCAGCAGTGTTTTGTTCTCCTTGTAGTTCTCCTTGTAGTGGTCTTTCACACACTTAGTTAGATGGATTACTAGGTATTTCATTTCGGGGGGGCTATTGTAAATGAGGTTGTATTCTTGACTTTGTTCTCAGATGGAACATTATTGGTTCATAGAAATGATACTGATTTTTGTGCGTAAATTTTGTACTGAAGTTTAACTGAATTCATTTATCAGTTCCAATACCCTTTTTGTGTAGTCCTTAGGGTTTTTATATATATAATCAAATTGTTGGCAAAGAGAGATAGTTGGACTTCTTTTTCTATTTGGATGCCTTTTATTTCTTTCTTTTTCATAATTGCCCAGCTACCCCTTCCAGTAATATGTTGAATACAAATGATAAGATGGTAAGAGTGGGCATCCTTGTTCCAGTTCTTAATGGTAATGGTTCTAGTTTTTGCTTGCTCAGTAGCATGTTGGCTGTGGGTTTGTCATAGAAGGCTCTTATTTTTTTGAGATATATTCCTTTAATGCACAATCTGTTGAAGGTTGTTATTATGCAGGAATTTTTGATTTTATACAGAGCTTTTTCTATGTCTATTGAGATAATCATATGGTTTTAGTTTTTTATTCTGTTTATGTGGTGAATCACATTCATTCACTTGTGTATGTTGAGTCATCCTTGCATCCTAGAAATAAAACCTAATTGAACATGGTGAATTAATTGATGTGCTGGTGGGTTTGGTTTACTAGTATTTTGTTGAGGATTTTTGCATCTATGTTTATGGGCCTGAAGTATTCTTTATTAATTGTGTCTTTGGCAAGACTTGGTTTCAGGATGATTTTGGCTGCGTAGAATTAGTTAGAAAGAAGCCCTTCTTCCTGGATCTTTTGAATAGTTTTAGCAGGATTGGTACCAGTTCTTTTTTACATCTGGTAGAATTTGGCTATGAATCCATTTGGATTCTTTTTTGGTTGGTAGATTTTTATTACTGATTTGATTTCAGAATTTGTTATTGGTCTATTCAGGTTTTCACTATTTTCCTGATTCAAACTTGGGAGGTTGTGTGTTTTTAAGAATTTATTTATTTCCTCTAGATTTTCTAATTTGTGTTCATAGAGGTGTTCATAACAGTCCTGGAGGATCTTTAATATTTCTGTGGGATCAGTTGTAATGTTTCTTTGTCATTTCTGATTGTATTTATTTTGATCATCTCTTTTATTTTCTTTATTAATCTAACAAACAGGCTATCAATCTTGTTTATTCCTTCAAATAAACAACTCTTGGTTTTATTAATCTTTTATATGGACATTTAGGTCCCTATCGTGTTTAATTGTTCTCTGATTTTGGTTATATATCTTCCATTATCTTTGAGGTTGGATTGTTCCTTTTGTTCTAGTTCCTCCAACTGTGTTGTTAGGTAATTAACTTGAGAGCATTTGAATCTTTCAATAAAGGCATTTTAGTGCTATAAATTTTCCTCTTAACACTCCTCTAGCTGTATCCCAAATGTTTTATATATTGTGTCTCTATTTTCCTTAATTTAAAATAATATTTTGATTTCTGTCTCAATTTTATTGTTCACTCAAAGATTATTCAGAAGCAAGTTGTTAAATTCCATGTTTTGTGTAGTTTTGAGAGATCTTCTTGGTATTGATTTTTAGTTTTATTAAACTTTGGTATGATTTCAATGTTTTTTAATTATTGAGACTTCATTTATGGCCAAGCATGTGGCCAATCTTAGAATATACTCCATGTGTGAATAGGAAAAATGTATATTCTGTCTTGTTAGGTGGAGTACTCTGTAGATGTCCAGTAAGTCCAACTGGTCAAGTGCCACACATTTAAGTACAGAATTTCTTTGTTAATCTTCTGCCTCAATGATCAAATGCTTGTGAGTGGGGTATTAAAGTGCCCCACTAGTATTGTTTGGTGTCTAAGTCTTTTCATATGTTAAGAAGAACTTGTTTTATGAATCTGGATGCTTCTGTGCTGGGTTTTACATGCTTAAGATAGTTAAGTCTTCTTATTTAATTAAACCATTTATCAATATGTGTTACCCTTCTTTGTCATTTCTAATTGTTGTTGGTTTAAAATTTGTATTATCTGACATAAGAATAGTGATTACTATTCTTTTTTTGTTTTACATTTACTCGGTAGATCATTCTTCATCTCTTCACTTTGAGGCTGTAGGTGTCATTACATGTGAAATGTGTCTCTTGAATACAGCAGATTGGGTCTTGTCATTTTGTCTGGCTTGCCATTCTATGCCTTTTTTTTTAATCTAAATTTTATTTTACCTTATTTAAATTTTTTAGTTTTCTTATTTCAATAGTTTTTGGAATGCAGATGGATTTGGTTGCATGGATAAGTTCTTTAGTGGTGAAATCTGAGATTTTAGTACCCTTGTCACCCAAGCAAAGTGCACTATACTCAATATGAAGTTATTTATCCCTCAACCTCCTTCCAACCTCCCCCAATTCTTAGTCCTCAGTGTTCAATAACCCTTTTGTTTCCTCTTTATGACAGCAGTACATGTGAGCTTCTTCTAGTCCACCATCTTGACCCAATTAGTATTTTTTAAAAAAATAAAAGGAAAGGAAATCTTTAAATCTCCAAACTGGCTTCAGTGCAGGAATCAAGAAGAAAGCCACTTGCAATAATATCTTGAATAATTCCCATAGAAGTTAAAGAAACATAAATTATAAAACAAAAATCCTAGAATCTACACGTAAAGCATACCTTACTGAATGGGACAACAGATAAAATGCAAGTAACCATATTCAACACCAATGACTAAAGATAATTAAATAATCCCAAGTTGATTTGCTATTTTCAAATTGTAAAATGTGAAAGAAATAAGAGTTCTAGAGAATAAAATTTAAAAATTGAAATTAGAATTATACCAGGGACATTGAACAGACGTTTAGACACAGACAAAGAGATGAACATTAAGGTGGAAGAAAAATGTTAATAAAATTATTTACTTTGAGAAATAAAAGATTAACATTAAGAATAAGAGAGGAGAGAATTCGAAGTTATAGTACATGTTCACTTAGTTGGAGTTCCAAGGAAAAATGTATAACAGGAACAATATTTAAAGACTGAAGGAAATATTCATAAAGTAATGGGACACAAAAAGGCTCATTGTGAAGGGAAATTATAAAAACTGTACTAAAATATTAAATTATAATATTCAAAAATTAGAAGGGAGATTTCAAATTTAAGTTTTTGGTGTTCTTTATTGTTTGGACAAGAGTAAACCTATTGACTAGCTTTCCACTTTACAGATTAAATATGCAAAAATTCAAAAAAGTACATACTATAAATATAAACTAATATCTTATATTCTAGTTTTATAAAGAGAATAAAAGATTCTTTTTAAAGCTAAAACAGGGCAAAGGAATACGGAATAAAAATATGCAGAACAGTGAAAAGAATTGAAAGCACAAAGTAAGGTAATTTAAGTAATTATTAGTATATCTGTGACCACAGTATGTGTAATTAAAATGTTTAACTGTGTGAAACTAGATAACAATAGCATTACGTATGTAGTTTACAAAAGACTTATAAACCTACTTACAAAAGAATATTGAAAGCAGACAAATAGTGAAATATGTAGCCAGCACACAATGACCAAAGGAAAACAGGTAGAACTATACACGCAGAGAAAAACAATTACTGTTAATTTAGAAAGCACTATTAGAAATGAATGATTGGGTTAATGGTTCACTTTATCTGGAAGAAATGTACACTTCCTAATGTGTATATTTAAAATAATATGGCTTCTAAATAAATAATTTGGTATAAAATAACACAACAAGATTGAAAAATCTGTTATGACAATTGGATAACTGAAAATATTCTCTTAAAACTTGATAATCAATTAGAACAAAATCAAAATTGATTAAAAAAAGGCAGAACAACACACATACTACATGTTTCATTCATGGTCTCATGTAAACCATTTTACCCAAAAATTGAAGAGTATGCACTTTTTTTCAGCACATACAAACACATTTCAGCACAAGTAACATGTGTATAAGTTTTGATCCCAAAACTGGACATACATAAATCTTACTAAATTTAAAAGAATGAGTATCATACAAGCAAATTTAAGAAAAAAAATGCATTCAAGTTAAAAGTTGATAACTATTTAATAGGCAAATAAACTCATAGAGCAGAAATATTTTAATGTACATTTTGAAATAACTAAAATTTTTTATAAGAAAATTTTAGACTTGTACGTTCCTTGTTAGAAAATAAAGTATTGAGGACTAATGACATAGGACATCCAAATTAAACACTTAAGAGAATAAAATTGAAAACACAGAAAATATAAAGATACAAACCAAAATTGGTGAATAAAGAGAATCAACAAAGCCAAAGTTCTTACAAAATACTAATAAATTTTAAAAACCCTGTTAATAGTAATCAAGAAAAAAGATGCAATGCCCAAATGAACATCATTGAGCATTAAGAATAAAACACAACCAAATATTCACCAGATATTAACAAAACGAGAAAAAAATTGGAGATGTTATTATGCCAGTAAATGTATAAAAAGATTCAGACAATATGGGTGAATTCCTAGGAAGAGTACAAGCTGTCAAAAGTCAGCTTCAATGGTTTTACAAAAGAAGTATAATTGTTTGTTAAATTTGCTCACAAAAGACTATCAGGCTTGAGTGCTGTTACAGATGCTTTGTTAAAATGTAAAAGGAGAGTTAATTTTAATAGTACAAGAGAAGCATAGAATAGACAATATGAGATATCCTTAAATTTATTTTATGGTACTATAACATAATCTTTATAACTATGACAAGAAGAGAGTTTACTACCCAATGTAGCTTATACATATTTGCCAACCAAATCGACCGACATGTAACAGAAGCAGAAAAAACATGTAGACAAAATTCAGAAAACTATTAGCAATTATATATTGTAGCAAACGAGAAACAATAGGAAAATTCCTTAACCTGAAAATGAGCGTTTAAAATTGAAGCAAGTGTGGTACTACTAAGTGGAGAAATTATAAAATAGTTTACTTTACAATTAAGGGGAATGGAGAGGAATGGCTATTGTAATGATTTACTTTGAACATTGCAGTAGAATTTCAAAAAAAAAAAGTAATATAAGATAAAAGAACACAAGTGTAAATATCAGAAAAGAAGAATGATGTTGAAAATGTTCAGATATGATACCATTGTCAAAGTAAAAAAAAAAAACCACACAAATAATCTTCAGACAAAATAGAGTTGTGTAAGTTTAATAGTGGTCATATCAATATATAAATTAATTGCATTTCTACCCAATAGTATTGAGAAGGTAGAAAATGTTATTCAGTTTTATCAAGGAGTAATAGATAGATAGATAGATAGATAGATAGATAGATAGATAGATATAGATATCTAAGGATTTAATCCAAGAAAACGTGGATATGACTTTTATGAACTTCATATGCCTTTAATAAAACAAATCAAATATAATAATCATGGTGAGATAAATTAAGTAATGTACATATGTCAGTTCACCACAAATGAACTATAGAAGCCATGAAATACCACAGGCCAATAGGTCTTTTTTTACCAGAGAAGTTTATGAGATTTTGTTCTAAAATTTATTTGTGAAAACAAAAGTCTAAGAATAGTTACGAAAATTCTGAACACGAAAAAGTTCTAGTCAGTTGACTTTAGCCTCCTAAGTATCACACTTAGGAGGCTAAATATTAATTAAGTCTTTAGAATAATTAAATTGTGTGTGTGTGTTTGTTTGTAGTCAAATATATCAATAGCACAGAATAGAGCACCCAGACATATATGGGAAGGCAATGTAGAATGTAGGACGCAGTACAGAGTAGTGGGTGAGAAGACGGACTATTTAATAAATGGTAGTGGCATAACTGCATCATCACAAGTTAAAAAGAAGTAGATAAATTGGGTCTCTGTTTTATATCATGCCCAAAAATCCACTACAGAAAGATTAAAGACATCAATATATAAGGAAAAACTTTAAATAATTTTAGAAATATATATGTATAAGTTCAGAATATGGAGGACTTCTTTTTAAAATACATAAAAATACAACCCACAAGGAAAAGATGTATACATTAGACTACTTGAAAATTTAGAACCTTGTCTCATCTCAAGACGTGCTAGGTAAAATGAAAAACCAATTACAAACGGAGAGAAAATACTTTTAATATTGCTGTTAAAGTATCAATATTCAGACAGATAGATAACTAAAAAAGAATGACAATGGGCCCATTTGAATAAAGGGGAAAAAACATAAATAGGTATTTCACAAGAAAAAAAACACACGAGTGGCAGATAAAAATATGAAATGTTGATTAAACTTATTAGGAATCAGGAAAATGTATATCAAACATATAAAATATGATTTTTAAAATCACTAGACTTTCAAAACTTAATTTCAGGCATTACCATATATTCCTAAGAATGTGGAAAAACAGAAATAATCGCAGCCTGCTCTAATGAATAAATGATATAAATATGTGAATGTTTGTATTATGTAACAAAGTGGGGTATCTTTACACTCTGTGAACCAATAATTTGACACACAGAAATATGCCCTACAGAAACAAGTTCATGTGCCCTTGGAACCATGTAAAAGAAAAAAGAAAAAATGTCAGGAAATCAAAGTTTCATTGACAAGAGAATATACAAATGTATAGTAATAGATTTATAAAGTAGAGCAGTACATAGCAATGAAAATCATTTGCACCAATAAAATCACATAATGTTAAAAATGAAACATTCCGTGAAAAGACAAGTTGCAGAAAAATACATACAATCGAAAAATTTCAGTTATGTACTCCAAATATGTATACATACATACTACATGTATAGCATTAATTATGTTTATGATAAAAACTAAAATAGAAAAAGGATATATTTAATATAACGTTTAGCTTGCTGGTTGTTCTGGGAGTTTAAAGGTGTCCTGTAGGATGCTCGATGTTCCCTATCTGAAGTTAAGGCGTGGGTCCTGAGTAAGCACTTTTAATTACTCTTCAAGTTATGAGGAGTATTATATTGGTTATGTATATGTCCTATGTTCAGAAATAAAAGGTGGGGAGAGAAGAAGAGAGAAACACACTTCAGTCAGAAAGAACAACTTTAGATAAGTTTTGTTTTGTTTTGTTTTTTGGTTTTTGTAATGACAACACAGCACATGAGAATAAATGAGTATCAGGCCAGAATCTCAAAAACGAGGAAAAGATGATCCAAGATGAGAGCTGAAATGTAGGCAGGGAACAGAAAATGTGCAGTATGGTGGCTATGCCGCACATTTTCATATCTACCAGTCCCCATGAAAAGGAGGCAGAAATTCTTAGAGAAACGTCTGATCAAAAGTTCAGGAAAGGAATAGTAGAAAATGAGATATCTAGTTATACCAGAAATCACAGAAGTGCTCACAATAGAGGACATATTATAAAAGAGAAGACCTCTGATCTAGATGAGAAGAATAGCTTGTGGCAAACCCAAGGTCCTAATAAGAACAAGAAGAAAGCCAAGTAAAACACATACAAAAAAAAAAAAAAAATGTATCTGTGTAAATGCATCAGAGAACAGCTGAAGCAAAGAAGACAAGAACAACTGAAAACGTAGATATGAAGCACTCTGCTTAGGATTCCATAGAGAGATCTGACCAATACCACCTTAGCAAATTGATCAAACTAAGCATCATTAATAGTGGAACATCAGATGGTATAGCCACCAGTAGGATGCAATAGATTACACACAAAATCACCACTAAAACCCCCAACACTTTAACAGAAATGCAATCAAGCTTCCAGACATTTTTACTGTTTGTAGGAAAGGCAGCGATAGAGAATTGAATAAAACATCATGTGGAATCAAACAGGCAAATTCAGAGTAAAAAACAGTCTATAAGAAAACTCACTCTTTATGGGTCCTCAAAAACCCAATGTCATGAACAAGGGCCTCTTCTAGTCAAAAAGAGATTAAACAGACATAACAATCCATTGCGAAGTTTGAACTGGATTGAGTGCTGCTCTGGATTTAAAAAATGTGAAGAATAACAGACTCCTGTAACAGGTGGGTAAATATGTATGTGTACTATAGGACATTAAAATCATTGAATGTTTTTTAAGTTGATAAATGCTATTGATTGTTATGCTTTATGTAATAAAACATCTAAGGCCATACATAGTACTGCACAAAAGTAGTGACTAAAAAGGAAAAAAGGGAAAACTTTTTTTTTTTTTTTTAAGAAAACTGCTCTCTAATAAATATAGAAGGGCTGGTTAAAAGGGATCCTGCATTTTGCAAACCTGTGTGTAATATTAACTATTGTTCCAGGCAACTATATTGTTAAAGGATGATAATTGTCCTCATTCTTCCCAAGGTAAATGCCAATGTATTCGGATGTGAAGCAGGTGTACTTTCAAATTATATACTATGTTTGTGTGTGTGTGTTTGTGTGTGTGTGTGTGTGTGAAAGAGAGAAAGAAAGAGAAAGTGGAAGGTGAGAGGTGTGGTGGGAGAGAGAAAAAGAGGAGAGAGTGGACAAATGTTGCTTGTCGTTGACAATTTTATCTAGCTGGTATTTTTCTTTCAACATTTCTTTACATTAGAAATTTTCTCTGGGAAATTGAGATTGTGGGAGTTTATGATAATTGTCAAAATTAAAACACACACATACCCCCACACACACACCCATCAATGTTGAAAAAACATGTTACAACTGGGCTGACTAGGATTTAGGGATGATGGCACGTATTAATCAACATTCAGCATAGCATCTCAGGACCAGGGGAAAATGGGCAAATTAAATAGATAGAAGACAGAGATAGATAGATGATAGATTCATAGACAGATAGACAGATATAGTGGTATGTTATTTTAAATATGTAAACCTATGGCCCATCAAAAAGTTAAAGAATAAATTTTCTAAATACTTAAGCATTTTGTATCTAATATTAAGTCTTTTGATTTTACCAATTATGCCAATAGAGTACGCATAATATGAACTTAAGATGTTAATAAAATATGGATTGATTTAATACTTTTAATGAAATTAAAATATCTCATAATAGTTTAACCTATGAGAAAAGTATTTCACAAAAAATATTAACTTCATCCCTAAACTAAGAAATTATAGATTGTGAGGGACAAGGCATTTTTTTAAATTTGTAGAGCTAATAAATTACTTGATAGTTTTTCCCAGAGAAGTATGTTGGTTTAGGTAGCTTATTTTTACAATTTCAGAAGAGTGTAGAATCACTGAATATCTTGGAGAACCTTAATAAAATGTGGTGACAACAGCTTTTAATGCTGGAATCACTCTCACAGCAGGTCTGACTGCCACACAATGAGTAATCAAGAGATGCCAAGAAAACGGTGTTGAACTGAGCTGAAAGAAGGGCTGCTTTCTTGTCCTTTCAGCATCCACAGGAGACGATGAACTGGGCAGTCAGTGATGGTTTGATATGCAGCAGGCAAGTCCAGCAAATGTAAATGGTATTTTCGGAAGATCTTAAGTAAGTTGTGATTTATTTTTAGAGATATAAATCAGTCCACATACATTCAAAACCTATCCCCAGCACTGTGTGCATATGCAGAACAAAATTATGCACTTTCTCAAACTCCTGAATCTAATTGCCCTGATAACCTCTGGAAACATTTTAACTTCCTTGGGTATTTCTTACTTATCGTATCTTGAAAATTAATGCAATAAAGTATTTGAAGTGGGCACAGTGGCTCACACCTGTAATCCCAGAACTTTGGGAGCCTGGGGTGGGTGGATCACTTGAGGTCAGAAGCTCAAGACCAGTCTGGTCCACATGGTGAAACCCCATATCTACTAAAAACATTAATACAAAAATTAGGCAGGCATAGGAGTGTGCCTGTAATTCCAGCTACTTGGAAGGCTGAGACCTGAGAATCACTTGAACCTGAGAGACAGAGGTTGCAGTGAGCCAAGATTGTGCCACTACACTCCAACGTGGGCAAAACAGCGAGACTCTGTCTCAGACCAAAAAGAAACAAAAAAGAGAGAGATGCATCTTTGAAATTTTATTTTGTGAAAACTATCTTGAAGAAATCAAAACTGAATGTTGCAATTTCTACCACTTTTATCAAAAAATTCAAGAAGATATTAAATATTTCTTTAATTTCATGACAAAATGTTTAAAGGAGGGTAGATGTCTAATTATTGCAATTCATAGGAAAAGTTATTATTTTAAAAGGCATTTAAAATAATCATATTTAAAATGATATTAAAATGATATTTACAACACTGCCTGAACAGCAACATAATGTAATATAAATAATTGTGTACTATTTTTCAGGAGCATGATATTCTTGATTCAGCCAAGACACTAAATTCTTATTTGACTTGGCCAAAATTTTAAAACAGTTTGTTGCTGTTTCCTTGATGTGGTTTAGCTATGTCCCCACCCAAATCTCACCTTGAATTTGCAGCTCCCATAATCCCCATGTGTTTTAGGAAGGACCTGGTGGGAGGTAATTGAATCATGGGAGTGGGTCTTTCTCATGCTGTTCTCATGATAGTGAATAAGTGTCACAAGATGTGATGGTTTTATAAAGGGCAGTTCCCCTGCACAGGCACACTTGCCTGCCTCCATGTAAGATGTGCCTTTGCTCCTCCTTTGCTTTACACCATGATTGTGAGGCCTCTCCAGCCATGTGGAACTCTGAGTTCGTTAAATATTTTTTGTTAATAAATTACCCAGTCTCAGATATTTCTTCATAGTGGTATGAAAATGGACTAATAGAGGAAAATGGTACTGATAGGGTGGGGTGCCGCTATTAAGATACCCAGAAATGTAGAAGTGACTTTGGAACTGGGTAACAGGCAAAGGTTGGAACAGTTTGGAGGGCTCAGAAGAAGACAAGAAAATACAGCAAAGTTTGAAACTTCCCTAGGGACTTGTTGAATGGCTTTGACCAAAATGTTCACAGTGAAATGAACAATAATGTCCAGGCTAAGGTGGTCTCAGATGGAGATGAGAAACTTGTTGAGAACTAGAGTAAAGGTCACTCTTGCTATGCAAAGAGATTGGTGGCATTTTTCCCCTGCCCTAGAGATCTGCAAAACTTTGAACTTGAGAGACATGATTTAGGGTATACGGAGGGAAGCAATTTCTAAGCAGCAAAGCATTCAAGAGAAAGCAGAGCATGCAAGTTTGGAAAACTCGCAGCATGAGAATGCGATAGAAAACAGAAACCCGTTTTCTGTGGAGAAATTCAAGCCTTCTGCAGATATTTGCATAAGAAGTAAGGAGCTGAATGTTATCCATTAAGACAATGGTGAACATGTCTCCAGGGCATGTCAGAGGCTTTCATGGCAGCCCCTCCCATCACAGGCCCAGAGGTCAAGGAGGGAAAAATGTTTTCCTGGGCCAGGTCCAGGGCCCCCAGCTGTGTGCAGTCTTGGGACTGCATCTTAGCTGCTCCAGCCATGGTGAAAAGGCATTAAGGTACTGCTAAGCCCATTGCTTCAGAGAGTGCAAGTCTCCAGCCTTGGCAGCTTTCATGTGGTGTTGAACTTGCAGGTGTACAGAAATCAAGAATTGAACTTTGGGAACCTCCTGTCTAGATTTTAGGGGATGTATGGAAATCCCTGGATGTACAAGTAGAAGTTTCTGAAGGGTGTGGCCCTCATGAAGAACCTTTGTTAGGGCAGTGCAGAAGGGAAATGTGGAGTGCAAGCCCCCACAAAGAGTCCCAACTGGGGCAATGCCTAGCGGAGCTGTGAGAAGAGGGCCACTGTCCTCCAGATCCCAGAATAGCAGATCTACTGATACCTTGCACTGTGCACCTGGAAAAGCTGCAGACAGTCAATGCTAGCCTGTGAAAGTATCCATAAGGGAAACTGTACCCTGCAAGGCCACAAAGGTGTAGCTGCCCAAGGCCATGGGAGCCCACTTCTTGCATCAGGGTGTCCTGAATGTGAGGCATAGAGTCAAAGGAGATCATTTTGAAACTTTAAGGTTTAATGACTGCCCTATTGGATTTCATACTATCATGGGGTCTGTAGCCCCTTTGTTTTGGCCAGTTTCTTCCATTTGGAAGCGGTGTATTTACACAATTCTTGTACCCCCACTGTTTCTAGGAAGGAGCTAAGTTGCTTTTGATTTTTCAGGTTCATAGTCTGAAGGGACTTGCCTTGTCTCAGATGAGACTTTGGACTGTGGACTTTTGAGTTAATGCTGAAATGAGTTAACACTTTGGGGGACTGTTGGGGATTCATGATTTGTTTTGAAATATGAGGACATGAGATTTGTGAGGGTTCAGGGGCAGAATGATATGGTTTGGGTGTGTCCCTACCCAAATTTCGCCCTGAATTATACTTTCCAAATTCCCTATATCTCATTAGAGGAACCTAGTGGGAGTTAATTGAATCATGAGGGCAGGTTTTCCTGTAATGTTCTCATGATAGTGAATAAGTCTCACAAGAACTGATAGTTTTATAAAGAGCAGGTCCCCTGCACAGGTACCCTTGCCTGCCATAATGTAGGACATGCCTTTGCTCCTCCTTCACCTTTCACCATGATTGTGAGGCCTCCTTAGCCATGTGGAAAGCTGAGTTGGTTAAACCTCTTTTTCTTTATAAATTACCCTGTCTCCGGTATTTCTTCATAGCAGTGTGAAAATGGAATAATATATTCCTTATCCATATGTGATATGTACTTTTTCAGGGTTGAATCATGTCTCTCATTGCATGGATTGTTACAGGTTTCTTGCGAATTTTGTGGAGTCCTTGCATTTCTCTGACTTCATGTTTTGAAATCCTTTTGGACTGTTTCCCCGAAACAAAATCTTAAATTTGTAACCATGTCTTCCCTGTATTTTTCAGGAAATTCAAACCACTGAGCATTTTGTGCAGTAGCAACTTCTGTGACAATAGGAGGGCTTATCCCATAGGAACAAACACATTACTCCTTTCCTTTCTATCCTGCCCACATCTTGTTTGCTCTCTGTCCTCTAACGTTGCTCCCCGGTGTGTGATTCTCCACACAAGTCAGAAGCCGCTGAGAAACAAAGCCCAGATGCAGAAACACAGCCCAGATGCAGAATCTGACAGCTCCTCTCAAGGGAAGACATACTGACAGGGCAGCTCAGCATGCTTAGCCCAGATGGGCATCTTGCACTGGATTCTTCCTATGTTAATAATAATAATAATCCCTACAAATTGATGTGCCTAAAAAATGAACATTAAGAAAGCCTTTTCAAATCTGTGACATTACAGTTGTTTTGCTCTTCTGCTTTCATGTTGGTATGTGTGAAGAATAAGTTCAGAGTCATTATTTTGAAGTGGTCCAGAACACAGATTCTAGAGCTAGGCTATCTGGGTGTGGATTCCAGTTCTGACATTTACTAACTGCATGGGCTTGGACAAGGTCCTGTCTGTGGCTTAAGTTTCTCTTCTCTGAAATGTGGATAGTGGAATAATACCTCATTAGGCTACTGGAAAGATTAAGTTAGTAACTGCATCCAAAGCATTCAGAGGAATATCTGGAACATATCAAGCATTATATAAGTAACAGACACTTCTCAAAGAAGACATTCATACAGCCAACAGACACATGAAAAAATGCTCATCATCACTGGCCATCAGAGAAATGCAAATCAAAACCACAATGAGATACCATCT
>NW_012101587.1:8109265-8110406 GCF_000951045.1 Mandrillus leucophaeus | reverse complement strand
CCAATGGGTGTATTAGTCAAGATTCTCTAAAGGGACTGGGCTAATAGGATAGATGTATATACGAAGGGGAGTTTCTTAGGAGAACTGACTCACACGGTCACAAGGTGAAGTCCCACAATAGGCCGTCTGCAAACTGAGGAGGCAGGAAGCCAGTCCAAGTCCCAAAACCTCAAAAGTAGGGAAGCCAACAGTGCATCCTTCAGTCTGTGGTTGAAAGCAAATTACTGGCAAATTACTGGTGTAGGTCCAAGAACCCAAAACCTGAAGAACTTGGAGTCTGATGTTCGAGGGCAGGAAGCTTCTAGCACGGGAGAAAGATGGAGGCTGGAAGACTCGGTAAGTCTAGTCTTTCCACGTTCTTCTGCCTGCTTTTATTCTGGCCATGCTGGCAGCTGAATAGATGGTTCCCACCTAGATTGAGGGTGGGTCTGCCTCTCCCAGTCCCCAGTCTCAAAAATTAATCTCCTTTGGCAACACCCTCGCAGACACACCCAGGAACAATACTTTGCATTCTTCCATCTAATCAAGTGGACACTCAACATTAACCATCTCAGTGGGTAAGTTGACAAGTTGGCAAAGCTTCAAGTTTTGTACCTCTTTTCAAATCTAGTGTGTAAAGAGACACTACCTCCCATTGTTAGAGGTCCTAACTGAAATGCTAAAAAAAAAAAAAAAAAAAAAAAATTCAGTCATTGGTTTTTATATCCTCCAAATATTTATTTTATGTATGTACCCGTTGCCTTAACACAATCACAAGTTCTTTCTAAGACAAAAATTTTTACGGCAGTTTTTAGGTGGTGACCATTTAAGTTCCTCCTTCGTTAAACAACTATCAGTGAAACGTAAACATCTTTCTAGTATAAAATCATAGCATTTTAGTGTTTGACCTTTTAGTCACTAAATCCAAATGCCGTATGATGATGATTTTTTCTATTATTTACAGTTTTCTTGTGAACATTGCATATTAGCTTTCCATTGACTGATAAATGAATAAATTATAAATGAATAAAGTATGAATAAGGCATTTCCTCATCATTAGTCATACTAAAATAGTGGCAGGCATTGTACATGTTGTTTTGGATAGGAGCCAGATCACAAACACTGGCCCCTAAGACGGAGGTTTTTAAATATCTCATATTGT
>NW_012101587.1:8057316-8108460 GCF_000951045.1 Mandrillus leucophaeus | reverse complement strand
TGGAATACTATGCAGCCATAAAAAAGGATGAGTTCATGTCCTTTGTAGGAACATGGATGCAACTGGAAACCATCATTCTCAGCAAACTATCGCAAGAACAGAAAACCAAATACCACATGTTCTCACTCATAGGTGGGAATTGAACAATGAGATCACTTGAACACAGGAAGGGGAACATCACACACCGGGTCCTATTGTGGGGTGGGGGGAAGGGGAGGGATAGCATTAGGAGATATACGTAATGTAAATGACGAGTTAATGGGTGCAGCACACCAACACAGCACATGTATACATATGTAACAAACCTACACATTGTGCACATGTACCCCAGGAGGCAGAGGTTGCAGTGAGCCAAGATAGTACAACTGTCTTCCAGCCTGGGCGACAGTGCGAGACTCTGCCTCAAAATACATAAATAAATAAATAATAATAATAAATTTAAAAAAAATAAGTGCTAACTTACAAAGTTTGACAGAGTCATAAACTGACCCTCAGATATATTAAACTCTGTGGTTAGTGACAAAGTTATTGTCATGTTCCTTAACATGCGATTACACTGCATAGCCCCTAAGGGTTGTGCATGGTTTCATATATGGGAAAGGTTTTTGCTTTCGTTTTCCTTTCTAGTGGATATGTCTTAAAATTGAAGAAAGACTGTCTTCCATTTGTTTTTATTCCCCAGAATCTAGAACCATTTTATTCAAAGAAATCACTGAAGGCGTTAAGTGAATGAGACTCTATCAATACCTGTTGTTTCCATAATTTTACTTCTTCTGATTTCTCGTTTATATCTGAAATCCAAAATTCTATAAAATCTAGGTTTTCATATCCAACTATCTACTTGAAATTTCCAATTAGTCATTTCAAAGACAACTTCAATTCAGCATTTATCACATAGAACTAATGGTGTGTTTTCTACCTAATTTCCCTAGTTCCAGCTTTCATATTTCAGTGGACTGTAATATTATCAATATGGTTTTAAAAAAAAAAAGGAAATCTTCTATGATATTGTCCTTTTCCATTCTCCAAAATATAGTCCAACACCAAGTTTCATTGTTGTTAATGTTTTCTGACAACCATTTTATTATGAAATTGTTATGGGAGTTTTGGGTGAGAGAGATTACAAAATAGTATTGAGCTGGGATTTGAATAAACATAATGTCTGTATTTGTATGTATGTTTAGTGCTGCATAAAAATTGCTGTGTTGCTGTGAAATTTATTTTCACAAAATACTGTGCAATCTGCTTCCCATACAATATTCAATATTATATTTAGGACATTTTTATTTTCATTACTCAAGTAACTGACATTTATTATAAAAGTACAACAAATGTCATGTAGTATACTATAAAGAATAAAAGTATAACTATATTTCCAAATGTAACAATTATTAAAATACAGAAATATCCAATTTGATAAATACAGATATATGTACATATTTATAACTTTCTAAATATGCTTACTTATACATAAAATTGTTTTAGAGTGGTAATATAAATGTTAGAGGTCTGAAACACACACACATGCAGCCACACACATACCCTTCATTATAATGGAGCATGGCTGTAATAAACACATAAAATTATTTGGATGCAGGTGCCAATGTTTTATATGAAATATGTGAAGCGCTGGGATTTTCTTCTGTTTTAAAAGAACTGCTATGTATTTTTTCCCTTGGTTCCACATCTCCTTGTCCATTTATTTTCACTGCCAATGTAATTATGTAACCTTTTACCTGCTTTCCTAGCCAGCCCTATGTAAGTCAGAACTACTGTCAAATTGCTGCTAAAAATATTACGGGTAAATATCTAGAAGTGAAATAACACAATTCATTATACGGGTAAATATCTGGAATTGAATAACAAAAATAAAGGGTATTTAAAGACTATTTAAGTGTACACGATATTAATTTTAACTGTAGTCAGTGATCTATCAAAGACCAGGTCTTATTTCCTCTAGCTGTACATTTGTACTCATTATCTGCTCTCTTTCATGTTCATAAAACCTTCCCTAATAATCCCATGTGCCTATACCTTTCATCAATAAGCTTTTTGTCCAAACACTACCTAAGTCTTATGAGGAATTCTAAATGGGATATAGTACCCAATAGATTTTTCTACCAATGAAGACTATTTGTCTTCCTAATTGCTAAAGGAAAGTACGTTAAACTCTTCAAAGTTGAGATTTGCTACCTTATTCCCCAATAAGACAGCATTCAAATTATTGTTTTAGCATAAATAACAAATTCTCAGAGGCATTTTCAATGTTAGAGACAAAGTTGTCTAGAAACAATAAATTGTTCCACACTTAGGTTTTGGGATGTGATTAGCAGGCTCCAGTGTGGTCCCAAGTTAATCCCACCCAGTGAGCCCTGATTCACAGAGGTCCTGTCTTTAAGATTGTCGACTCCTACATTTTCTCTCTATTGCCCAGAGTCCCCCAAGTACTTTCCACAGACTCAGGAGACATTCCCAGTTATTCTTATTTCACTGGACTTGAATGCATGCTATTTGAGAGTATAATATGTGATCATCACAAGGGGACACCAGGCCTCTAGGAAAAAGAACTAGAGTTGCAGATGCCACAGGTGGAGACTTGAAAGGCTTTTGACTCACCCTGTTGTTTATATTTAAAAGTCTGACCTAAAAATGCTATCATTGAGAACTTTACATGTAGTGATATGAATAAGGCTAAGCTACTGTTATTGTGCCACTGAAGCAGAGCAAGTTCCTGTCCCGGTGCAGGGATTATTTCAGTTACATTTCACAATGCCATTCTTTCACAGTTACAAAGGCCATGAGACCAAGATTACATGATTATGACATCATCTATCCATAATAGGTAGATTCTACAGATTTACCTGCCCCAGACCTGTACCCTTTCAGGAATGACAAAAGGCCTGTGTTCCAACTAATTTTCCAGAAAAAACAAGAGCTAACATTTACTGTATGTTTGCTGTGTGTCAATCACATATAAACGTACATATGATACATATGATATATATACATAAAATCTTCAACATGTTAGAAAAAACAGGGTTGACACTTTCTATGACATTCCCATTAAACTTACCTATATGACCGCTACGCAAAGTTGATTACTCTTACAAAATAGCAACACATTATGACAAAGGCAATTAAAGGATTTCAACTATAACTTTTATGTTAAACGAAATCTCTTTACCAGAAAAAAAATTAAAATGTCCCCGCTAATCATTATGCACCTACTGCTCTATGAAATGCTCTTCTCTCTATCACAGTTAAGAATCACCATTAGAAGCTATTAGGGTTCACTAAGGAGAGAAAAAGTATACCTTCTCTGTGTACCTCAGAGTTACATCAACTCTTTGGCTTCCCAACATAATCCAGTCCAAAGAGGGATATTTCAGGCAACGTTTATCACGTTTGAGTGTGCCTCTCTGACCCATTAACTGAGTAACACATGAACTCAAGTTGTGTGGGACCCAGAGCAAGTGAGGCCCTGCAGCAGGTGCAGAGCAGTGCAGCCGCTCAGCTGTTGAGGTCAGAGCCCTCAGTAGACACAATGAGGCTGAAGTGTCAGCAGCAGAAAACAAGGCCATGCAGGGCCTGTAGTGAGCCCTCTGTGTGACTCACAGAGCAGATCTTCAGAATTTTACAGCAAAGCTATGATGCACTCTGCAGATGAGTGTCTTTCCTGGGAACAACACCTTCTACCTTGTCATTGTGTTCTGGTGGAAAACAAGGAGTATCAAGAGACCGTGCAACCCAGAATGCTGAGCATGAACTCCGTGTTATCCAACCCCATCCACAACATAGAATTGAATGTAAACATAACAATCCCTCTTCAAGTGCAAGTACTAGGTAGGAGATGGGCTTAAACAGGTTGAAAGCACAAGGCAATTCTATGAACAAATGGTTCTGACTTTCATGACTCTTCTCTATTTATCTCCAGGTTTCTCACAACCCACAGGTAAATCTGCATGGAGCGTTCCATGTAAATAGTCTTATTTTTATAAAACAAAACAAAACACAAGCCTGATTTACAGATGGTTCTTCAAGATAAGCCTGAACTACCCAGCAATGTTTGAATACAATATGATAGCCCCATTTAGGATTGCCTTGGAGGCCAATGGGTGTATTAGTCAAGATTCTCTAAAGGGACTGGGCTAATAGGATAGATGTATATACGAAGGGGAGTTTCTTAGGAGAACTGACTCACACTAGGAGAAGGGGAAGTCCCACAGTAGTCTGTCTGCAAACTGAGGAGGCAGGAAGCCAGTCCAAGTCCCAAAACCTCAAAAGTAGGGAAGCCAACAGTGCATCCTTCAGTCTGTGGTTGAAAGCAAATTACTGGCAAATTACTGGTGTAGGTCCAAGAACCCAAAACCTGAAGAACTTGGAGTCTGATGTTCGAGGGCAGGAAGCTTCTAGCACGGGAGAAAGATGGAGGCTGGAAGACTCGGTAAGTCTAGTCTTTCCACGTTCTTCTGCCTGCTTTTATTCTGGCCATGCTGGCAGCTGAATAGATGGTTCCCACCTAGATTGAGGGTGGGTCTGCCTCTCCCAGTCCCCAGTCTCAAAAATTAATCTCCTTTGGCAACACCCTCGCAGACACACCCAGGAACAATACTTTGCATTCTTCCATCTAATCAAGTGGACACTCAACATTAACCATCTCAGTGGGTAAGTTGACAAGTTGGCAAAGCTTCAAGTTTTGTACCTCTTTTCAAATCTAGTGTGTAAAGAGACACTACCTCCCATTGTTAGAGGTCCTAACTGAAATGCTAAAAAAAAAAAAAAAAAAAAAAAAATTCAGTCATTGGTTTTTATATCCTCCAAATATTTATTTTATGTATGTACCCGTTGCCTTAACACAATCACAAGTTCTTTCTAAGACAAAAATTTTTACGGCAGTTTTTAGGTGGTGACCATTTAAGTTCCTCCTTCGTTAAACAACTATCAGTGAAACGTAAACATCTTTCTAGTATAAAATCATAGCATTTTAGTGTTTGACCTTTTAGTCACTAAATCCAAATGCCGTATGATGATGATTTTTTCTATTATTTACAGTTTTCTTGTGAACATTGCATATTAGCTTTCCATTGACTGATAAATGAATAAATTATAAATGAATAAAGTATGAATAAGGCATTTCCTCATCATTAGTCATACTAAAAATAGTGGCAGGCATTGTACATGTTGTTTTGGATAGGAGCCAGATCACAAACACTGGCCCCTAAGACGGAGGTTTTTAAATATCTCATATTGTCAAACACATCTTTTAGAAGTTGAATTTATACCCATCTAACCTTCAGATAGTTTAGTGTCAGAAACGACATTTAAATTTTTTTATTTTAAAACCTGCTATTTTAGCAGTAAATCAATAAATTATTACAAAGGATGTAAGTTATATAGTAGATATAAATAAATGATAGACAACATCTAGATTTGTATCTCTAAAAAAGAAACACAGGAAAATGAGAAATTTACACTGGAATCTGATTATAGGCAAAAAAAACATAGTAAGGAAACTATGTAAAAATTAAAACTTTTTTTCTATTTTTCTAGGTGCCTGATTTTAAACCTCTGTATAGAGTCATAGTTTATTCTTTTACTTTGGCATGCATACGTGTATTAAAAAACATGTTATCTTAAAGAAAGGAAAAATTTTTCTCAAAGTCAAGCCTAAGATGGATTCTTTATTCAATGTCTTATTATAGTCTCAGCAGCCAACATCATTTCCATGTTCCCGTGTAGTCAAGTGAAGCCCTCTGCATCTGACATTCCCCACGTCTCAGTGGGTACTGGTAAGCAATAATGTCTGAAAGAAATTGAAGGAAGAATCCACCACTAAAATAAGACAAGCAAAACATATGAAAGACTTAAATTGGGAAAAGTGTCATTTGAGTTCAGTGAGATGCAGTTGGTCTATAGTCATTCCGTGTTTGATCATGCCCAGAGGGAGGAGACAGGAATCCCAAAATAAAAAGACGTTGGATGAATAAACACACTAAGCAACTCAGGCACACTGCCACACAATTCACACACAACCTTCCTCCATTAAGAGTGTCCCTACACAAAATAATGTAGTTATACGACATTATAGTTACTTTATTCAGCTCTAGAACTGAGATGACTAGATAATAGACATTCATCTTAGTTCTAAAATTGGCTGCTTGGGATCTGAAAAACTGTAGCTAAAAAATGAATATAACTATTTCCAAAGTACCAAATGTCACATAATAGATAGAAATCAAAATAACTGCAATGGAAACAGCCAGTTGCAAAAGGCTAGCAGAGGAAATAACACATTATGTTGCCACAACTTGCTGGAAAGTGATAACAAAGATTTGATACCATAGTCGGAAACCAAGCGGCTTCTTTTGTAACCAATTTGCTTGTCCCTGGTTCTGCAATTTAGCAGATTATCTCCCTTGGTCCATTATCGCTCATGTCCCCAAAGGAAAGACAAATTGTGGTGCTTTTCTCCTTTTCTCCATTAGGGAATACACTATGTGAGAAATTCAACACTTGCCCATTCAGGTTTCAAGGATTCCTGGATTTCTCTTGGAAATTGAGCTGTCATAGACTTTTGTTTTACAGAGCTGAGGGTTTTGTGATCACACATCTCCTTTAAGTGATAATCTCAAGCCAGGGTTGACAAACTAAAACCCTTGGGTCAAATCTACCCCACTGTCTGTTTTTATATGAACTCCTATCAAAAGATTATCTTTACAATTAAATTGTTTTTAAAACTCAAAAGGAAAATGATATTTTATGAAACGAAAATCACACAATTTAAATGTCAGCATCCACATATAGTTTTACTGGGACACATCCCCACTCATTCATTCATGCATGGTCTGTCATTGCTTTTCTACTCCAATAGCAGAGTTGAGTTGGTTGTGACAGAGACGTATGGCGCGTAATGCCTAAACTGCTTACTATCTGGCCCTTCACAGAAAAAGTTTGCTGACTCCTGATCTAGATACCAGAATGGGGCTGTCTGCCATTTAGCAACTGATTTCAGATTCTTTTTATCCCCGTAGCCCTCATATTGAATGCCTCATCTGGGAAACTGTCTTCTAAAGTCATGTTTGGCAATATAATTAAATATTTAAGCAGCTAAGCATTTCCTTCAGCCCTAGAAGACATCTCAGTGGATTTCATTATACATTGGCAGGGAAGGGGTGTGAGGATGAGGTGGAGGCCAGACAAGCCCTAGCTGTGTTAGTTCTAATTCTTTCTTTTCCTGCCTTCATATGTTTAGGCACTATTATGATTTTGGAGGATGAAGTGAGGGGAAGAAAAATAATTACCTGTCAAGTGGCAAAGACTCTCCTTTGACCAAAACTTGAATCAGGTTTCTCTGAGTCTTCGGACTCAACCTTGGGCTTTTCTCTCTGTCCTTGTAGAATCCAGATTGAGCAAGAACCCTTCTGATATGGTTTGGCTTTATGTCCCCACCCAAATCTCATCTCGAATTGTAACCCCCACCTGTCAAGGTGGGGAGCCGGAAGGAGGTGATTGGATCATGGGGACAGTTTCCCCATGCTGTTAGTGTGATGGTGAGGGAGTTCTCACAAGATCTGATGGTTGTAAATGTGTTTGATAGTTCCCCCTTTCTCTTTATCTCTCTCCCTTGTTGCCATGTAAGTCATGCCTTGCTTCCCCTTCACCTTCTGCCGTGATTGTAAGTTTCCTGAGGCCTTCCCAGCCTTGCGGAAGTGTGGATCAATTAAACCTTTTGTCTTCATAAATCACCAAGTCTCAGGTAGTATCATAAGAGCAGTGGGAGAACGGACTAATATACCTTCCACATTAGTCTCATGAAACTACCTTCCCTCAGTATCTGAGTACCCTGGATATCTGATTACCCTATCCGTCAAGTTGCTTTAGCCAGAAACTTCTTATCCATGATGTTCCCTCTTAGTGAGTTTTCATCCACTGACCCCAACCGGGTCCTTGGTCGTAAATCCCCGCTTGCCAATCCTGTTGCAGTGGTCCTTATACCTAGCCCCATGGTTCCTCCTGAATGAAGTAAGCTTTACCATCTTTAACAAGTATTTGAATAAGTCTTTCTTTAACACAAAGCTTATCATTATGTAACTCTCAGTCATCCTGGATTTCACACTAGGCTAAACGGCTTATTTTATCCTGGTTGTATTATATTTTTCATGTCTTTGCTTTCAGATATGCCAACATAGACAGATCATAACTTTTTTCCTGTAACACTTTATTAAATGTAGCAAAACGCAATCCACATATTTCAAAATATTGTCATATTTTTACTGTCTTCTAAAACCCCAAACTCGGTAGACGAGAATATGAGTTCCAGGTTATTGTAGATGACAGTTTAAACAGCTAGCTGTTTTGCTGTTGTTTAAGAATCACAAACTCGGCCAGGGGCGGTAGCTCACGCCTATAATCCCAGTACTTTGGGAGGTCGAGACAGGCGGATCACGAGGTCAGGAGACTGAGACCATCCTGGCTAACACGGTGAAACCCCGTCTCTACTAAAAATACAAACAATTAGCCGGGCGAGGTGGCGGCGCCTGTAGTCCCAGCTACTCGGGAGACTGAGGCAGGAGAATGGCGGGAACCCGGGAGGCGGAGCTTGCAGTGAGCTGAGATCCGGCCACTGCACTCCAGCCTGGGCGACAGAGCGAGACTCCGTCAAAAAAAAGAAAAAAAGAAAAAAGTAGAATCACAAACTTTCCAATTGGGGATGGAGAAAAAATATCCCCTCTTCCCTGCTTTCATTCATCCACTAAATACGGAGTGCCTCTTTTTGCTTTTCTTTTTCACATTCTATGGTTATATTAATCTGGATTCCTTGGACATCAAGTATGGAATTTTTATTGGCACATGTAATTAGAAAGTCCATAGGTAGACTTGGCATCGATCTATCCAGAATTCAAAGAATATGATCAAAACTCCGTGTCCCTCCCTTCACCTGTCAGCTCTATGTTCTTCCACTTTGGCCCCATTCTGTGGCAGGCTTTCCTCATGTGGTGAAAATCATGCCTGTTGGTGGCTCCAGGGTCCTGTTAAATTATGATTTATTAACTCAGAGAGAGCAGGCGGTGCTTGCTGGGGCAGCTTCCATAGGTACCCTAAAACCCAATTTAAGTTGTTCTGTTTGTGTTATCTACCAACTGCACATTCATGAGTGGATCCAAGGTGGTGGAAAGATTGTGACTGCCCAAGGGGGTCAGGTGTCTACCCCCAGATCAAGTGAGGATAGCGTCTTCCCCCAAAGGAAATACATTCACAAAGATGTTACAAACATCCTCTATGATTTTCTATGTGTAACTAGATAGTTTAAAAGGAATTTGCCAATATATTTTAAATTTAAAACAAGCACCCAAATCAAGAATATTTACATCACGTTAATTGGGTTGGGCTGAGGTGGGTAAGGGATAAAATTGTTTCTATGCCAAGTAGACCTAAAAAGATATCATCACTTGAGACCGCTTACAAATGTAGTATTTAAAACAATATAAATTTCCATCAGGAATTGCCAAATTAATCAATTAATTAAAATTGGGACACCCAAAATATGGATACTAAGCAGTATTTTAAAATAAGTATTTGTGTAATTCACATTAGGTATAATCACACATAGTTACAAAAAAGTTAATATAGTGTAATATAAACAGGATACTCTATTTTATATATGTATAGGAAATTATGTGTCTAAGTCTTATATATATATTTGAAAACAAAAAATTGTAAAATATTCTAAGTAAGAAGACAACATTGATTATTTCTAGAACTCTGTCTTGTCTGCTGTAGACTTATCTCAGTGGCTTAAACTGTTACTACACAAATGTATTCATATATAAACTATGTGGTTAAAATATTTGTTTAGCAAGGGCAGAAACCAAATATTGCATGTTCTCATTTATAAGTGGAAGCTAAACATTGAGTACACATGGACACAAAGAAGGGAACAATAGACCCCAGGGCCTACTCGAGGGTGAGGATAAAAACCTACCTGTCAAGTACTATGCCTGTTACCTGTGTGATGAAATAATCTGCACACCAGACCCCCAAGACGTGCAATTTACCTACATAACAAATTGCACACGGACCCCTGAACATGAAGCAAAAGTTTAAAAACATTTCAGAGCAAATATTTGCTTAAAATTACAATGAATAAATTGCATATTAATGGTTTTATTTCAGAAAAATCTGAGAAAATCTCTTTAAAATTAATTGGAACTGAGATTAAGGTAGAATGCCTTGTAAATTAGATATATATGAAAATAATAATTTCATCGATAATGCATATAAACCAAAAAAGTAGAAGATATTATAGCATTAAGTTCCAATGGATAGTAGTAATAAAAAAGATATAATACCTAGGGGAAAAAGGAAACATATGTATCTATACGGTGAAAATTGTAAAATGCTTCTTAGGAATCAGAAAAAAAATTCAAAAATTGAATAAATATTCACAACATATTTGGTGAAACATAGATTGCCCTAAAATATAAAGTTCTTGCAGATCAATATGTAAAAGACTCAAATCTGTTTTTATATATATGATTGTATTCCCAAAATAATAAATAAGTGGTTTTTAATGTGTAAAAACATGCACGAATAAATAGGCAAAAATTCAAATAATAGCACATCATTTTTCACTGATTAAGCTATTCAAACATTCTTAAATATTCAAAATTTTTATAACCCTTGGAGAAGGTACAAAAAGCTGTGCATCAATGCCCTGTTGGTGTGAAACGTGAAAAGGATGTACAACTTCTCCAGAGGAAATGTTATAATAACTACCATAATTTCCATTACATATTCCCAATAAACTAGTTATCCAATTTTTAGAAATCTGTGTTTTAGATGCTATAGTGCATGGACAGAAAAGTACAAATGCAAAGTATTTTTGTAGCATTATTTGTAATAAAAACAATCAGGAAAAAATCTAGACATTGATTAACATAGCATTAGTTAAACAAATTATATACATCAATAAAATGGTATTTAAAATCAGACTAAAAGTACAAGAGGGTGTGTGTGTGTGTGTGTGTGTGTGTGTGTGTGTGTGTGTGTTGTAAGGATGAATAAGAAATTCTGAAAGATGCTTTGGAATTGGGTCATTGGTGGGGGCCTGGAGTAGGATAACATTTGCTGTCATAAAACTGTTTGCATTGTTTGGAAAATGTAATTCAGAAATAGACAAATCATTTTACTTTTCACTCTGAGTTTATTCTATATGAGCCATTTCAGTTTCCATATCAAGATTACTGTCAACTTTTAATGGTGGAATTTTAGGGCCTCAGTTATTACTTACCAATGGATTACAATGGTCCCAACTACTTCCTAATGAGATTTGTGAACAGGTTTACAGATATAGTCTTTTTTTTTTTTTTCTTTTTGAGACAGAATCTCACTCTGTCATCCAGGTTGGAGTGCGGTGCTGCGATCTCAGCTCACTGCAACCTCCGCCTCCCGGGTTCAAACGATTCTTCTGCCTCAGCCTGCCAAGTAGCTGGGACTACAGGGACCTGCCACCATGCCCGGTTAATTTTTGTATTTTTAGTAGAGACGGGGTTTTGCCATAGAGGCCAGGCTGGTCTCAAACTCCTGACCTTGTGATCACTCGCCTTGGCCTCCCAAAGTGCTGAGATTACAGGCATGAGACACCACGCCCGGTCTACAGATATATTCTTACATCCCAATTTCAATAATAGGTTATTACTCCTATAACCAATTTGATTGTCATGTAGGAAAAAAATCAGATTGGGTGCACATTAAGAGTGTAGATTTATAGTCACATAGACTTGCATTGAATTCTAACTCTGCTATTTTGTAAATGTGTGATCTCTGTCAATTTTATATATATGAGAATAAACTTCTTCTTCCATAAATTGGAAAAGTAGAATTTAACCTCATACAACTGTTGTGAATGATTCAATGGTACAATATATATACAGCACTAATTGTGGTACCCAACATTTTTAAGTATTCAATAAATGTACATTACTGTTATCATTATTCATTGTAAATAACCCCTGTTATCTGCTCGGGATATATTTCTAGACCCCCAGTGGATGCCTGAAACCACAGATAGTACTGAACCTTATATACATTATGTTTTTATCCTGTACATATGTACCTATAATAAAGTTTTATTTATAGATTGGATACAGAAAGAAAATAACAACAGTAATAAAATGGAATAACAATAGATTGTAATAAAAGTTATGGGAATGTGCTTTCTCTTTCTCTCTCAAAATTTATTATACTCACGCTTCTTCTTATCTACTAGTTTGATAACTGAGGGCTACTAATTAACTGACAGACAGCACACACAGTGTGGATCCATTAAATAAAGGACTGATGCACCTCTCAGGAGGGACAGAAAAGAACAGTGTGAGATTTCATCACACTACTCAGAATGGCATGCAATTTAACACACGTGAATTGTTTATTTCTGAAATTGTTTATTAATATTTTCCACAGTTGGGCATGGGTAACTGAAACTATAAAAAAGTAAAATGGGGAATAAGGGGAAATTACTGTATTTTTCACACCTAATTTTGAACTCAGAAAGCTAAACCCCATGGAATTGAAAGGATGTAAATGTCTCATGTTCATTGATGTCCACTGGGTTTCAGAAACTCAGTTTGAACAAGGATTATGAATGACTGCTTAAAATATCAGCACTTTATTTATTCCTTGAAACATGTCACAGAGATAACTTAAGGATCTCCACCAGAATATAAAAGAAAATTACTAGAAAATCCTGCCACCCCTGCTTTTACCAAAATACATTTTGAATTTGCTTTCTATGTTGAAATAAATTTTATTTTACAAACGTTCTATCAACAAAAATGAACAATTTCAAAAGCACATTTTAAAAATTTCTCACTTAATAAAATTAGAGAAACAAAAGCATTGAGAGAATGCCCTAAAACAGATGTTTCATTTTATTAAACATTGTCTAATTTATGAGGGTTCTTAGAAATGATATTTTGTCTTACATGGGGAAGATAATAAGGCCTATGTTGAAGAATACTATAAAACCAGATGTTTCCAAATCAGGAATAACTATGGATCTCCTGAGTGATGGACATGGGGACTGTGTAATGACGCCATTTCCTTCTCCATATTGGCTTCCAGATCGGTGAAAGCCAACTTTGTGGCCCACGGCCCACTCAGAGCAAATGTGAAATGTTCTTAAGAATTGATTTTTGTATTAGTCTCATTTTGGGATCCATTTTATGAGTCCCTAACTTTATATTCCTTTTTCTTTTCCAACTGCTTCTATTCTAGGACATCTTAATGCATTTTATGTATCCATTCTTTTAAGAAATACGTATTGATCTTCCACTAATGGGCTAAGACCTGGGATGGAGGCTTCACTCTGAGTAGAATGGATTACAAAGTACATGACCTTGCCAATAGGAAATTTACGTTCAATGTACATGTTCTTGAAAAAGGCAATCTACTAATTAATTACCTAATAAAAATTTATCATGGTGGGCAAGGAGGGGAAATCCACATCCAGCATAAGTGTCCATTCCAGAGTCACCCCCATGATGGAAACAGTCTAGCATAATCAGCGTGAAAACTTTAAGGGAGTGAGGGCATATCGGACTCTCAGAGAACGGCCCCTTCCAGTGGCAGATTGACACTGGGCGCTGGCAGTAGTCAGATCAGCTTTGGAGATGGAAAGTCCATGTGATGCCGTGAATGCTTAACATTCATGTCAAGTGCCCTGTTAACATTGTCTGTAAGCCAACTAGGAAAGCTGGAATGAAGACAGATGCTAACTCTTGGCCATAGACAGAACTTGTCCACTTGATTATTATAAGCCTCATCCACCATAAGTGCTTTCTGTTGAGCTTACATATGGAACACAAATATTTTCATGCTTCTGTGCTATGTATACCTCGTTAGTCCCAATCTTAAAATCAAGGTCATTTCAAGTTCATCTCCATTCACAAAAGTTATTAGCCCCTAACTGTGAGTCATGCCTCATGCCAGAGAAAGTAGACATTCAGATGTGCTGCCTGAAGCTTTGCCCATTGGAATGACAGTGTCCTTATTATCTGAGGTGGGCACACCCTAAGGTTACCCCCATAAGTCAGACCCTTGTTTAAGCCCACCTGCTTGAGTGTGAGTAAAACTTGTGATTTTCTCTTAGCCCATATAATACGGTAAAAGTGGTAAGATGCCACCACCATGATACATTATGTTATATGAGATTGTGCCTTAGCAGACTGTAGTCTCTCCTGGACTTGAAGGAGTAAGATGATGTGATGTGAACTTCCTATGGTCAGAGACTGTGGATTCTCTCTAGGAGCTGAGGCTCTCAGTCCTACAACTATAAGGAATTGAATCTGGCAACAACCTGAAGAGCTTGGAATCAGGTTCTTCCCTATTCAAGCCCTTAGATGAAAATGCAAGCTTACCAACACCTTGATGGCAGCTGATATGGTTTGGCTGTCACAACTCACCATTACTTCAGAACTTGCCAAGCTACTTCTCATATATTTCACTTCCATTTGGAGGAAATTCATATAAATAGGCCCAATTTTGTGGCTTAGCAGGTTAGGTAGAACCCATTTCATAGTAGTCAGCACAGTTTGCTGGGTTGCTTGGTGTCCCTGGCTCAAGCTCTTAACTTCTACTGAAGTGCGTCAGTGAACTGTGACCTGTGTATTGCCTGGGATTCTCCCATCAGGGCTGACCTCACATACCATAGATGTTTCTGATCAGCCACAGACTCTTCGTTACCTCCGGATGTGTTTGACCACAGGACTAAGTAGCAGAGCTTCCTGCATTGTAGCATGCTAGAGAGTACCATAAAAGTATTAAGTTCTAATCAACCTTTTTCTCCAAAACTTTTGAATCCAGTCATACAGCCACTGAATGTGGCCTGGTTTCTTTCAAGGCATTTTCTCTATAAGTTTTGAATTCAAATTGCTAACTGTTGATCACTGTGCATGTCATTGTCTTCTTCCAATCTGTCTACAACACACCCAGGTTTTCTTACAGACCTTAACTTAATGTGAATTGGTTCATGAATAAGTAACAGAAACACTGACCTTCCCACGCTATGGTAAATAGATTATGTTCTAGCCAATGATATCCATTGAATTGTTTACAAGTAACCAGTATTTTGACATAAAAGCCACCAGCAACTATCCCTCACAAACTGCAAATTCATATGTGCATTTTCCCTACTCCACCCCTCCCCAGTATAATTGACATAACAAAAGGGATAGTGTGAAGATAAATATATAATTGAACTTAAAACTATAAAAGTATTAGAAAGAGAAAATAAAATTGATTTTAATCGTGGGAAATTGATGGGAAAACAGAACAAGAAACGATTGTGCCAAAAACACAAAGGAACACTGATAAAACACTACAGTTTGCTTTAGAAATTTCAAAAACAAGAAGTCAGTACATTAGTGAGGCAGTTATTCAGGTAATTAATGAAGAATGAAATTC
Source organism: Mandrillus leucophaeus (assembly GCF_000951045.1). Classification (NCBI taxonomy): domain Eukaryota; kingdom Metazoa; phylum Chordata; class Mammalia; order Primates; family Cercopithecidae; genus Mandrillus; species Mandrillus leucophaeus. The sequence goes on along the minus strand of NW_012101587.1, from coordinate 8,092,998 downwards.
AGAAGAGATGAACTAGTCATACCTCATTCTTCTTAACTGCATGTCAGGAATATGAGACTTGTATTAGCAAATTCTGTCACTATGATAAATTACAAAAGTAGCAATCTGAAGAAAAGGAACGGACTATAATGAGATTACAGTATTGAGTTTACATTCAATATCAATGCATCCAGTATGAGACTAATAAAGGAAAATGCAATTCTTTCAAGGAGAAATACTACAAATTTATCACAGTTAATCAGAATCTTCCATATTTGATAGTTCATAGAGAGGATCTTCCAAAAGTATTACCTTCCTACTCCACTTTTCCTTTTAAAATATATAATTGGGAAAAATTAATTATATTTGCAAAATGGGACATAAATGTTATAACTCTTGACAATATAAAAATAATATTACCAGAAAGTATCAGAAAAGAGAGAATGGAGTGTGTGCATGTAGAGAGAGACAGAGAGAGAGAGAATCCTGGATGATAAAGAATTTGGTAGGAAGAGTAGTTCCAGAGACATAGAAACTTAAAGAAGAGTACTCTGAACTGGTTCTGTGTATTCTGGAAATGTCTCTCTAGATTTAGAGGCACAAGTGACCCTGTCCCCGGGGCAAACTAGGGAGGTAGGTATTAATGGCTTGCAGTAAGGAGGCTGTCACTCAATATATGACCTTTAGGTCTCTGTTATCCAGTGACTATAGAAGGCATGGTTCTGAGTGATAAAGTATTTGCTGCCTTAGGATAGTTTAGTAAAATTAAGGAGTATAATAGGGTTGGCTGATCACTTCTAAATGAACTAAAACTTGGAAAAGAAAATAATGAGTTCAAGACTTTAAATTTGTAATTCAAAGACTGCATAAGGAAACTGAAGGCTTCAATGGCTACCCTGAAAGAAAACCATCTCTCCTGTAAACTCTGGGCTGTTCTTAAAAACACAAAGTCTGATCCTGCAGGTGACTTAAATATAGTATAAATTGAATTCCCAACTTCACAGTCTCTTTTGTTAAAGAGAGAGCATCAACAGAAAGTAAATACAATCATGAAACTTGGGATATGGATGTATGGGCAGAATTAAATGAAACTAGGGACCTTGGACCCCTATATCCTGCTGATCCTTCTTTGCCCCTGAAGAAGTCCTTCTACTCTTGCTGAGGAGGTTATTCTCTTCTTTTCTAAAGAATCTATAAAAATCTCTCCTGTACTGGCCTTGCAAGGCACTGTTGATCCTCCTCAGGACCTATACTCATCACCTTCCCTTGCTTCTAGACATATAACTTCAGTCCCAACAGGCCTGAAAGTATGTGGGACAAAATGTGACCACTTAACTAGGTTTAATGCCCTCTAAAAGGATTGCACCATTTTGCCAATGTGTACAGAAATCTAAGAAACACACGGAGCATGGAACTGAAAGGTACGATGTCCAGGTGGGAGAAATATAAATTCGATCAGGGCAAATTTGGTTTATACGAGTATACTAAGGGAAGATACCAGGCTCATGTTTCAGCTCAATGGACAAGAACATAAACCCAAAGATGGCTTACACTAAATATGATTGAAATGACAGAACTTCCTAGGTATACTGAGGAGAAAGTTACCCAAAGACTACAGATATTGGCATAATAATGTAGATTAATTACCTACCTGCTTAACCATTTAGAAGGGTGCTGTGGATACAGTACCCATCATAGCTGGGAGAAAGACTTTTTTTTTTTTTTTTTTTTGAGATGGAGTCTCACTCTGTAGCCCAGATTGGAGTGCAGTGGCATGACCTCAGCTCACTGCAACCTCAGCCTCCTCGGTTCAAGTGATTCTCCTGTCTCAGTCTCCACAGTAGCTGGGACTACAGGCATGCACCATCACACGCAGCTAATTTTTGTATTTTTAGCAGCAATGAGGTTTCACCATGTTGACCAGGCTGGTCTTGAACTCCTGAACTCAAGTGATCTGCCCACCTTGGCCTCCCAAAGTGGTGAGATTACAGGCATGAGCCACTGTGCCCAGCCAAGAAAGACATTTATTTTGGAGATCCCTACCTTCTTTGAAGTTCTGTGGTTGAACCTCTGTAAAGATCAGAAGTCACAGTGAAACTAATACCATTTAACTGAGATATTTCAGTACAATAGGGATAATGGGGCACCAGGATGGCAGGGGCCAAGTTGAGGCCTCAGTAACTAAAGACAACATAGGCAATATGGCAGTATGTACAGAAGAATCAGAGAATTAATCAGAAGTGTGAGACATGCAGAAATCTTTGGCATTAGTTACTTGATCATCGTTTCCTGGGAAATGAAATCGATGGGCATACTACTGATTTCTTAATTGATAGGAACAAGCAAAAAAAGATCTAGGTAGAGTGAACAGATGTCTAACCTGAATCATGACGCACAGTGGCTCATGCCTGTAATCCCAGCACTTTGGGAGGCTGAGGCAGGTGGATCATGAGGTCAGGAGATCGAGACCATCCTAGCCAACATGGTGAAATTCCGTCCCTACCAAAAATACAAAAATTAGCTGGGTGTGGTGGCACGTGCCTGTAGTCCCAGCTACTTGGGAGGCTGAGGCAGGAGAATCACTTGAACCCTGGAGGCAGAGGTTGCAGTGAGCCGAGATTGCACCACCGCACTCTAGCCTGGTGACAGAGCAAGACCCCATCTCAAAAACAAAACAAAAAAAAAACAACCAAAAAAAAAAAAACACACACACACACACACACAAGAAAGAAAACATAATTAAAAGACACCAAAACTGTATCTAACCACCAAATCAACAGCAATGCCACATTCCTGAAAGGATTGAGGAAATTAATGTCACCAGAATGGACTTGGAAGGAGGTGTTTCCCAATATGACCTTGTTCATCTCACCTATTTGGCCTTTGCAGGCATAGATGGTTCTTGGAGAATGACAGTAGACCATCATAAACTTATTCAGGAAGTGACTGCAATTTCAGCTGCTGTATTTGATGTTGTTTTCTTTCTTGAGGAGATCAACACATCACTGGCAGTTAGTGTGCAGTTACTGATGTAGTGAACGCTTTTTTCTCCATATTTGTTGATAAAGCAAATCAGATGCAGTTTGCATTCAAATGGCAATTCCAGCAATAAATCTTCCCGGTGCTACCCTAGGAATATAGCAACTCTCCGATCTGGAGATACAAGCTACTCTCTCAGTATTTGGTCATTTTCCTACTTAGCAGGATATCACACTGGTCCATTACCTTGATGACACTATGCTAATCGGATTTGATGAACAGGAAATAAAAACTACTATATACCCATTAGAAATTGCCTGTCGGAGATAGGAAATATAATTCACAACAACTCAGGGTCCTGGAATTTCAATGACACTTCTAAAATTCAGTGGTTTGGAGCATGTCAAGATATCCCTTCAAGGGTGAAGGGCAAGTTGTTGACTGTAGACTGTTCTACACTATGACAGACACAATACGGAAGGGGCCTCTTGCAATTTCTTGAGGCACCATATAACTCTTGGGGGAGTGGGGTTACTCTAATCATATGACTCAAAAATTACTACACTTTAGGAAGGCTCAGAACAAGAGAAGGCTCTGCAACAGATCCAGGCTGCCTTGCAAGATGCTCTTCCCTTGGATTATATGACCTGAAAGATTCAGCGGTGCATAAAGTGTCCTTGGTAGATAGGAATGCAGTTTGCAGCCTTTTGTAGTCCTCTGTAGACGAATCCCAGTGCAGACACTTAGGATCACGGAGCAAAGTCACTGTATCATTGATGGATTATAATATCCTTTTGGGAAACACTTTTTGAACTTGCTACTAGCCCTTAATAGAAGCTGTCACACCAAGCTACCATGTGACATGGGCCACTCATCATCAACTATGTTTTGTCTGTTCCACAAAGCCATTAAATATTGGACATGCACAGCGGCACTCCATCATCAAATAAAACTGAAAAATCATATCCTGAAGACACAAGAAGATTTTACGCAGAAATATCCCAGATATCCATGAGCTTATTCCTGCTAAATTACGTTATCTCTACGGCCTCATGGGTAGTTCTTTGTGACAGGATAACTGAGAAAGAAAGAAAAAAAGTTTGGGCTTGATTTACAGGTGATTCTGGATGATATGCAAGTGCCATATAAAAGTGCCCCCATGCAGAGATGGCCTGAAGTACAGGAGTGCGGGAAAGTCCTGCTGGTGGACAAAACTATGAGCAGTGCACCATTCTCCTTACCTGGAAAGAGAAATGGCCAGAAGTAAAGGTCACTATTAATTAGTGGTCCCTGGCTAATGGTTTGGTTAGATGGATGAGGGACTTGGAGGACTTAAACCTCGAATTTAAAAATTGGTGAAAATCCACAGTGAGATACCACTATACACCTATTACTTAGGTACAATTTAAAAAAATCAGCAGTATCAATTGTTGGTGAGGGTGTATATCAACAGAATCTCTAATTCATTGTGAATCTCTAATTTGATGCAAAGTGGCACAGCCATTCTAGAAGTGTTAGAATTTTTGACAAACCTAAAGATAATCCTTTCATACAATCTAGGTAATGTGTTTTTATGTATTCACCTGGCTAATATGAAAATTTATATTCACATAAAGAATGCTTAGAAATCTTTATAGCAGCTTTATTCATAACTACCAAAAGTTAGGAACAACCAAGATGTCCTTCATTAGTTGAACGGACCAGCAAACTGTGGTTCATCTATACAAAACAAAATGAAAACAAAATTTCAGCAATAAAAATGAATAATCCTTCACATCAGGCAAAAACATAGATTATCTTACATATGTATTCATAAGTGAAAGAGGCCAGTCTGTGAAATCTACCTTCCAGTGAGTACAGTATAGAAAGTGAGGAAAAGAACAGGTTTATAGTGAAGAGACCTGATCAATCCTGCCTCTGGCAGGTGACCAAGGTTAACATCAACAGGGATAAGTCATGGTGCCAGTATGTACCCTTGATATGATGAGATGATAATGGGACTTGACCTTTGTAAAATCCTCCCCAAAAGCCTAATCATTAAAAAATATAAGATAAAACCCACGTGAGTAATACTATATGAAATACCTGAGTGATAGTTTATAAACTTCTTTAAAACGATCAAGGTCATCAAAAACAAGGACTGTCTAAAAAACTGTTGCACCCAAGATCAAGTTAAAATTCAAGTTTTTAACATTAGGTTAAAAACTAAGGAAATCTGAATGATGTCTGGACTTTGGTTAGTAATAATGTATCAATATTGGTTCAATAATTTTAACAAATATTTCATAGTAATACAAGGTATTTAAAGTAAGTAAAGCTGGAACTTTCTTTATGAAGGGCAGATGATATATAAATTCTCATATGTCTTATGGTATGAGAACTCTATCTTCTTTGCAACTCTATTGTAATTATAAAACTATTGTAAAATAACAAGTCTATTTAAAAAATTGATGGCAAGGATATTTGGAGAAGATATGTATGAGTAGACCTCTCTTAGTGAGCATAAAGTGTAAAGATGTCTGTATCCCATGTGACTGCTCACCAGAGTGGCCTCATCAGAGAATTATAATAATCAGGTGGATGAGTTGACCCGTTCTGTGGATATCAGTTAGCCTCTTTGCCCAGGATCACTTATCATCATCAATGGGCTCCTGAGTCAAGTGGCCATGGCGGCAGAGATGAAAGTTATGCATGGTCTCAGCAACAGGGATTTACACTCTCTATGGCTGATCTGGATACGTCACGGCAGAGTGTCAAATCTCCCAATAGCGGAAAGCAACACTGAATCCTTGCTTCAGCATCATTCTCCAGAAGGATCAGACAGCTTCCTGGTGGCATGTTCGTTACTTTTGATGATTTCAACCTGGAAGAGGCGATACACTGTTCTTGGTGGAATAGATGTTTACTCTACATATGGAGTCACTCTTCCTACGTAGAATGCAATGCTTTTCGGCTGTACTTCTTGAGAGTCTTTGTGTTATAGAAAGGAATGCAATCTTCAAGCGGCATGACAATAATTCCACTGAACTAATAGTTGAGGCTGCTTCCTAGACGCTTTGGGGTCTTCAGGCTGTTGCATCAACAAGCAAAAAGGAGTTCAGTGTAATGGCTGAAGTTACTGATTCTTAATATGAAAGAGAAAGTTGACAGTTACTACATGATGAAATAGGTAGAAGCTTGTTTGGTATACTGGAGAGCATGAAGAGCACTTCATAGTACTAGAATTTTCTGTAATTGAAGTCAATGGAAAACTATAACAACCAAATTCAAAAAAGTCTGCTAGGGCAGGTGCAGTGGCTCACGCCTGTAATCCCAGCACTTTGGAAGAACAAGGCGGGCGGATCACCTGAGGTCATGTGTTTGAGACCAGCCTGACCAACATGGAGAAACCCCATCTCTACTGAAAATACAAAATTAGCCAGGCATGGTGGTTCCCAGCTACTCAGGAGGCTGAGGCAGGAGAATCACTTGAACCCGGGAGCTACTCAGGAGGCTGAGGCAGGAGAATCACTTGAACCTAGGAGGCGGAGGTTGCAGTGAGCCGAGATTGGGCCATTGCACTCCAGCCTGGGCAGTAAGAGTGAGACTCCATTTAAAAAAAAAAAAAAGGTCTGCTAATAGCCTCATCAATGAAGGTTTAAGTCACCCCACCAGGCGGGGAACCATGACCACTTGAAGGGTTTGCTGAGGGCAAAGGAAATTTGGGATGGGTAGTTAGAAATTCCAGCTTTGGATACCACTTGCAGAGAGAAAGAATGCAATTGTTGCAAGTATGTCTTCCTTATGTTAACATGAATATGTTTCTATATTAATCAATTTTTGTTTCTTCCCCTTTATCACTCCTCATCTTCTAACATGTGTTAATAGTAATTGATTTAAATGTCAGTATTTAAGTTACAGGAAATCAATGAAGGAGCATGAAACAGCCAGAAGAAAAATGAATATCCTCAATGACAAAAGAGAAAAAAGAAAAACCCACTTTACATTCTTTCATATGAAGGGTTAGAGTTTCTTCCATTGTGTCTGGGTTTCCTCACGTTGTGTCCAATGGAAATGTGACATTGTTATCGTCTTTATTTAGGGATCAAGTTTGGTTTAAAAAGATGCGATAAGTACCAATTTGACAAAGGGTTGACTGTAGTGGTTTTGTAATATGTCATCTTGGTAAAGAGGCCAACTAAATATTTCCTTTTCCTTTCCTCTATGTTTCTGGTTAGTGTAGCCCACGAGAGAGATTCATACTCTAGACTGGAAGGCAGAAGTGAAGCAGCCGCCTTTTGTAGTTTACGTTTATTGTCAATGACCCCACTCACCTCACTGGCATGAGGCAGCATCTGAGCCTGCCCCAGCTTCTCCAGGACTCTCCTTCAGCATCTTGGGTCAGGTGCATGCACTGAGCTCCGAGAAAAAGGGGCCCTGTTTCTGCAGGACAATTATTCCACCACAGTCAGAGGCAGCAAGGACTGACATGGATTTCAGTTTGCCACTATGGGCTCTAGATCGTGACTTTGGGTTCCAAATTATTCTTGTTCTCTGCCAGTTTACCCATTTTCTCCCCTCTGCTGTCACTGCTTTGCACTTCCAGCTCCAGCATAAGACCTGAAGACCACAGCCTTAGAGAGACTGCTTCACCATCTTCCCAAAGTGAAAAGGATCAAATCCCTGTAACAAATCCTTGTGTGGTTTTGTGGTTTACTTCTCTGATTGAACCCGGCCCGATATAAAATATTCACATCATTGCATTAAGACGTTTACTCTGATAATCTTTATAAACACTAGTTTTTAAGAGTCAAAGCTCTATGCTCATTTCAGAAATTTCGGGGTCACCCTTCAGCTGTGATCCTTGTAGTTAGGCCATACACTGAAAATCAAGTTGATATGTTCTGTATTGATCTAGTAAACCAACAGTTCTTTTCTTTTTGGCGTTTATAATTACTGAAAACAAATACAATTTAATTTAATACATTAATAGTGTTTAACAGTATATAATTAATTTAATATTTATTGATTAAAGTTCATATTTTCAACAATAGCAATTATATTAACTGCTAGATAACAAATCTGTGATTATTTCCATATCTTTAAATTATTTCTAATTGTACATCTATATTTTCTAATAAGCTTAAAAGTATCTTTTAAAAAATCATACAAGCATTGTATAATTTTAATAATCACCTTTATGATTTGGTCCTCGCTCATTGTATCCTTACACTGATTGTGGACATCCATTAAAAACAACATTTTAAAATATAATTTCATTTTATGTAATCTTGAAAAAGCAGCTTCAAAATTTCATGTGCATTCCAGGCAAAAATAAGTAAGCCCTGGCCTATTTTATTTTATTTTTTATGTACCATAAAGCTTTCCACATGTCCTACATATTTTGGTAATAAACACAAAGTCATCTACCAGTGTTACCATCAAGCAATTCTCATTATAGGTTATATCGGCCTTAGATTCTAAACCACAGGCCACAACCACAAGATTATAAATGGGCTCAAAAAATTTACCACAGAATGTGTGAAAGATATAAAAGAGCTTTTGTTTTTTTCCCCTGAAATAAATACACTTGTACTTTTATCAGCCTATGTTTTAGCATGCTTGCCATCTTTTTAAACAATGATTACTATAAAACTGAATATTAGTAACTCACTCAATAAATTTCATCAACTCTTGAGAAAATTCCATGTAATTCTTGTTCATTCTTTCTGCAGCCTAATTTTAAACGTTTTTCTATCTGAATATATTAGGACAGTTTTTGTGAAAACAATATACTCTAACATTCTCACAACTTGTAATTTAAAGAACTTCATTTTCATATAAGCCAATGCAAGAGGATTGCTCAAAAAGATACTCAACATGGATTAAAAACAACAACAACGACTTAAAAATGGCCAGTGTTCCACCAAAAATATCCAAATAAATCTATCCTGAAACAGGACATTTTTGGAAAAAAAATTCTACATGTCAATTTTATTGCTATAAAGTAGTGATAACCACAATGGGGAGTCGTCACCTCAATCAATATTTCCTAGTGGAAACAGAATAATACAATTAAAACATTTCAAATGGAAAATATACAAAAATAATACTACTTTCAACTACACATTTAAAGCATGGTTATTACAACAATATTTTCAAAAGTATTAATTTTTAATTCACTAGAGAATGATAGATATTGAGGAACATTTTTGTAAATAAATAAAAATTAATATTAAAATTCAAGAGAGTGTGCCAAGAAAGGCTGGTGAAAAATGATTATCTAATACAATTTGTGCCAATCGAAATTAAACGTGGTATTAGTTGGGCACTAGGTAAATTACGTTGCCCCAATATTTTGTTTGGGAAATTGGCATTTCTAAGATCAAGAACAGATCTGCCTGTGAAACCTAAAGTGCTATGTCACAGACTGCAGAGACTTTCTTTTTTATATACAGGATTGTAACCCAAATGCCATTGCTTAATTTCTCCAATTTGACAATATTTTTGAACTGTAGGCAACCCAATAACCTATTGCATTTCTCTGTTATAGATAGTGCTTATTAGAGCCTCAGTAAACTTCCAGAGCTGTGACATTTGTCTATTTATTTCATGGATGTACTTCAGGTTCTTTTTGTAAACTGCCCTGGCTCGAAGTGGGGGCTCAATGAATACATACTTAATGAATAAACTGGACACAGATCATTATAATTACCAAGCAATAAATAATATTTCTGAGAGATTTGGGTAGGCAAAATGTTGAAACTACCCAAGAGATTCCTACTCCTTGATGTACACAGCTGTAAAATCCCATCTCCTTGAGTGTGGGTAGGGCCTATAGATATTACACAACACTCATCACCGTGGAAATGTTACATTATACAAGACTCCATCTTAGCAGACACAGCAGAGGGGTTCTTCTGATGGCCTTGATGAAGTCAGCTGCCCTGTTGTGAGGGAACTGCATGGCAAGGACCAGATTCCAGCCTCTAGTTGCTGAGAGTGGTCACCAGTGGAGAGCCAGCAAGGAAACAAGGACCTCAACCATGCAATCAGGAGGATGAATTATTTCAACCACCTAAGGAAGCTTGGAAACAGATCATTCTCTAGTCTGGTTTTCAGATGAAGACATAGTTGGCCAGCACCTTGATTTAAGCCTCAGAAGACCCAGACTTACAGAAACTATGAGATAACAGATTTGTGTTGCTTTAAGCCAATAAATTTGTTACATATCAATAGAAAACAAGTACAGAGTCAATGTATTTTCTTATACTAGGAAGATTGAATTCCTCCTTCCTATTGCCATAGTATGGTTAATATCCTAGGAAAGTGGATCTGAGTCAATACATTGACCAGAAAATAAATGAGCTATGCTCATAGGAACATGCGGTTAGAACACACACACAGCAGGAAGTGCTAAACAAGAGGATGCAAATGCCAGAAGCATAGACAGAAAGAGTGTGAGTGCAGAATATGACCTTGGGAACCATTGTGGACAACGTTCTGATTTCACAGCTACAGGAGGAAGTATTTCACTCTGAGCCATCAGCTGTGCTAGCCAGGGCAATGCATTGACCCCAAGCCATGCAGTGGTATCCAAATGTCATTCCAGTCTCAGCATGGGTTCTGCTTTGACTGACTGTAAAGAGGTAAAGAGAAATTATGATCTTACTATCTTTGTTGTTTACTCTCATACCTTCAAGTTACAATAATGAAATAATGAAATTGAATAATGAAAACAAAATAATAAGAACAAGATCTTTACACTATTACCCAAAGGGTCTCTGTATTTCCCACAGGCCTTAATTCCATTCAGAAATGCTACTAAATCTGCCATTTAGTATCAGATGGTATATTTGGCATAAATTAGTCAATGTGAGATATACACATTAAAGGTATAATAAAAGTAATATCTTTTTATCCTCTGCTAGTTCAATCTAAGAATTTTCTTTGCTGTCTTATTGGGAAAGCAATTGGGATTATATTGGAATTAAGCTTCAAGTAGCTTCTTAAAAACATCACAGATGAAATTAATGCAATTTTATTAGAAATAAATCCCATTTTCTATCAATCCCAATAGGCCAGATCTAATTGGAAATTTCCTATGCATTTCAAAGAGAAATATCAATTATGATCATTTTATGTGGCTTTAAATAAGACATGCACATTATCATTATGAGTCTGAAATCAAAAGCATAAGATCTAAAATCCTGTTGGCATAGGGTTTTGAATATTGAAACATATAAGCAAGATGAATATTTTTAATTTGACATCATAAAGCAGGAAATCAAGTCAAACTGTATCCAATTAAAAGTAGTCATTTTGTTTTTTATGGTGGAGAAAATAATCACCAAAATATTCTTGACAAATTAGCATATTGCCTTAATTACTGACACAGACACCAATTCTATGTGTTGCCAATATGACGACATTCGAATGGTTGAAGTCCTGATGTGCTTTTAGAAAGAAAAACAAATATGTCTCTCAAATAAAATCTCACAACTTCATAATATTTGTGAGTGGGGAACGAACAGTTCTAGACAGAACTAATAAAAATACTGAAAATAGATCAAACTATCTAAAGGACAAAAATCAGAGAGAATCAGCAAAATATTTTTGCTGGATGAGCTCAAAGTAACGTGTAATTCTCGACAACATTGACAAAGTCATTACAAAAAAAAAATAGAGAAATTTAAAGGGGGAAAACATCTACTAAAAGCATTTACTAGAAAGTAGGAATGGGAATTCCATACATTTAATGAATGTATCAACATTATTATTTAATTATATTTATTTCATTTAGTTTTCCTAACCAATGACATGCCATCATTTACCAAAATAACAATTCTAATAAATGTATTTTCACATGCATAGTTCAGTGGGAGAAAATCAACTGCAAAAGGAGACCATGACACGTGTATTCAAAGACTTAATTTATATTTGAAACTGAGGTTAAGAATCACATATTTTTCAGCTATGATGAAAGACAACAAAGGAAAGGAAATTATGCACATTAAGAAGGCCTAAGTTATGAAAACATAATAAACATTCATTATAATTCTTAGGATTCATTCTCCACCTAAACAAAGGCAAAGGGAAGACAGCACGCTGGCCGGCCTGCTTGCAGCAGTTTTTCTCAGAAGGTCCTTGCTGCTTAGTGCTTCCTAGGAGTGCTCATAGATCTACCAGAATGAAACCACATATTCAGAGAGAGGCATAACTCATAAGAGTCTGAAACTGACATTCAGTACAGTCTCATCTAGAATTTCAGAATTCATGCCCCCATGGCCATGATCATTATCAGCCTCAGTCCGAAGCTTTGCATTTGCAGCTGTACAAGTGGCAAAAACATGGTTTATTAGTTTCCTAGGGCTTCTAGGAAACACATGGCTATAAACTGAGTGGCCTAAAACAACAGAACTTTATTCTCTCACAGCTCTGAAGACCAGAAGACTGAAATCAAAGTGACAGCAGAATTGGCTCCTTCTGGAGGCTTTGAGGGAGAATCTGTTCCATGCCTCTCTCCTCGCTTCTGGTGGTTTGCTGGCAATCCTTGGCTTTCTTTGGCTTGTAGATGGATCACTCCAATCTCTGCTCTGTCACTACATGAGGGTCTATTCTCTGTGTGTCTTCACATTGCCTTTTAGCAACAGTTATTGGATATAGAACCTACCTAATCCAGTATGACCTCATCTTAACTTGGTAATTATATCTGCAAACATTCTATTTTCAAATGAGGTCACATTCTGGAATTCTAGGTAGACATGTATTCAGGGTAAACACTAGTCAACCCAGCAGAGATTCAACCCAGGAGAGCGTATTCTCTGGACCTGTAACGTTCACATCTAACTTATGTTAAAAGTACCTTCATCCCATCCCCAAAATCTCTGAAACAGTTAATCCATTCTTGCATTAATTCTAAATCAAAATTATCATCTAAAGATTATCAACTCAAATAGTTCCAAATCTAATCATCTAAATCAGGTACAAGAGAGCCTGGGATTGTGATTTGTCCTAAGGAAATATCATTCTCTATAAACCTGGGAAACTAGAAAACAGGATACATCCATCCAGACCACAATTGTGGGATAAGCATAGGATAGACATCCCCACTGCAAAAGAGATAAAATGATAGGCATGAAGCCATCGCTCATTCAAAGCAAGACTGAAACCCAGTCGGACAATTTTCATCACATTTCAAGATCTAAAAATAATTATCAGGCTTGTTCTTCTCTCTGGGCCCACGGATGTTCCAACTTCTGGGCAAATCAGTGTTCCATCAGCCCCTGCTTCTGTACCCAATGAGGTCCTGTCAGCCCCTGAGCTGTCCTCAGCTGAAATGGCTCTCCTCTTATTTCCTCAGCAGTGACCACACACTTCAGCACTTTTGGCAGCCCATTCCTTCCTTTCATTCTTTTTTCCCCTCCAATCTAAGCTTGGGGTGGTTTTGCTGATGTAACATTTTCAAAGTCTTATTGGTCTTCCAAGGATGTCAAGGGTATCCACTACTTTGTATAAGATGGCTCTCCATGGGTCCTTCCTGAACAACTCCCTCCCTTTCTCAGTTTCTGCTGAGATGGTGGACTGGATCCATGATTGCTTTTCCAGCTACACCACTGGCATTATCCCCACAGCATGTCTTTTCATCTTTTACAATGTGGCTAGGCAGAAGATTTTCTAAATCATAAAGTTCTGGTTCATTTTCCTTAATAGCTTCATTCTTAATTTATTGCTCTCCTCTCACATTTTACTATAAACATCAAGGATAAATAAAGCCACACCTTCCACATCTTGCTGAGAAATATCCTCAGCTAAATATCCAGGCTTACTACTTTTAAGTTCAACTTTCTACCCAGCACTATAAGACAATTCAGCCAAGCTCTATGGCACATCATGAAAAAAATCACCTTTCATCCAATTATCCAATAACATGCTGCTCTTTTCCTTCTGAGATCTTACCAGAAGCACTTTATCATGTTTATATTTCTAGAAACATTCTGTTCATGATGGCATATGTGTTCTCTACAATGACAAAATTTCGCCAGTGTCATTTTGCTTCATTCTGAGCTATCTCCCAAATTAACTTTTATGTCCCTATTTGTACCGACAGTTTTTAAAAGTCGGTCTAGATTTTTTCTATATATACCTTACAATTCTTTCAATTTCTATCCATTATGAAATTCCACACCCACTTCTACATTTGTAGGTATTTGTTACAACAGTGCCCCACATCCTGGTACTAACATCTGTATTTATATCTCAAGGCTGCTATAATAAATTACCTCAAATTATGTGGCTTAAAACAATAGAATTTATACTCTTAGAGCTCTGGAAACTAGAAGTCCGAAATTAATCAGCAGAGTTTTTTCCTTCTGGAGAATCTGAGGCTAATCTCTCTCATGCTTCTCTCCTAGAGAAACTCTAGTTATGCTGTAGAGTGACACCTGAAGCCCAAGGTGCCAACTTGTGGATGGCTTTTCTTCAGTATTTAACTGTCGCGTGTTTCCATGGGACATTGATCATAAGACACCAATATGCGATCTGTTAGAATCGCTTTCAGACAAATCAACCCTTTCACCTTTCTCCTATAGATGGAGTGTGGTCATTTCTCACTTAGTTATAGGGACTTAAGTTCTAGAATGGTCACTAACATTTTGTCCCAAACTAAAATAAATATATAAAGAAAGTGCTACTAAATGAGGACAAATTAGAAGATTGAATAAATGTTTTGATAGTGAATAAAACTACAAAACTGAGAATGAAAGTGCTATAGTTATTAATCATTTCACATGTAACATCTGTGTGTGTGTGTTTGTGTGTGTATACGTGTCTGTGTGTATGTCTGTGTGTGTGTGTGTCTGTGTGTATGTGTGTGTGAAGTTAATGGATTTGGCAATCTTTTCTTTATCTAACCAACTTGTCTGAAATTAGAATAAGTATTTTCAAGCCAATGATTAGATCAACTCCCAATCATGATGTGATGGAAAGAGGAGAATCACCTAAAGAATAACAAAATTTAATAATAAGAAAGGGGAAATTCATCTATTTTGAAGGCCATGCTTAAAGCATCTCTTCTGCTAACACTTTACAGTGTCATATGTCTAGCATCCTCAGACTAAGCATCATAGCATTTTGTGACAAAGCCCATGATTTATAGTTATAAATCAATCACTAATCATTAGTAAATGACCACATAGCATATATAAGTATTTGATGGTGAAGAGAGAACTAGATATACAGTCTGTGCAAGTATAATCAAGGATACACAATATTTGTGCAAAAAGAAATAAATCATATATGTTAATTATACATTTTCTATTGATAAAGAGAGTTGTCATGAGAAACTAATTTTATTTGTGAGATTTAATTTATTTCCATTGCAAATGTGATGTCATTTTTTATATTTTATAAACCTATGATAGCTGTTCAGCTAGAGCTGGTTAGCAGGAGCTAAAAAGAAAGGTATTTTATTAAACCAAATCACTTAATTACCTCTCCCCAGATAGGGTCATTATAAGCTAGACAGACAGCAAACTTAATGAGAAAGAGGGCAAACACGCTTAAACTATGCATTCAGGTCAGTTTGACAGGTAAAGTCATTCATTTTCATAAAGACTGAAGATTAATTGGGTAGGAAAAAAGTATAATGTTGGATAGCTCTCCAGATTTTTTAGTAGACTATTAGAAATATAACTTCTTATCATATATGAAGTATAATTTTATTATTTTATTCAGAATAGCATTCTGAGGATTGGCTATATTCTCAGAATGTTTGGCACACTCATGTACATTTGTATAGGTTAAAATATTTTCTAGACTCAGTGCAGTGGCTCACACCTGTAATCCTAGAACTTTGGGAGGCCGAGGAGGGTGTATCACCTGAGGTCAGGAGTTCAAGACCATCCTGGCCAACATGGTGAAACCCCATCTCTACTAAAAATGCAAAAAAAATAGCTGGACATGATGGTGTGTGCCTGTAATCCCAGCTACTTGGGAGGCTGAAACAGGAAAATCACTGGAACCCAGGAGGCGGAGGTTGCAGTCAGCCGAGATCATGCCACTGCACTCCAGCCTGGAGACAGAGCGAGCAAGATTCTGTCTCAAAAAAACAGAAAATGCTTTCTCATAATTGTCTCTGAATCACTAATCATATATGAAAAATAAAAATATTCTTTATAATTTAGTTTAGTTTAATTTGAATATCAATTATATAGTCATATATATTACATATGCCCAAAAAATAAACTAGTCATAAAGATTCAAAGATACATATAACAAGGTCCTGCATTTAAGAATTTGCTTTTTTAGGAAAAAGAAGCACTTGCAATATAATATATGTAATACACAAATCATATAATAGTTACTCATTAAAACATGGAATGTATAAAGTATGATGTAAACATATAGGTGATTATTAACGACATGATATCTACTATAACTCATTAGTGTTAACTTATTATAGTGCTGAAAAGCATTTTGACATTTTTAAAGACCCTTATAGTTATGATTTACAATTTGACATCTGATGAATGTTTATTGGATATTACCATCCAAATTTTAATGTTAAATTACTAAATATAGTAAATAATAAATTGAAAATGACAGATAAAACTACTTTTTAGGAATACTGAAAAATTTTGGAGAAAATTCAGAAAGTGAAAGTAAATATATAAATACATATAGTTATACTTTTCTATGCACTATTGGTGAGATTATAGTCATTTAGTTTATTTTTAAACACTTACTTTTATGTAACATTATTCTAATGGGATTAAAGTTATTCTAGATAATATCCTTAGAAATAGATAAAATACTCAATAGATACAAGACTCATTTATCGGTTAATTTTCAAATAAGCCAATCTACTTCTTTTCATTTAAAAAAATTTATGGTTTTGCATCAAAATCTTGCCAATTTGTATTTTACTAATAGAAAAATAATAGACATTTGCTGCATATTCCCTTAAATAAGCTATATATTTAAGCTTTGTATAATGATACCCAAAGTTAAGATGTTATGTCTCAATATGTTTTATCAGGCTTAATTTTTAAAGAATCAACGCTATCCGTGGCTTCAAGTAAACACACACCTACTGATAGAGTTTGGGTGTGTGTCTCCACCCAAATCTCATGTTGAAATGTAATCCTCAGTGTTGCAGGTAGGGCCTGCTGAGAGGTGACTGGATTATGGGGGAAGTTTTCTCATGAATAGTTTAGTATCATCCACTCGGTACTGTCCTCACCATACTGAGTGAGTTCTCATAAGACCTGGTTGTTTAAAACGGTGTGGCACCTCCCCCACCTCTCTCACTCCAGCTCTGACCATGTGATGTGACTTCACCATCTGCCATGATTGCAAGTTTCATGAGTCTCTCCCAGAAACTAAGCAGATGCTAGCACTATGCTTCCTGTAGAGCCTGCAGAACCAACTAAGCCTTTTGTCCTTTTTTTTCTTTTTCTTTGAGACAGAGTCTCGCTCTGTCACTAAAGCTGGAGTGCAGTGGCACTATCTCAGCTCAGTGTAGCCTCCACCTCCCAGGTTCAAGGGATTCTTGTGCCTCAGCCTCCCAAGTAGCTGGGATTACAGGTGCATGCCTCCAGCCCTGGCTAAAAAAAAATTTTTTAATAGAGGTGGTTGTGCGCTCTTTCGGCCAGGCTGGTCTTGAACCCTTGACCTCAAGGGATCTGTTCACCTTGGGCTCCCAAAGTGCTGGAATTACAGGAATGAGCCCCTTGCCTGCCATTCCATTAAACCTCTTTATTTTATAAGTTAACCAGTCTCAGGTATTTCTTTATAGCAACTTGAAAACAGCTTAACACAGAAAATGGGTACCAAAAAGTAGGGCTGTGCTGTAAGGACACCTGAAAATGTGGAAATGACTTAGGTACTGGGTAAATGGGCAGAGGCTGAAAGAGTTTGGAGGGCTCAGAAGAAGACAGGAAGATGAGGGAGAGCCTGAAATTTCTTAGAGAGTTGTTAAGTGGTTGTGCCCAAATGCTGATAGAAATATGCACAGTAAAGGCCAGCATGAAGAGGTCTCAGATGAAAATGAAAAACTTATTGTGAACTGGAGCAAAAGCCACATATGTTATGCTTTAGCAAAAAACTTCACTGCATTGTGTTCATGCCCCAGGAGTCTGTGGAAGTGTGAACTTGAGAGTGAGGATCTAGGGCATTTGGCAAAATAAATTTCTAAGCAGCAAAGTGTACAAGAAATGTGTGGAGAGGCTGTTTCTAACAGTCTATGCTCAGTTGCAAGAGCAAAGAAATAAGTTGGAACTTAAATTTAAAAGAGAAGCAGAGCATAAAAGTTTGAAAAAGTTGCAGCCTAGCCATGTGACAGAAAAAGAAAAAGCTTTTTTGAGAGAAATCTAAGTAGGCTGTGGAGCAACCAGTTCTTGGAGATACTTGCATAACTAAAAAGACGCCAAGAGCTGATAGCCAAGACAATGGTAAAAGGGACTTGAAGGCATTTCAGAGACCTTCACCACAGCCCTTCCAATTGGTGGGAAGAGTGGTTTCCTGGACCAGGACCAGGGCCTCACTGCCCTGCACAGCTCAGGACACTGCTCCCTGTATGCTGGCCACTCCAGCTCCAGTTGTGGCCCAAAGGGGCTCAGGTACCACTTGGGTCACTGCTTCAGGGGGTGCAAATGGTAAGCATGGGAGGCTGTCATATGGTGTTAAGCCTGTGGGTATACGGAGTGCAAGAGCTGAGGCTTGGAAGCCTCTGCCTAGATTTCAGAGGATGTATGGAAAAGCCTGGGTGCCAAGGCAGAAGGCGCTGTAGGGTCAGAGTCCTCACAGAGAACCTCTGTGAAAGGAGTGCAGAGGAAAAATATGGGATTGGAGGCCCCACACAGAGTCTCTACAGGGCAACTGCCTAGTGGAACTGTGGGAAGAGGGCTACCATTCACCAGAACCCAGAATGATAGCTCCACTAACAACTTGTACCATGTGCCTGGAAAAGCCACAGGTACTCAACACAAGCCTTTGAGAACAACTATGAGGGCTGAACCCTGTAAAAGCACAGGAGCAAAGCTTCCCAAGGCCTTCAGGGCCACCCACTGCAGCAGTGTGCCCTGGATGTGGGACATGGAGACAAAGGAGGTTATTTTGGAGCTTAAAGAGGTAATGACTGCCCTGCTGAGTTTCAAACATGTATGGGGCCTGTAGACTCTTTCTTTTACTTGATTTCTCTCTTTTGGAACAGGAGTATTTACCCGATGTCTGTACTCCCATTGTATCTTAGAAGTAACTAACTTGTTTTTTTGTTTTACAAGCTCATATTAGAAGGAATTTGTCTTGTCTTTGATGAGACACTGGACTTTTGACTTTTGAATTAATGGTGGAATGAGTTAAGATTTTGGGGGGACTATTGGGAAGCCATGGTTATATGTTGCAATGTGAGAAGGACATGAGATTTGGGAGGGGCTGGTGCAGAATTACATAGTTTAGATTTATGTCCTTGCCCAAATCTCATGTTGAAATATAATCCCCAATGCTGGAGGTAGGGCCTGGTGGGAAGTGCCTAGATCTTGGGGGCAGTTTTCTCATGAATGGCTTAGTACCATCCCCTTGGTGTTGTCCTCGTGATAGTTCGTTCTGGTGAGATCTGGTTGTTTAAAAGTGTGTGGCACCTTCCCCATCTCTTTCTTCCTCCTCCTGTGGCCACATGACATGCCAACCCCTCTTTTGCCTTCTGCCATGATTGTAAGCTTCCTGAGGCCTCCCCAGAAGCCAAGCAGATGCCAGCATCATGCTTTCTGTTCAGCTTCCAGAACCATGAGCCAACTAAACCTCTTTTCTTTATAAATTACCCAGTCTCAGGTATTATTTTTGTAGTAGTGAGAGAATGGTCTAACACACCTGTCCCCTACTCCCACTCCCCACACAGATGCATTTTTGTCACTTTGTTATATGTATAAAAGTAATATGGGCTGGGCACGGTGGCTCACCTGCAATCTAAGCACATAGGGAGGCTGAGGCAGGTGGATCACTTGAGCTCAGGAGTTCAAGACCAGACTGGCCAACATCTCTATCTTTCGTAGAGATGGCGGAAACCCATCTTGGCCGAAACCCATCTCTACCAAAAAAATACAAAAATTATCCAGGAATAGTAGTGTGCACCTGAAGTCCCAGCTACTCAGGAAGCGGAGGTGGGAGAATCTTTGAACCGGGGAAGCAGAGGTTGCAGTGAGCTGAGATCATGCCACTGCACTCCAGCCTGGGTGACAGAATGAAACTGTGTCTCAAAAAAAAAAAAAAAAAAAAAACAAAAAAAAAAAACCACAAACAGACAAAAAAAAATTATAGCCAGACACAGTGGCTCACTCCTATAATCCCAGCACTTTGGGATGCCAAGGCAGGAGGGTCACTTGAGCCTAGGAGTTTGAAATGAGCCTTGGTGAAATGGAGAGACCTCATACCTACACAAAATAAAATTTAAAAAACTAGCTGGGCTTGGTGCTGTGGGCCTGGAGTCCCAGCTACTCAGAAGGCTGAGTCTCTCTAAAAAAAATTTAAAAATTAACTGGGCGTGGTAGCACAGGCCTGTGGTCCCAGCTACTCAGGAGGCTGAGGTGGGAATATCACTTGAGCCTGGGAGGTGGAAGCTACAGTGAGCCATGATCACACCAGTGCTTTCCAGCCTGGGTAACAGAGAGAGACTGTCTCAAAAAGAAAAAAATAAAATAAAATAAAATAAAATAAGGACACTATATCTAAGGAGAAACTAATGGGAAAACCAGGACATGAGTTATTGATACGTATGTGTGGATGGATGGGTAGAGGCAGAGACCTATCTGGTATAAAAATACACACTAGATTTCTCATCTGTATCACGAAAAGCACTGCTGCTCTTACTTGAAATAAGCCGTTTTGCTATCTAGCAGCTGTTGCTTAACGTTCCTGAACCCATTTCAGCACAAATAAACTCCTTATTCTACTCCGTGACCCAATTCTTCGGCTCAAGTTTAATGCACCCCCCTCAGGCAGAGTTTAGTGCGTCCCTCCTCTGTGGTTAATTAGTGTTTTGTTCGGTCTTATCTTGTTTCATTAACAGTATTTTAACATAATAAACCATTTAGATGTGTGTTTACACAAGTAAACTATTTATTTCTTTAAAGAAAAGATTGTATACAACATTTTAGTTATATGACCAAGCTCAGTTTTCAGAGATAATTGAAAGATGCTGAAAACAAGTTTTGTTGAAAGAATGACTACAGAAATTCTTACGCATCATTTTGGATATCCCAGTTTCAGTTAAAACTACATGATTGTATAACTTTCCATAACAAAATTAATTGACCAAACTAAATTCAGAAGAGATCATTATTATTTCATGTAGCCAATTTGGACCAGAAGCCAGGCAATCAAATGTTTTACCAGATGTGGCTGCCTACTTATAAACATAGCTGAGTCATCAACAAAACACAGGTCATTCCTTCCCTGGCCATTAAAATAATCATCCAAATGTAACTCACAAATTGCTCATGAGTGGTGCTTTTACAGTATGTTATTTATATTTTCCTAGATGGTGGGAAACACTGTAAAATGTAAAACAGGGACTATCCAGGCTTTTTTTTTTTTAAATTGAAAACTTAGCAAATAAACTTTAAAATTTAGGGACACAGTGTCCTACAGAGCTTGAATTTTTGATACGTATAAGCCTCAAATTAAAGTGTAACTCCACTAAGAACTAGCTAAGTGAGATTCTATATATTACTTATCTGCTCTCAGCCATAGTTGCTTCAAGATAAACAGGTACACGATAATACCTACTTCAAAAATATACTAAGAAGAACAAAAGTTATTATATAAATACAATAGTGCCTAATAGATTTAAATAAAAATTCCCTATCTAATATTTAAAATGAAATTTCCTAAATTTGAGAAATGTTTTATATCTAGATTTAAATGTGGGCTCCTATGGTACCAAATACATTTCCAGAGGCTTCAGAGAGCTCTTGGCATGGTGACGTACCATTCCACTGTTTTATCATAACATAAAAAACATTAGATGCATAAAATTAAAGTTCAGGTTAATCAAAATATTGCTTGACAAAGCAAATAATTGAATTGCACTTGCAGTGCACTGTGGTAGACAGTAATTAACATGCAGCATCTTCAACATTTGAGTACAACTTCCAATTTCCATTTTAACATTATAGAATGCTGTCTACACATTTTTTAATGGTACCCATGATAATAATATATTCTCTTTTTAATCATATTCCACGTTGCAAGAAATTAAGCTTGCAATTTTCCCAGGTGCTTACCAAATTACTACTGCAAGCTAATTCTCATCCCCTAAGTTAAGAGTTTCAACACAGTGCACATTAACAGCCTGCTTATGTTCTCCTGTACAACAGAAGGTAAGTTAATATGTGCCTCAATTATATCCAGTTTGTGCATTTATAGCACCCTGTGGGCAGCAGTAAGAAAGCTGTAAATGTACTTATCCCGTTTTTTTAATGGTTTACTATATTACAGTAGAGAAAGACTGAGAAAGTGAAAGGGAAGAAGAAAAAAAGAAATGTAAGGAGAGCAATAGAAAAGGAAATGGAAGAAAATATCATTGAATGGGGAAATGATAAGAAATGCAAATTAAAAATGATTGATTTAAAAACTTTTCAGTTAAATTTATAGCTATAGCTAGATCTACATGCATGAAAGACCTGTATGTATGCCCAATTCTATACATGTTTTATTGTATGTATCTTTACTTAGTTTTAATGACATAGGGTTATAGAATATCTCCATTTATCAAGAATAACTACATATGAAATCACAAGAGGTAAGATATATAGTATTCACAAAGAAACAGTTCTTGGGACACCTTTAATCTGTACAGACCAATCCATGAATACCTATAAACTCAGACAAACTTACTTTCCTTCACTTCTCATCAATGTTAAGTAGCCAAGTCAATTTGCAGTATGAAATTTAATTTACATTTTATCAATCCAAGATATTTAAAATATTGTCCCAAATATATGTATGAGTTATGAATTAGACTCTACAAGATAAGGATCCAAAAATCTACTTATAAATTACAAGTTTGAAATAATATTTACTCTGTTTTTTTTTCTTCTGGCATTCAATGTTGTTTAGCCTTATTGGCACAGTGAAATTTTGAAACAATGTAGACAGAAAGGTAATATCTGTAATGCATTATCTGATTACTTTGTGTTTTTGATATGTAAGAATAGTAGCACATTTTTAAAAAGTGATTCATAAAGCTTACAATTATTTTTTAAAAATTTTATTGATGTATAATAATTGTAAATATTTGGTAGCAAATGTGATTCATGCATATAGTGCGTAATGATCAAATCAGAGTAATTAGTAATCACATCATCACCTTAAATATTTATCATAGATTTCTGTCGGAAACATTCCAAATATTCTCTTGTAGTTATTTTGAAATATACCATAAGTTATATTATCATGTTCTTAATGCTAATCTTTAGACATCTAAGAATAAAATCATAGACAGTTAACAAAAGAATTTGTAAGTTAAAAATATTGAATATATATTCAAGTTTAATGGAGTTATTACCATTATTACCTTTCCAAGACTATTTAAAAAGTTACAATGGTTTGCCTAAATATCAATTTATGGGTCAATTTTTAACTTTTACATTACCACAGAAAGAAACAAGAACTAAAGACAGAATCACGTAAGCACTCAGTGTTTAAATTCTTCCTCTGTTCAAAACACTTCCTTGGGTTTCTTTTTCGTTTCTTTCAAGTTCAAACTGACACCACTTGAAAAACTTTCTCCTCTTTTCTATTAGCTTAAGGGTATTTTTCAGTTCTGATGTTGATCAGGGACAAGACCAAACCATGATTTCTGATTCTTTTTATGCACACAGCACTTGTTATTCATTGCGTCTGAAATTCTACAGGCTTGAGTGGCTCTGTAGGAGAGTCGTGGACAGCTCACTGCATAATAGCAATGCCCACAGAACAGAAGACAGGCTGGAGATGCTCGAGAGGCCAACTAACTTCCTGTTTCCTAAATTATAAACCATATAAGTAACAGAACTTAAGTGATCTCCCTCCCCATAGGCCCCTCCTCTTCAATCAGTTTTTGTAAGTGCTGAAAGGTTGTTATTTCTAACTCACAAACATGAACGGTTACCAGATTCTTAAAAGGCTTCGGTGGCCGGCATAACAATAAAGTGAAGATCTGCATCTTTTCAGGACATCTGTGCATATATTTACATTCTAGTTTCCACCTTCCTGTCCAGCCACATTTCCTATCACTCCTACAATCTAGCCACACTCAGTGACATACAGTTCCCATCTACGTCTTAGTGCTTTCATAATCTATCTATTCATGAAAACACTAGTCTCTCTGTGTTGAAAGCTGCCTGCCTCAACTTCACATGGAGAATTCTCGGGTACATTTTAAGTCCAGCTATGATGCTGACTTCTTAGTAATTTCTCTCAATCCATTCTCAAAGCAAAGTAAGCTTTTTCTTCTTCTGTGTGACTTCTCACATTGAATATGATTTTATTAAATTGCACTTCTGTTGCCTAACTGTAGAGCATGACATAGTTTTCTGTTCGTCCTCAGTCAGAAATCTTTAACAAGAATGGGTAATCAGTATGGCCATGAATGTGGTATGAACATCTTCAACAACTTATGAGTCATTATTGCCTAGGTCATGCAAACTTTAAAGTCCAACTCACTTCTACACGTGTAGTTATTAATCACCGTGTGCATTTCAATCTTAAAAGTGGTTGAAATAAATGGAAATGAAACAAACTAGTAATAAAAGGGAAGATTAACAAATCTGTTGAGAACCCCCGTAAAACCCAGCATTGGAGCCTCCTCCACATTTATTTTTAAAACAGACAAATGACCACAATTGAAAATTGTGTGGGTCTCGTCTATGCTTTAAGGGATATTTGCATATCAAGGATAAAGAGAGATGGAACAGTAATTTCATCATGAAATCCTAGGTACTATTGATTTGTCAACATATATAAGATGAGGCAATGTGGAAACGGGCCTACATTGTGAGATACAAATATTCCAAGATAAAATAGATATCAAAAGTTTATTTATTCGGCACCTCTGAAATTCAAAGTGTCATATTGCATGCTTCTTAGAGGTAATTGCTAAGACTATAAATGAAGAACTTCATTAGTATTACATTGAACTTTGAGATGTCAATTAGATAGTCCTTTCAAGTTCTTGATTTAATTCAAAGCTTTCTCTTGAACAGTACACGTGTACCCAGGGATGCTAGATACTCTTTCAATATTGTTCACATTGGTCTTGATTTGTAGGTGCCCACCTGATGCTGGATGTTAAATATCAAATATCAGGCTTGTTTTATACCAACAGGTTGGAACATATGGATTTCCACTTTAGGATAAAATACAAATCTGAATCCAAAAGGGCACAACAAATTTTTAATTATAATTTAAAGCCTATAACAGAGGTTCCCAAGCTTTCTCGGTTCAAGATGCTCTTAGAGTCTCAACATTTCCCCCAAGAGCAACTCTAGCCAAAATAAATACCCTTGTATTAAGTAGTTAGGTCTCAACAACTTGACACTTATGTGCATCTTAAAAATTTAGCAACCATTTACAAAATAATAATGCACAGGAATTGAAAAAAAGTATGTCATGCTTAAATAACTACATTACAGATTAGTGAGATGTGTGTATCTGATGAGTCCTGGCACAACCTCTCAAGTCTTGCAATAGGCTGGACACCACCACGCACCTTTCCTGTTCCATGTAGATTTTCTTACGATACTTGCTTTATATCACAACAACCACCAAAAGCCCAGCTATGCAAAAATGTGGCATTATTTAAAGGAGAGTAACTTAATTATGTTGAGACTGTGCTAGCAATTTGTTCTGTACATAACAGATGTCTCTGGATTTCTTTCAACAATTTAAGGTAACTTACGGTTCTGTGAGTTTGCTGCAGCAACAGCCAACATCTTTTTACTGTTGGGTAATCACATGTCTATGACACTTTTTATCTATCAGATGTAGACCTATGCAGGTGACAAAAGAGTGAGGACCTCTTCAAGGAGAACTACAAACTATTGCTCAAGGAAATAAGAGAGGACACAAAAAAATGGGAAAACATTCCATCCTCATGGACAGGAAGAATGAATATGATGAAAATGGCCATACTGTCCAAAGTAATTTATAGATTTACTGCTGTTTCCATCAAACTACCATTGATGTTCTTCACATAATTAGAAAAAAATACTTTAAAATTTATATGGAACCAAGAAAGAGCCGATATAGCCAAGACAATCCTAAGCAAAAGAGCAAAGCTGGAGGCATCTCTCTACCTGACTTCAAACTATACTACAAAGCTACGCTAACAACAACAAGAAAGCATCGTACTGGTACCAAAACAGACACGTAGGCCAAAGGAACAGAATAGAGATCTCAGAAATAAGACTACACGTCTACAACCATCTGATCTTTGACAAACTTGACAAAAACAAACAGGAAAGGATGCCCTTTTTAATAAACGGTGATAGGAAAACTGGCTAGCCATATGCAGAAAACTGAAACTGGAGCCCTTTCTTACACCTTATACAAAAATTAACTCAAGATGGATTAAATACTTAAATATAAAACCCAAAACCCTAAAAATCTGAGAAGAAAATCTAGGCAGTATCATTCAGGACATAGGCATGGGCAAAGCTTTTACGATGAAATTGCCAGAAGCAATTGCAACAAAAGCAAAAATTGACAAATGGGATCTAACTAAACTAAAGAGCTTCTGCACAGCAAAAGAAACTACCATGAGAGCAAACAGGCAACCTACAGAATGGGAGAAAATTTTTGCAATCTACCCA
Source organism: Mandrillus leucophaeus (assembly GCF_000951045.1). Lineage (NCBI taxonomy): Eukaryota > Metazoa > Chordata > Mammalia > Primates > Cercopithecidae > Mandrillus > Mandrillus leucophaeus. The sequence goes on along the minus strand of NW_012101587.1, from coordinate 8,066,212 downwards.
TCTGACAAAGGTCAGATTTTACAATATCCAGAATTCACAAGGAACTTAAGGAACTTAAACCAAAGAAAACAAACAAAAAAACAAGCAACCCCATCAACAAGTGGGCAAAGGATATGAACAGACAACGTCTCAAAAGAAGACATTTATGCAGCCAATAAACCTAGGAAAAAAAGCTCAACATCACTGATCATTAGAGAAGTGCAAATCAAAACTACAGTGAGATACCATCTCACATCAGTCGGAATGGCAATTATTGAAAACTCAAGAAACAGATGCTGGTGAAGCTGTGGAGAAACAGAAACGCTTTTACACTATTGGTGGGAATGTAAATTTGTTCCACCATTGTGGAAGACAGTGAGAAAATTCCTCAAGGATTTACAACCAGAAGTACCATTTAACGCAGCAATTTCATTACTGGGTATATACCCAAAGCAATATTCATCATTCTTTTTTTAAAATATATGCACACATATGTTTATTGCAGCACTATTCGCAATAGCAAAGACATGGAATCAACCCAGAGGCCCATCAATGATGGACTGGATAAAGAAATGTGGTACATCTACACCATTGAATACTATGAAGTCATAAAAAGAAAGAAGATCATGTTCTTTGCAGGGACATGGATGAAGCTGGAAGCCATTATCCTCAGCAAACTAACCCAGGAAAAGAAAACCAAACACTGCATGTTCTCACTTATAAATGGGAACTGAACAATGAGAACACATGGACACAGAGAAGGGAACAACACATACTGGGGCCTGTCGCCGGGGTTGGGGGAGGGAAACATCAGGCTAAACAGCTAGTGCATGCAGGGCTTAATACCTAAGTGATGGGTTGATAGGTGCAGCAAACTACCATAGTATGCGTTTACCTATGTGACAAACCTGCACATTCTGCACATGTATCCTGGAACTTAAAATAAAATAAAATTTAAAAAACTTTATATCTAGCAGAAGTGTTTGTTGTGTGGTACATTACATTATTTTAGGAATATTTGATACTTATGCCCAGTGGGCCCAGTCTTGTGTGAGAAGTATATTTCCCATACATGCAATACCAAGATTGGCCATGTGACTCACCTTGGGCAATAATATGTGCCTGTAAAATAAGTTGTGACATTGTCAGGTGTAAGCTCGTTCCCACCATCTGATTTCCTCTCCTCTGATATGATGTGGCATGTTGCAGAGAGTAGCTCCACCTTTAGCTTTAGTAGAATCAAGGACAAAACCACAGCCCACCTTCAATCCATGTAAACATGAGTATAAAATAACCTTAGTTATGTGAGCTACTAAAATTTGGGGGTAATTTGTTACTGTGGCTTAACTAAAGTTGATTGACCCACATAGATATTATTTAATATAATTAATAAATATAATTATTGAATATAATTAATATATTTTAAATTAACATGTATCTAAATCTTAACATGTATCTAAATCTTTAATTTCAGATGGACAATTTGATGGACAGATATTCATTTCCCTCATTTTGATAAGATTTATTCCCATATTTTTAAGTTTAAAAAATACTTAAACATATTATTTCAGCTTCCACAGAAGCAATATTATGTTATCAATTTTAATAAACATATCATACATGCTTACATAGGTATACACAAACACATTTACATGAATCATCCAAACATTTATCTGTTTATCAGTTTATTCAACAGTTGCTATTAAGAACCAAATATGCTACTGATATTAATTTTCAAAATGCTTCAACCTTTTTATGTACCTGATGTAGAGGTGATTGGCAAATATCCTGTGTCCTTTATACAAAGATACGAACGTTATGGTTCTAGAAAAGCTTATCCTACAGATAAATTTGCCTTCTGTTTCATAGGATGAAAATGACTCTATATTACTCATCCTTGTATCATCTGAAATGAGTACCATCATTCTGTACATATACCCAGTTCAATAAATGTGCTGAATTTAATCTACTATTTTTTATCTTAGCTGTCAAAACTAAAGGAAAAAAATTGGCTTAATGAACGTGCTATCTATTCATTCTGCTTTTATCTTGAATTTTCATAGTTTACATTTCTTTACTTTTGTTAACACAATGCAAATGTTTGGAAGCAGACAAAATTTAAATTATATATAGCCTATGACATTCTTCTAGAATCATTATCTCATTCTACTAAGTTGTTACCAGTAAAGCACCTATATTTAATTGCATTATATATTTTTTAGGCAAAATTCTTTTCTAACCAAACAACCCATTATAATATCAAAACAAAATAATAAAAAGAAATAATGTAATAATTGTTTGACTCAATAACTCATTCTTTCTCTCTTCATTCCACCTAATCTACAAACTTTAAAAAGTGAATTCAAATGAGATTTGTATCTTTGATACAGTGCCATGCATGCCATGACTTCAAGTATTGGTTTTCTTTAAGATTTTCCAACATATTTGACTATTAAAATGAAATTACATTTAAGCTATGGAATACACAATAATTTTATTAATTCAAGGATCTTTAATTTTAGCTAGAGCTCAATTCTTATCTTACTTTTAACCAACTTTTGTGTGGTGTTGAACAGAATTGGAGAATCAGTATAAATGAAAAAAATTAACTCTCTGTCACTGCCTGATATGGTTTGGCTGTGTCCTTACCCAAATCTCATCTTGAATTGTAGTTCCCATAATTCCCACATGTTGTGGGAGGGACCTGGTGGGAGGTTATTGAATCAAGTGGGCAGTTACCCTCATGCTGTTCTCCTGAAAGTGAGTTCTCACAAGATCTGATGGTTTTATAAGTGGCCTTTCCCCCTTTTGCTCATCACTTTTCCTTGCTGCCTCCATGTGGAGGATGTATTTGTTTCCCCTTCTGCCATGATTGTAAGTTTCCTGAGGCCTACACAGTCATGCTGAACTGTAAGTCAATTAAATGTATTTATTTTATAAATTACCTAGTCTTCAGTGTGTCTTTATTAGCAGCATGAAAATGGATTAATACAACAAATTGGTATTGGGAGTATTGGGGCATGCTGTAAAGATACACCAAAATGTGGACGCAACATTGAAACTCGGTAACAGGTAGAGATTAAAACAGTTTGGAGGGCTTAGAAGAAGATAGGAAAATGTGGGAAATTTTGGAATGTCCTAGAGACATGGAGGGATCAGAAAACAGGAAATGTGGGAAAGTTTTCAACTTTCTAGAGACCTATTGAATGGCTTTGACCAAAATGCTGATAGTAATATGAACAATGAAGTCCAGGCTGAGGTGGCCTAAGATGGAAATAAGGAAATTTTTGGGAACTGGAGAAAAGATGACTTTTTAAGATTTTTTAAATTGTGTACTTTAGCAAAGACACTGGCAGCATTTTACCCTGCCCTAGACATCTGTGAAACTTTGAACCTGAAACAGATAATTTAGGGTATCTGCTGGAAGATGTTTCTAAGCGGTAAAGCATTCAAGGGGTGACAGAGCTTGAAAGTTTGGAAAATTTGCAGGATGATCATGCAGTAGAAGAAATTCAAGCCCACTGTAGAAATTTTCATGAATAATGAGGAATCAAACGCTAATTGCTAAGACAATGGGGAAAATGTCTCCAGGGCATGTCTGAGAACTTCCTGGCATCCCCACCTATAACATTTCCTATTGCTAGCACAACTTTGAATCCAAAAGGTCCTGTTGGAGAGAAAAGAAAGAGCATTTTTATCCTTACCTCCTTCTCCTCTATTCATTTTATATTAGTCCTCTCAGATTTTGATTGGACTTTGAGCCATAGCTAATTTCCATAATTCAGAATGTTCCTGTCTGCCCATGCAAATCTCAGCTAGTCTTCGCTAGTCTCTAGTCTCTACTTTTGTACCTCTTTAGGGCACTGACCTTATACTGCTAGTCTTCATCTATCCCTATCTGCCCCTGTCTGTACCTATTAGTTCCTGTGAGTTCCTGCGAGTTCCTGCAAGTCCCTGTCTTTTCCTACCTATATCTATTTATCTCTATATTTATCTCTATCTCTATATATTTCTATCTCTATCTCTATCTCTATATTTATCCCTATATTTATCTCTATATTTATCTCTATCTCTATATATTTCTATCTCTATCTCTATATTTATCCCTATATTTATCTCTATATTTATCTCTATCTCTATATTTACTTATCTTATCTCCACTTACTTATCTCTACATCTTCCTGGAAGCCTTTTTTATGACCCTGGGTAGAGCTCAGAAATCCACCCGTTAAACTTCAGCAAGAGACAAAACAGAGACCCCAGACCCTGCACCAGATTGAAGGGAACAGGAAGTGCTCTCCCCTCCCCAAAGCAGGAAAACCAGAGTTTGGCCCTTGCAAATTTCCACTCCACATCAGTGTCATCCTCAATTTCCTGGAATAAATTGTTGATCATGGCAATTAACAAATTTAGCAAAACAATGACGATTGTAATATTATAGACTCCATAAAGAACATAACCAATGTTGTCAATCAATTTGTGGTTATAGTTCATGACCACTGATTTCACTTCAGAAAGTCCAAATATAGCCCAGAACAGTCTCTTAAGACTCTCCTCAACTGTTGTGAAGGCTTCATTTTGTTTTGCACCAATGTAGTAGGAGTAGAGGTTGAACATTTCAATCATTAAGGCCACAAACACCATAATGAATATGACCATGAACCTAAAGATGTCTTTGACTGCTCCTCCAAGTGTCATCTGCAGAGATCCAAAGCTTGCATTTGCTGGCAAAGTACAAGCTATCCCAGAGAAACTCAAAACCACCACAAGTCCACAAAAACCCTCAGACTCCATCCGAGGATCAGAGGGGTCCCACTCCCTCCTGACCAAATTGTAGTATTTCACATTATCTCCCAATGTTTTTGTCGAGTTCTTCCAAGTATCATTTGCATCAATGATGCTCTGGGCTTTGGAAATATGCCAGAATGCCCTGAATCTTGCAATGAATGATGCTGCGAAAATTACTACATACCCAAATCAAGCATATTCCACAACTCAAACAAATATTCCTTGGGGACTTGAGTCCAAATTTCCTTACATTCAGCCCATGTCATGCCTCTGTGCTCATTAAATCTGTTTTTCTCTAGCAGAGGCAGGTTAACCATGAAACTGAAGCTTCAAGATGACTTTGCTTGCCCAGGCTCCTTCTAAGTCCTCACTTTGTCTTCTTTTTCTCTGAATGGGGCCCTCTGAATAAACAAGCCTCAGATTCCACTGGGTCTTACCCCATGCCTCACCCTCTCGTAATAAAGGCCTTAACAAATTCAAGTAAGCAGAATGTTTGCTTTCACTTTGTCCCATTGTTACCCTGGTTCTTCCTAGCGCTTAGCTTTCCTGCCAAGCTTCTTTCAGTCGTCCTCAGGTGTCCTTTGACCATGCGTCCTCTGCTTTCACATGCCCTAGAGTTCCTTCACCGGGGTCTTTGTCACCCCATGTTGGGCAGCCAGGAATGTTGGGATGATTGGCCTCAACACGAGGTCATGGGGGTGACGAAGTCTGGTGGAGTCAAGGCAATGAGAAAAGACAGTTTGAGAGAGAAAATAGGTCCAGGGGGCCAATGCTAAGTATGGAGGCTGCAAAGGCCTCAAACTCTGGAGCCCAGACTACTGGTGATCAAACAAAGAAACAGGTTGTGAGAATGTGGGGTTGAAAGGGAGCGTTGCATTAAGCACATGATTTACAGCTGTGATGGTTTAGCATTTATATGGCCAATTCTAAGGGACACAATCCATCTATGAGCCTGGGAGGGCTAGAAATAAGGAGCCAGTAAGTCTAGACACATTCCAGAGCCATGAGCCCTGGATTTTATCCAAGTCATGAGGGGTTTTATGCCTCGGGCTTTTATTATGGTGCGTCAGAGTAGCCTTCCACCCTTTAGCACAGGGCTTGGTGGTCTAAAGGCTACAAAAGGTTTTAGACCTTGGACCCCGGACATGTTCCAAGACACTTTTACATTATGTCAGACGTGCAAGTCCTACCTCAGCTTCTCTCAACACACAGCTTTTCTCCCAACATTAAGGGTTAATTAGTGCTCTATTGGATTTCAGACTTGTGTAGGGCTGTAGTTCCTTTATTTTGGTCAACTTCTTCCATTTAGAATGAAAGTGTTTGCCCAATACCTGTACCCCCATTGTATCTAGGAAGTCACTAGCTTACTTTTGATTTTGCAGGCTCATAGAAAAAGGAACTTCCCTTGTATTAAATGACACCTTGGACTTGGACTTTTGGGTTAATACTGGAATGAGTTAAGATTTGGTGGGACTGTTGGGAAGGCATGATTGTGTTTTGAAATATGAGGAGATGAGATTTAGGAGGGGCTGGGGGGCAGTGATATGGTTTGACTGTATCTCCACCCAAATCTCATCTTGAATTGCAGTTGCTGTAATCCCCACATGTCATGGGAAGGACCTGGTGGGAGGTAATTTAATCATAGGGGAGGTTACCCTCATGTTGTTCTTGTGAAGATCAAGATCTGATGGTTTTATAAGAGGCTTTTCCCCGTTTTGCTCACCACTTCTTGCTCCCACCATGTGAAGAAGGATGTGTTTGCTTCCCTTTCCACTAGGATTGTAAGTTTCCTGAGGCCTGCACAGTCACACTGAACTGTGAGTCAATTAAAACTCTCCTTTATAAATCACCCAGCCTTGGGTATGTCTTTATCAGCAGTGTGAGAACAAACCAGTACACTGCCACATCATCTATTCTTGATACAGAAAAAATATATTCATAAGAAACCTTCACCAATTAAAAAATTATTTTATGGCACTGAGCTCTGAATGTCTACAGCCAGAAATCTCAGAAAAATAATGCACACACACACACACACACACAAACACACACAGACACACACACGCAGATAGTGCTAAGAAATTTGTGGGTACATGTAATAAAGCAAATTAAATATGTTTTTCCTATCATCAGTTTTGTGTTTAAACATATCTGGGTATAAAAACTATTTTTTAGTTGGAATAAAAGGAAGGATAAAGATGGGGGAGAAAAAATGAATCATTATGTAACTTATATTACCATAAGAGCTGTCCTTTCTGAGAATAAAAATATGTTTTCTATCATATGTAAATCCTCTTTATCCAGTAGCTGTCTAACTCTACTATAAAGTAAAGAAACAGAAAACTCGCTTAATTTCCCATATAAACAAGAGCCATAGTCAATCTTGTTCACAGAGTTAACCTCGTATTTTATCTGGCTTCCTTTGTGAGGTTGATTTCTTTTTTGTGACATCACAATAATTTCTCATCCTATGGTAAGCTATAATGATGATACTATAAAAAATAAATAAAAATATAGCATAGGAATATTCTAAATTGAATGATTTTTCAGTTTCCTGGGAGATGTCAATACCAGGTCTTTAAAATAGCATTTTATAATGTCAAAAAGAGTTTTTTTCATACTAGTTTTGCCATAGAGTGGCATTAAAAAACAAATTAAAAATTTATGCCAAGTTAGAAAATACTTTTGAATTGTATCTGTGTCACTGAGTTGTGCCAATGCATCAATCTATTTGTCAGCCAAAACAAAGTGAAACAAAACAAAATATTATTTTTACTGCTCGCTTCTTGGTTTCTGCTTAAGGTGCTGATGAAATAATTGCTAACTTTTGATTATATCTGTGTTTTTCAGGAAATGAGTATTTTAACAGGAAAAATCATTTCTATTAAAATACTAAATGATCATTGTGACAGTCCTGGGATTTTCATACTCTTATTTTGTAGATTTAAAATGGACCTACATTTCTGATTAATTGTTGTGTTTTACTGTCATTTAGACACTCTGCATATTGTTACTCACTGTCAGAATAAAAATTAGTCATTCCTCATTATCAGAATAAAAACTAGAAATCTAAATCATCATTTCCACTCCAAATGACTCAATGGAATGACATGTTACCAGAAATATTTCTTAATATTAGAAAACCAGCAAAGGAAACATCAAATTTGTCAGCAAAACGGCAGATATGACTCTATCAATAATCCGTGGCACTTTTGTATTCCCCGTCTGGGGCTATTATATAGCTCTGGATGACAGCCTGCTTCGACTTCATCGTATGATCCACTGGGACAGAAACTCATAACTGGCTTTCGACATAGAGCCTTCGTACAGAGCGTAATAACCACAGCCAGTCAGTATAGGGGGATTATGAGAGTGTGGCAATGAACACAAAAGTTTGGGGGAAAGCAGTTTAACACAAAACCTGACAAAAACAAGCCCAGAAGGATGGCTCCTTAAATGTTAAACGCAGGAAAGGAATTGAGCATTTCAAAATCATGCTTTGGATGGCTTGAAAATCGTGTTCTTTTAGGAGCTGCAGCTATTCGTTTTAAATCGCTCTACACAATCTCCAAACACCTTCCCCACATAGACACACATACAGACTCACCAAGGATGAAAAGGGTGTTCTCAAAACAGGTCACCCGACAGCACTAGAGGGTCTTTGCTTCTAAATACACAGTTTACTCCATTTACCTCTTATAATTATAATTCACTGCTTTCAGGATCTCTGAGGAAGAGCTCTACAGGGTTGTTGAGACACTGGGGGTTGGAAGTGCCCTATACTCCTCATGAGCACTGGTTGATAGTTCTGGAAATGTGTGTGCCAGTTATTAAATACAGATACTATTAAAAATTAACGTATGTAAATTTGGAATTAAATCATGCTGAAACAAAAGTAATATGTAAACATAATTGCTTTTTAATATATTGTTACCATCTTTTACTATTATCATATACTCCTGAAGTTGTCTACATCTATGCATCTGCACAGTAGAAATGTTGTATGATGACGATGGGCTACTGTGCATCTTTTCACCACTCTGTGTCCAGTGAACCCACACTAGCACGTTGGTAGCTTAAATCTGCTACAGTGATAGTGTTTACATCATGAAAATCAGCAAATTCCACA